>NC_077228.1:170697796-171028592 GCF_027887165.1 Monodelphis domestica
TCTGCGTTTTATGGGTGAGTTCATCCCATTCACGTTCAAAGTTATGATTGTCATTTGTGGATTCGCTGGCAGTTTGATATCTTCCCCTAGTTCTGACCTTTCTTCTTTAGCTATATTCTTTTGAACCAGTGATTTACTTTAGGTCAGTCTCCCTAGTCCCCTCCCTTGATATGCTTCCCTTTCTAGCCCCTCCATTTTTATGCTCCCTTCCCCTCCCCCCTCTCCTTCGCTCCCTTTTTATATTCCCTCCACTCTCCCCCTCCTTAATTTTCCTTTCTTTCTTGCCCTGTTGGATAAGATAGAATTCAGGATCCCACTGGATCTAGATGTTCTTCCGTCTCAGATTTGATTTCACTGAGAGTAAGGTTTAAGTAATTCCACTTCACGCTCTCTTCCTCTCCTTCTCATATGAGAGTTCTTCCCCTCCCCTTCCCATGTGTATCTTTATATGGGAAAGATTATTCTATTAAGTCCCCCCCTATTTCTTGAAGTAAATCTTAGTGTTATCAATGGTTCCCCCCCTCCCTTTTCCTTTCTTTTCCCCCACTTTCCCCAAATCTTCTTAATGCCCCAATCTTTCCCTATGCATGTTTCTTCTAACTACTCTTATGATGCATACAATTTTTGAGAGTTACACAAAACATTTTCCCCACATATTAATATATATAATTTGATGTAAATGTAGTCCTTATAGAAGAGAGTTTGTCTTAAGGAAAAAGATAAGATTTATCTCCTTTTCCCTTTCTTTCATATTTACCTTTTCATGTTTCTCTTGCTTTCTGTGCTTGGATATCAAATTTTCCACTAAGTTCTAGTCTTTTATTAGCAAATGCTTAGAAATCTTCTATTTTGTTGAATGCCCATACTTTCCCCTGGAAGTATATAGTCAGTTTTGCTGGGTAGTTGATTCTTGGTTGGAGACCCAGCTCTCTTACCTTTCTAAAAATCGTGTTCCATGCTTTGCGGTCTCTTAGTGTGTTAGCCGCTAAGTCCTGTGTGATCCTTATGGAAGCCCCCCTATATCTGAAGCTCCTCTTCTTGGCTTCTTGTAGGATTTTCTCCTTTTCTTGGAAGCTCTTGAATTTGGCAATTACATTCCTAGGGGTTGTCTTTTGGGGATTTAGTATAGAGGGTGTTCTATGAACCCTTTCTATTTCTATTTTGCCCCCTTGCTCCAGAACGTGTGGGCAATTTTCTTTTATAATCTCCTGTAGAATAACATCGAGTTTATTGTTTATCTCTGGTTTTTCTGGGAGACTGATAATTCGGAGGTTGTCTCTTCTTCCTCTGTTTTCCAAGTCTGTGACCTTTTCAGTGAGATATTTTATGTTTTCTTCTAATTCATTAATTTTTTGGCTTTGCTTTATTGATTCTTGCTGTTTTATGATCTCACTTTCTTCGAGTTGCTTAATTCTGGTCGTTAGGGACTGGTTTTGCTTTTCAGCTTTGTCTGCCCTTCTATTGGATGTTTCCAGCTCTTTTTCCAATTGAGCAGTCTTATCTGTCAGATTGCTGATCTCTTTCTCCCATTTTTCTTTCCAGGTTTCCATCTTTTGGGTAAGTTCCAGTTTGAGATCTTCCAGAGCTTGTTGATAGTTTCCATTTTGGGAGGCATGTTCTGATTTTTTTTGGATTTCATCCTCATTCTCTTCTTTTCCTTGGGTACTTCCACCATAAAAGTTTTCAATAGTCACCTTTTTCCCTTTCTTCCTGGAGGCTTGATTTTGGGCCATGTGAGCCATCCCTTTGGTGGTTTTATTCCCCTTTCCTTTTTGGTCTGGGGTCTGGGTGATATGGGCGGGTTTTCTGTGAATTTAGGTTGCCTCAGACTAGTTCTTCCCCGCCTCTGAGGTTTCTTAGAGCGCTGGGCCCCTGATCACAGCCAAACTGCCCAGGTATTCTGCTCCACCCAGATAATCAGCATGTGGTCCGCCCCCTGGTGTTTAGCTCCGCCCAGATGCTCGAGTACAGCTCCCTGGGCCCCCTGTGCTCAGCACAGGATTCTCCCGTGAAACCACCTTGAGATGTTTTTTTCCTGGCAGTCCCCAGATCCCAAGGACCCTGGAGTGCCCCCCTAGACAAAGATGTTCCCCACTCACTTGCTGTCCCAGTGAGCGCTCCAGTAGCTCACTCTGGTTTGGTGGAGGAGGTGGCGGGAGGAAGGGAGGCTCAGTTCACGTTTCTGTGCAAGCTTTTCCTCCTTCTTATTATAGTGTGGAAATGTTCAAAACTCTACGTACCTTCACCTCTGTGGGGTACTGGGGAGTACTGGGGAGTCCTTCTGTTCCTCCAAAGGTGATTTTTATGCTCCTTTGATGTAGTCTATTTCATTCAGTGCTGAGGAGAGGAAGCGTGTGGCATCTAGATTGCAGCCATGATTACCCGGAAGTCCCTCATGGTACATTCTTAAAAAGCTTTTGACAAAATACAGCACTTATGTTAAAAGTCAGGAAAAAGCATAGGGATAAAAATATCTTTCCATAGTATTATAAAAATCTACTAAAATGAACACCTCGCATTATATGAAGGGGGGGACATTTAAATTTTTCAAATAAAATCAGGAATGAGATAAGGATCCCCACTCTCTATTAGTATAATTTAAAAAATTAAAAATTTTACAGTACAGTCATTTCTGGATATATACTTCTTCCTCTTTTCTCTCTCATCCAGCCTTTTCTTTATTTTTTTTTAACTGTTACTTTCTGTCTTAGAATGGATACTAAATAACTATTCCAAGGCAGAAGAGCAATAAAAGGCTAGGCAAGTGGGGAAAGTGATTTGCCCAGACATAGGAAGTGTTTGAATCTGGATTTGAACCCTGGTCTTCCTACCTCCAGCACAGGCATTTGGTCCACTGGTCCGTCCACCTAGCTGCCTCTCCAAGCTTTCTTTAACAAATAAAAAAAATTTTAAATTAAACCAACTGGCAAAATAAAAGTGACATAGTATATGTCAAATTCTGTACCCAAAGTCCTAAGGGTCAAAATTTTACCACTGCCATTTAGTATGATGCTAAAAGAGGTAAACATTGATATAAAGGAAACAAATACCTGTTTAAGAATATGATTTTTCCAAGCCATTCTCCAATTGGTAAATGGGCAAGGGACATGAATAGGCAGTTTTCAGTCAAAGAAATCAAAACCATTAATAAGCACATGAAAAAGTGTTCTAAATCTCTGATAATCAGAGAGATGCAAATCAAAACAACTCTGAGGGATCACCTCATACCTAGCAAATTGGCTAACATGACAGCAAAGGAAAGTAATGAATGCTGGAGGGGGTGTGGCAAAGTTGGGACATTAATGCATTGCTGGTGGAGTTGTGAATTGATCCAACCATTCTGGAGGGCAATTTGGAACTATGCCCAAAGGGCGCTAAAAGACTGTCTGACCTTTGATCCAGCCATAGCACTGCTGGGTTTGGACCCCAAAGAGATAATAAGGAAAAAGAGCTGTACAAGAATATTCTTAGCTGCGCTCTTTGTGGTGGCCAAAATTTGGAAAATGAGGGGATGCCCTTCAATTGGGGAATGGCTGAACAAATTGTGGTATATGTTGGTGATGGAATACTATTGTGCTGAAAGGAATAATAAAGTGGAGGAATTCCATGTGAACTGAAATGACCTCCAGGAAGTGATGCAGAGTGAAAGGAGCAGAACCAGGAGAACAATGTACACAGAGACTGATACAGTGTGGTACAATTGAATGTAATGAACTTCTTCATTAGTGGCAATGCAGTGATCCTGAACAACTTGGAGGAATCTATGAGAAAGAACACTATCCACATTCAGAGGAAAAACTGTGGAAGTAAAAACACCAAAGAAAAACAACTGTTTCATTACATGGGTTGAGTGGGGATATGATTGGGGATGTAGACTATAAATGAACCTCCTAGTGCAAACAACATTATGGAAATGGGGTATGATCAAGGACACATGTAATACCCAGAGGAATTGCGCATTGGCTATGAGAGGGGTTGGGGGGAGGGAAGGAATGAATAGAAAATGATTTTTGTAACCAAGGAATAATGTTATTGACCAAATAAAAATAATGTTTTAAAAAAAAGAATATGATTTTTCTAGAAATGTCAACTTCATTTTAATTTCATTTCTTCTTTTTCTCAGGAGCCTAAAATGACACGATCAAAACTGAAGGAAGTTGTAGAGAAAGGAGTGGTGAGTTGCTAAATCTCTTACTCAGTTTCTTTTTTTGAGACATACACAAAGCATCATTAAACATTATCGTCAGCCTCATTTGTTCCTTTGGGTCTATAGCAATTCTAGCCAGTCTGTAGCCCACTGTTACAGTAAAAGAGGAGGAAAAGGAGTAAGACTCAGAACGTAATGTATATTTATGTATAAGGGAACTTACTTTTCAGTTTTTTTTTTGGTAGGTAATTCCAACGTGGAACATTTCTCCAATTAAGAAGGCCAATGAAATCAAGGTATGTTTTGCCAATAAGACTCCTATCCCCAGTAGTCAGTTCTAAAAACCACCTTGTTTATTCCTCTGGGGCTCATCCTATTTGTGTTTTTACCATTCCCTGTTCTCTAGTTCTCTATTTTTCTCTCTTTAATAATCTTGTGACTTCTTTAACCAGGTCTTTTTTATCTGACTACTTTTAGGGGTGAATGTAGTCTGCCATCCAGGTTGTGTCTTTCCATCTTCAAATTCATGTATCTTGTATCTTTTTCCCTTCTGTTTTCTTATGGTCTAATTATTTTAGCCTCCTCAATTTGTGGATATTCACCTTGAAGAGGATGATTCTTCAGATGAAGAATATCAGCCAGAAGATGAGGAAGAAGATGAGACAGCTGAAGAGGTGAGCAGATAGCTTCCGTGGACCTATGGATTGCATATCTGAGGTGTGGCTCCACAGGCCTGGGTTTACTTTGCTTTCTTGAGTTCATAAGATTACCTGACCTGTAGAAAAGATGGTCGTACAATACTTTTCTCATTTCACTTCTTTGTAATTTAAATCCAGAGATTGTTTGCCTATTATTTCTATCCTCTTGACATTTTTATATTGTTTAGCAAAGATATTTAAAGCTAATGAGCCTGACTTCAGTTTAAAGGCGGTTGAAAAGAGTAATGTTGACTAGGATTACTGGCTTGCTTTTGTAGAGTTTATTGGAAAGTGATGTGGAAAGCACTGCTTCTTCTCCACGGGGATCGAAGAGATCCAGAATGAGACAGTCCTCAGACATGATTGAGACAAATGAGGAAGTTGGAATACTCTCAGAGGTAAATAAGAAATGTATTCCAATGCTTTCAGTTATCTGTGTATGAATGACTTTGGCTTACTCTCTTGAGAATGATCTATTCTGACTCAGACTTCTCTGAGACTCTGAGACCCCAATATTTTTAGTTCATTAGAAAAAGAATTGTCTGCTGAGACAGGGGAGAATAGAAATGAAGAGGTGAGGCAGGTGGGAGGGACGGAATAAGAATGAATACATTTGCCTGTTTATAGGCATGCTCATACCTGTGTGAAAAATAATTTCACTGACTTTCTAGAGCCATATCCATATCCAACACTTTCTAGAGCCATTTTTTTCAATTGTTTATCTGTTATTTTGTGTGTAATGTGCTCTGTATGAGTCCATTAGTGTGAGTATATTAGACTTGTCAGTGAACCCAAAAAAATCCCTGGCAAATATGTAACATTCTTTTGGTTATATATCGAGAGTAAATCCATTGACTTTGTGACCTCTGAATTTGGCAAAATGTCAGGCCACTATGTAGTTTCATTGAATTTGGAATTTGTCTTTTATTCTTGGCTGTTTTGTTTACAAAGGAGCTCCATGAAATGAGCAGCTAAAGCTACATTGAAACTTACTAGTAAGGGAAGAGTTTACTTTTCTTAATTCTTCTATGGAGAGAAAGCCAAAAGATTCCTGTATGTTCTAAAATAATAATTAAAGGTTTGATAATTTTCTCACCTCGTGGCCACCTTAAGCAGTATCTCATTTGATCTTATTTTGTTCAGTCGTTTCAGCCACATCTGTATTTCTGTGACCCCATTTGAGGTTTTCTTGTCAAAGGTAGTGGAGTGGTTTGCCATCTCCTTCTCCAGCTTCAGTTTACAGATAAGGAAACTGAGGTAAAAAGGATTAAGTGATTTGTCCAGGGTCACACATCTACTAAGTGTCTGAAAGCAGATTTGAACTTGGATCTTCCTGACTCAAGGTACTGCTCTCTATCCACCTAGCTGCCCTTGATCTCATTAGAGGGCTGCAATAATAAGACCACCAAATGGTAAAAAACAAAATAAGTCAATATTTGGTTGTATGGAGAAAGGTGGGTCCTTTTTACAGATAATGTCTTTATTTAATAAAATAATTATCTGTCTTAACCAGGCGGAGAAAATCATCACCCCTCCCATCAGACATATCAATGCTGAGTTTGTACCCATGGGGCCTCCCCCACCTCCTAAGCCAAAGCAGAACAAGGATAGTACTTTTATGGAGAAACTGCATGCAGTGGATGAAGAACTGGCTTGCAGTCCAGTCTGTATGGATTCATTGCAGGTAAACATTTGGGGTACAGGTAACTTAGAATGTCAAGTGGAATGATTTGGTGAAGTTTGGAGTTCAGAGAGAAGACGTTTTCCCTTTGAATTCCAGTTCAGAAGTCAGGTATCATGAAAGCATAGCTTTGTGAACTATTCAGTATGTGCTTTTTCATTGCCAGTAAATATCTGTTTCTAAAGAAGAAATGGAGTTTGTGTAAGTATAGATAGGTATAGGCAGAAAATATCCATATGAAATACAGGAACTCAGTCCATTCTTTTACTGTCCTTCCTATCAGTCTTCTACATCAGTGAAAGATATGTGTGTATAAATATTGGAGAACAGAATCTTCTATGGGGAAGAGAGTCCTTGAAAGGTGTTTTTTTTTTCTCCTGCTTCTGAGGAAAAGATTAGTCCTAAGGAAAACAAGCTTTCACTAAAGATATGCAAAAAAAATTTATTTATTTTTGAGACAGCAAAAAAAAAATGTGAATCTAAGGGAGTGCACATCAGCCGGAGAATTGCAAAAGAAGTTATCTGATAACAGTGATTGAACATCACTGGATTGTAAGAAATGATGATGGGGATGGCTTCAAAAATACAAATTCACACAACAAGACTTTTATGAATTGATGCAGATTGAGGTGAGCAGAATAGGGAGAATGGTCTTAAGGCTAAGATTTTATAAACTTTGGCATTTAAGACAGTGATCATCCTACCTGACTGTAAATACTTCTGAAATTATCATATGATTGGATAACCAGACTGAGGAAAAGAACCACCATTCACTAGATATTCTCTCTTACACTTATCTCATTGTTGTAGGTATATTGTAAAACTTTTTTGGAAAAAAAAGTTTATATATTTTTTACAATCTTCCAAAATCCACTTTCTACCCTTCCTCTAGTTGAGAACAAAAGAAAAATGGAACCCCTGTTGCATACATATGTAGTCAAGCAAAACAAATTCCTCCTTGGATATAGCATTTTCTTTTCTTTTGGAAGTGGCTATTCTGTACTCCTCAGTGTATCTCTCTGTCAGGTGGTGGATAGCATGTTTCATCAATTCTCTGGAGTTGTGGTTAGTTATGTTGAACAGAGATCCCAAGACTTTCAGAGTTATTTGCCTTTACAATATTTTTTCTCTATAAAAACCATTTCTTCTGTTCTGTCCACCTCACTCTGCATCAGTTCATACAAATCTTCTTGTATAAACTTGTTTCTTTGAAACCTCTGTCACCATTTATTATGACTCATTGATGTTCCATCATGTTTATCTCACACCTTGTTCAGCCATTCCTCAGTTGATGGGCACTCCCTCAGACTCACATTTTTTGCTATCTCAAAAAAACAACCCTATAAATATTTTTGTACCTATTTAGTGAGTTTGTTTTGCTTAGGACTTATCCTTCTCTTAATCTATCCTTTTGATTCTCCCTTCTTCCTTTTCTTTCCTCCTATTTCCCTATCGAGTGAAATGTCTTTCTTTTAATCTGGGTCGTGTATTCTCTCCTTCAACCAATTTAGGTAAGAGTTAGGTTCAAGTGTCTGCCACTCTCCTCTTTCCTCTTTGTTTGTTATAGACTTCTATTTGTGCATCCCAGTTATGTGAAATAATTTCCCCATATCTGACTTTCCCTTCCCTCTCTAATATATTCCTCCTCTCCTTTCTATCCATTTTGTCTTTTAATATCATTAAGATATAACCGAGCTAATTAAACTTCCTTTAGGTTAGTATTGGCGATGGTTTTCAAGTTCTCGTGCCCTGCCTGCAATTTCAAGCTGCCTGTGAGCCTCCTGCATTACTCCAAAGATTGGAGGGAGGAAGTGCTCGCTTTGGGTGGCTGGACAGGACAGAAGGGCGACCATGCAAAAAATGTCATCGGGCACCAGGAGGGGGAATAAAAGAGCAGTTCCTTTGGTGCAGCTCTGCACATGTAACAATACTTTACCAATGCTGCTCTAAGGTCTCCATTAATGATAGAGTTCAGAAGTGACACAAGCTGCTTCATTTCCCCTTGTTAAAGGGTAAGCAGCTTATCCTTGTTTATTCCTTAGAATTGTTCATCCTTGTTTACCTTTCTGTTTCTCTTTATTCCTGTGTTTGAACTTGACAGTTTCTGTGCAACTGGTCTTTTCAACAGGAATGCTTAGAGTCCTTTTTTTCATTAAAAAGTATTTTTCCCACTGTGGGATTAGTTTTGCTGAGTAAGTTAATTTTGTCTATAAACTTATATCCATTGTTTTCTGGAATGTTCTGTTCTAAGCCCTCTGATCCTTTATGGTGGTAGCTGCTAAACTTTTTATGATCTTGACTGGTTCTTTGTTTTTGAATTTTTTTTTTCTTTCTGCTAGTAATATTTTTATCTTCATTTCAGGATTTCATCCAGGAATTGACCAGGAGATTGTTTTTTCTTTTACGTTCTTCTATTGGTATAAAAGATCTAAGCTATTTTCTTTTATGATTTCTTGGAAATGGTATTTAACCTTTTTGATTATGACTATCAGGTAGTCCAGTAATTCTTATTACCTTTCTGCAAGTCTGTTTTCCTTGTCATTTGACTTTGCTATGAGATGACTTATATTTTCTTTCATTTTTTCAGTACTTTTGACTTCGTTTCAATATTTTTTTGCTTTCTCAGGGAGCTCTTGGCTTCTGTTTGTTGTGTTGTAATTTTCAGGGAATTTGTTGCATGGTGAGGTTTTATACCCTTGTGCCAAGCTGTTAATTCTCTTTCTAAGTTTTTTCTCTTTAACTCTAATTTCTTTTACAATTTTTTCTTCTAGTATTCTCATTTTGTAAAAACATTTTTAAGTCTTCTTAAAAAAATTCTTCATCACTTCCAGGAATTCTAGTTGGATTTGTACCGTGCTATATTTTTCTTGAACCTTTGCTTGTAAATGTTTTGGAGTTGTCTTCTGAGTTTGTCTTGAGATTTGCTGTAACCTTAATTGCTTTTTGAGGTAGAATCATTTTTTTGTTTTCTCACTCTTTCAGGCTACTTCTGACTTCATACTTGATAATTAGGACCAGGCTCTGTGTTGGTCCTCTTGTTACTTTCTCCATAATCTCAGGCACTGTTGCTTAGTCTGGGAAGTAGCAAGCTATCTGTGCTCCCAAAGTGGTCTGATTCAGGGCAAAGAATGATCACTAGCTCTCAGGTCAGATCTCTGCAAGTTTCTGACCTGAATTTAGATCTGAGCAATAGTAGAGTAGTGTTGAATTTTTCACTTTCAGCCAATGTACAAGCTTTCTGCTCTTCAGGTGACAGACCTGTAAGCTTCCTTTTGGTTTGGGATTCTTGCCCTGGTCATTCTTCTGCATGCTTCAGACTGGTTAGGAATTTAATTTGAGCTTCTATTCTGCTCTTGAAGTCTGAGCCCTCTCCCCCCCCCCCCCCCAGCTGTTCCTTGCTCCTGAACTTGCCTCTCTTTAGGTAAGTTGCTTAGGTAACCTGCAGCTATTCCTTCCCTTTTCGTAAGAAATAAAAATATCTGAACCATAATCCTGAGCTGAAGATCTGATTTTGTTTGTGGGTAAATATTGTTAGAGTTCTCACCATGCCTAGCCTATGGCAAAGACTTTGTTCAACAATTTGTTTTATAGGCTTTTGACAGTAATTAACATAACTTGTTAACAAGATCAAATGTTCAAAAAAGGTTACTAAAGTTTGAGAGAAAAAAAATTAATGAATTTAAGTACAAAGTTCAAGCATTTCATTGACTAATATCTGTAACTGATACCCTCAGACTCAGCCCATCACAATGACTCTGGAGAAAAGATTTAAAGCTAAAAGATTTAAAGCTAAGCCAGAGTTGCCTCATTTGGTCATAAAATTTGAGGATCCTGTTATGGACATAAATGAGCAAATGCTATTAGTATTCAGTAATTGTTTTTATTATCTTTATCTGTAATCAGGATATACTATTTATACATTTAACATCCCAAGATTAATAACAGAAGCTCTTTAAATTTGGTAGCTATAAATTCCAATGTACCAAATTCTTTCCTTATCCACCACTATGCTTATACACAATTTAATAATTGAGACTACATTTTCTAAAATCATAGTTACAGTTACTAACTAAAAAATTATATGTAATCGCTTGGTTTATGTTTAATGACAGAAAAACAGTAAGTACAATTTCATTTTTTCACCTCTTCAGTTCAGTTTGGATCTATGACCCGACACTATGTAGTAATTGACCGACTTGCTAGTTGGCATCTATTCTCACAGTCTGCAGTTGGGAATGCCTTTTTTTCCTGGTGCACAATCTCTCCCTTTTGTAAGGGGCAGAAATGTGTAAGGAGTCAATATAAAAGGACTAGATTATTTAAGAGTGTGATTACCAGGAATTTAATCAATTCCAAATGATTTTTTAGCAATTTCTAAAATATAGAGAGTGAAAGTAAGAAAATCAGAGAGAGGATAGGGTAAGATATCTAACCTAACATCAAACATACTAAGTATTTTGCTCCGGTCTGTGGCTCAGCCAGGCAGGGCTAATTAGTCCTCAGCCAGAAGGGCCTCAGCCTTGAGCCAAGGGCCCAGAGATAAATAAAGCAAGAGCTTCAGTCACAAAGCCTCTCTCAAGAGGGGAGGCCTCTCCTGAGGCTAGTCCCTTCAGAAAATCCAGGAAAGGAGTCTCTTTTTTTCACTCACCCACATGGTAGTTCAAAGGGAGAGATTTAAGAACAGTCTCACCAAGTCCAAGGTCTCAGTTCCAGTAAGCAGATTCTTCACGAACCTCCAACTTGAACTCAGAACTCTGAAGAAGCGAGAACTCCCTCACAGGAAGTTGTAACTCCTTTTTCACTTCTTTGACTCACTTCCTGTGCCTTCCTCTACTTTTTTATGTGGACAAATTATAGTCTATAGTTTTTCTTATGACTGCCCAGGGGCAGTCAATGGTTTCTGATTCGTCACCCACTTTTGTATACTTGGGTCACAGACCTCCTCCACTCAAGTGTAAGTGGGGTATATATATGCTTCTGGTGATTAAATCTAAAAATGGGCAGGGGAGAGTTACTCCCATTTTCACACTTCAGTGCAGCGTGCATCTGCTTAGTCATTATTTGTTATCTATATACCTCTCCCACTGTGATTTTTATTTTGATTTACCCTTCAGGATTCATCCTGGTGTGTTTTCTATGTCTGTTTAGAGCTGCCCCCTCCTCTCCCTTTTTAAAAATTTAGATATTGGAGGCTCTAGTTCACTGTATTTCTTCCTGTAACTCCATTATCTTTTTCTTTTTATCCTCCACCAATACTCTTAAGTTATAGAGAAGGTGATGATCTGCATTGACTGAGAGATCTGAGAGAGATCTATATCAATGAAAACACAAATCTAGTCCCATATAATATAGTACTTTATAACTTATAAAACATCTTAATTGAGTCACTCTACCATTTCATTTTCACCATTATACTTTATCCAAACTTTTTCATCCTTCATCAAATCTCCTGTTGACTCATTCGCCCTGATCATCTCAGGGGAGAACCTTGCCAAATGAATCAACTTGAAAAAATCGAGGCCATTCATCAAGAACTTCCTCTTCTCCCCTTCTCAGTTCACATCATTTCCATGCCTTTTCTTTGCCAAGACAGACTGCTTTATATGCATGTGATGCTATTCTATTCCCATTTTCTCCAGCAGATCGTATTTTGCATCATCTCTATTTTCTTATCAATTACTCTTTTTGTCTACTGTCTTGCTTTCTTGATACATATAAACACTCCCATTTCTCTCCCATCCTCAAAGAATTCTCACTTCATCAAAGAATGTCTACAGTTATTGGTGCCTCCACTACCTTTCCTCTCATTCTCTTCATTACTCTACAGTCTCATTTCTGACTCCATCACTCAGTCTTAATTGTTAAATGTAATGACTACTTCTGTGTAGTTTTTTGATACTCTTGATCACCCTTTTCTCTTTGATACTCTCTACTCTTTAGGTCTTTGTGACACTGTTCTGGTTTTCCTTCTTGTTTGAGTGTCACTTCTCACCACCTTTTCTAGAACTTCATCCAGTTAAAACTCACTTACAGAGGATGAACCCCAGATCTCTGTCCCGGACCCTCTGCTTTTCTCCCACTATAATATTTAACTTGGTGATCTCATTAACTCACAGAGAATCCATTTTCATCTCTATGCTGATGATTCCCAAATCTCTTTGTCCAGCTCTAAATCTCTTATCCTGACCTCCATTCTCATATCTCCCACTGTGAATTTTAAAAGTCTCCATCTTGGTCTAGCACCCAAAAAATTGTGCACACCCACACTACACGGGCATGTGCTATTCAATGACAAATCAGAAATAACTAACTGCCCACCTGGGCTGTCCTAAGCCAAGCTAGAGCCAACCATTGGCATTTGTGAGACACAGGAAGTGAGGTAGGGAACAGCCTCTGGAATTCGCTCACTTCCTGTGGAGAGAGCGAGACGGGAGTGGGTGTTAGGAGCTTGGACAGGGAGGACGCCCGCAGACAGCTTTCCTTCAGAGCGGTCACGTGAGTTAAGGACTGATTCTTTCCACCTGGGCCCTTTGGGCCTAAAACTCTCTCTGCCTTGGTCAGAGGTTGAGTAGCCCTTTCCCTTTTCTCTTCTCTCCTTCTCTCCCTCTCCTTCCCTACTCCCAGTGTGATTAAACCTCCATAAACTTCATTCTGACTTGAGTGTTTCATTTTAGGAATTTCATAAGTAAATTCCTTGGCGGCCATTGTTCAATATTACATAAATCCTGTAGCCACAATTTTAACCATTACAGTGCTCATAACCTCTCCCAGAAGCTTAAAATTTCAACCATTACACCCACTATCTTTTGGACATCTCAAGCTGGGTGCCCCGTAGATATCTTAAATTGAGTACATCCCAAACTCATTATTTTAACCTCTTCTTAACCACCCTATTATTGTGGAGAGCATTACCATCATCCTAGGTTCACAATGTAGGTATCATCCTGGATGCCTCACTCTGTCTTACCCCTTTATCCAATCTGTGAGTTCTGCCTTCATAACATCTCTCACATGTTTCCTCTGACACTGCTACCACCTTTATCACCTCACATCTGAACTATCATCTGCTAACAATCATTTGCTGGTTGGTCTCCCTGCAAGTTTCCTTCCATTCCAGTCCATCCTATACTCAGCTATCAAAGTGATCTTCCTAAACTCCAGGTCTGACCTTCTCACTTTTTACTAAATAGACTCCCTATTATCTCTAGAATACAATATAAAACTCTTTTTTGGATTTTTTTAACCTAGCCCCCTTCCTATATTTCCAGTATCCTTAAACCTTATTACCTTTCCCTTTGTGAGCCAGTGACTCTGGCCCCCTTTCTGCTTCTCCCCAAGATGTTCCATCTCCTGACTTTATGTATTTTTTTAAAACCCCTACCTTCTATCTTAAAATCAATCGTGTTTATTGGTTCCTAGGCAGAAGAGTGGTAAGGGCTAAGTGATGGTAAGTGGTGGGAGCTAAGTGACTTTCTAAGGGGTCACACAGCTAGGAAATATCCAAGGTCAGATTTTTAACGCAGGACTCCCTGTCTCTAGGCTTGACTCTTAAACCACTGAGCCACCTATCTGCCCCCTGCTTAATATAATTTCAATGGCTATTGCCCAGGACTTTGTGACAATTAAATTAACTCCCCTGCCCATTTTTAGATTTAATCACCAAAAGTATAAACACCCCACTCAAAATTGAGTGGGGAAGGTCTGTGACCCAGGTATGCAATAGTGGGTGTCCAATCAGAATCAACTGCCCAATTTAAACATTATTTTATTTGGTCATTTTCAAACAATATTCCTTGGAAACAAAGATCATTTTCTTTTCCTCCCCCCCCCCTGCCCCCCCCCCCCCTTGCCCGTCCCTCCACTAGCCAACACACAGTTCCACTCGGTATCACATGTGTCCTTGATTCAAACCCATTTCCATGTTGTTGGTTTTTGTATTAGGGTGTTCATTTAGAGTCTCTCCTTATTCATGACCCTTCCACCCCTGCAGTCAAGCACTTGCTTATCTTCGGTGTTTTTACTCCCATCATTTGTACTTTGCTTGTGGATAGTGTTTTTTTCTCCTGGATCCCTGCAGAATGTTCAGGGACGTTGTGTTGACACTAATGGAGAAGTCCATTATGTTCTCTTCTACCACAGTGTATCAGTCTCTGTGTACAATGTTTTCCTGGTTCTGCTCCTCTTGCTCTGCATCACTTCCTGGAGGTTGTTCCAGTCTCCATGGAATTCCTCCACTTTATTATTCCTTTTAGCACAATAGTATTCCATCACCAACATATACCACAATTTGTTCAGCCATTTCCCAATTGAGGGTCATCCCCTCATTTTCTAATTTTTGGCCACCACAAATAGCGCAGCTATGAATATTCTTGTACAGCTCTTTTTCCTTATTCTCTCTTTGGGGTACAAACCCAGCAGTACTATGGCTTGATCAAAGGGCAGATAGTCTTTTAGCTCCCTTTGGGCATAGTTCCAAATTGCCCTCCAGAATGGTTGGATCAATTCACAACTCCACCAGCAATGAATTAATGTCCCAACTTTGCCACATCCCCTCCAGTATTCATTACTTTCCATAACTGTCATGTTAGCCAATCTGCTAGGTGTGAAGTGATACCTCAGAGTTGTTTTGATTTGCATCTCTCTGATTATCAGAGATTTAGAGCACTTTTTCATGTGCTTATTGATAGTATTGATTTCTTTGACTGAAAATTGCCTGTTCATGTCTCCTGCCTATTTATCAATTGGAGAATGGCTTGATATTTTGTACAATTGATTTAGCTCTTTATAAATTTTAGTAATTAGACCTTTGTCAGAGGATTTTGTTATGAAAATTGTTTCCCAGTTTGTTGCTTCCCATCTCAATTTGGTTACATTGGTTTTGTTTGTATAAAAACTTTTTAATTTGATGTAATCAAAATTGTTTATTTTACATTTTGTGACTCTTCTATGTCTTGCTTGGTTTTAAAGTCTTTCCCTTCCCACAGGTTTGACATGTATATTATTCTCTGTTCACCTAATTTACTTATAGTTTCCTTCTTTATGATCAAGTCATTCACCCATTCTGAGTTTATCTTGGTGTAGGGTGTGAGGTGTTGAACCAAACCTAATCTCTCCCACACTGTCTTCCAGTTTTCCCAGCAGTTTTTGTCAAATAGTGGGTTTTTGTCCCAGAAGCTGGGTTCTTTGGGTTTGTCATATACTGTCTTACTGGGGTCACTTACCCCAAGTCTATTCCACTGATCCTCCTTTCTGTCTCTTAGCCAGTACCAAACTGTTTTGATGACCACTGCTTTATAATAGAGTTTGAGATCTGGGACTGCAAGGCCACCTTGCTTTGTATTTTTTTCATTATTTCCCTGGATATCCTTGATCCTTTGTTCTTCCAAATGAACTTTGTTATGGTTTTTTCTAAATCAGTAAAAAAAAATTTTTGGAAGTTCAATGGGTATAGCACTAAATAGATAAATAAGCTTGGGTAGGATGGTCATTTTTATTATATTGGCTCATCCTACCCATGAGCAGTTAATATTTTTCCAATTGCTCAATTCTAGTTTTCATTGCGTAGAGAGTGTTTTGTAGTTATGTTCATATAGTTCCTGTGTTTGTCTCGGGAGATAGATTCCTAAGTATTTTATTTTGTCTAAGGTGATTTTGAATGGGATTTCTCTTTCCAATTCTTGCCGCTGAGCTGTGTTGGAAATATATAGAAATGCTGATGACTTATGCAGGTTTATTTTGTAACCTGCAACTTTGCTAAAGTTGTTGATTATTTCAACTAGCTTTTTGGTTGATTCTCTAGGATTCTTTAAGTAGACCATCATATCATCCGTAAAGAGCGATAGCTTGGTCTCCTCCTTGCCTATTTTGATGCATTCAATTTCTTTTTCTTCTCTAATTGCTACTGCTAGTGTTTCTAGTACAATGTCAAATAATAGAGGTGATAATGGGCATCCTTGTTTCACTCCTGATCTTATTGGGAATGCATCTAGTTTATCCCCATTGCAGATGATGTTAGCTGATGGTTTTAGATATATACTGTTTATTATTTTTAGGAACGACCCTTCTATTCCTATGCTTTCTAGTGTTTTTAATAGGAATGGGTGTTGTATTTTATCAAAGGCTTTTTCTGCATCTATTGAGATAATCATGTGATTTTTGTCTGTGTTATGTGGATGGTTTTCCTAATATTGAACCAGTACTGCATTCCTGGTATAAATCCTACTTGATCATAGTGAATGATCCTCCTGATCACTTGTTGGAGTCTTTTTGCTAGTATCTTATTTAAGATTTTTGCATCTATATTCATTAGGGAGATTGGTGAATAGTTTTCTTTCTCCGTTTTTGACCTGCCTGGCTTTGGAATCAGTACCATGTTTGTGTCATAAAAAGAATTTGGTAGAACTCCCTCTTTGCTTATTATGTCAAATAGTTTGTATAGTACTGGGATTAGCTGTTCTGTGAAAGTTTGATAGAATTCATTTGTGAATCCGTCGGGCCCTAGGGATTTTTTCTTAGGGAGTTCTTTGCTGGCCTGTTGGATTTCATTTTCTGATATGGGATTATTTAAGAATTCTATTTCTTCTTCTGTTAGTCTAGGCAGTTTGTATTTTTGTATATATTCATCCATATCACCTCCCCTCCTTAATTTCCCCTTCTCTCTTACCCTGTTGGATAAGATAAAGTTCAAGATCCCAATGGATCTAGATGTTCTAAGCTCTCAGAGTTGATTTCACTGATAGTAAGGTTTGAGTACTATCAATTAGCACTTTCTTCCTCTCCTCCCTATAGGAAATTTCTTCTCCTCCCCTTCCCATGTGTATCTTTGTGTGAGAAAGATTATTCTATTTAGTTTTTTTTCTCTATTTCTTGAAGTATATCTTAGTACCATCAATCATTCACCCCCTCCCTTTTTCTTTCTTTCACCCCCCTTCTTCATATTGTCTTAATGCCCCAATCATTTCCTATGCATGATTCTTCTAACTACTCTAATGATGCATACAGTTTTTGAGAGTTACACATTACAATTTCCCCACATATTAATATTATATATAATTTGATATAAATGTAGTCCTTATAGAAGAGAGTTTGAATAAAAGAAAAAGATAACATTTTTCTCCCTTTCCCTTTCCTTCATATTTACCTTTTCAAGTTTTCCTTGCTCTTTGTGTTTGCATGTCGAACTTTTCACAGAGCTCTGGTCTTTTCTTTACAAAAACTTGGAAATCTTCTATTTTGTTGAATGCCCATACTTTCCCCTGGAAGTATATAGTCAGTTTTGATGGATAGCTGATTCTTGGTTGAAGACCCAGCTCTCTTGCCTTTCTGAAAATCATGTTCCATGCCTTAGGGTTGTTCAGAGTGGAAATTGCAAGGTCTTGTGTTACCCTGATTGGCATTCCTTTATATCTAAATTGTCTTTTTCTGGCTTCTTGGAAGATTTTTTCTTTTGCTTGAAGGCTTTGGAATTTGGCAATTACATTCCTGGGAGTTGTCTTTTGGGGATTTAGTGTAGAGGGTGTTCTGTGAACTCTTTCCATGCCTGTATTGCCCCCTTGTTCTAGAATCTCTGGGCAGTTTTCATTGATTATATCTTGTATTATGATGTCGAGATTACTATTTATTTCTGGCTTTTCTGGTAGGCCAATTATTCTCAGATTGTCTCTCCTTCCTCTATTTTCAGGTCTGTCACCTTGTCAATGAGATATTTTGTGTTATCTTCTAATATCTTAGTCTTTTGGCTTTGCTTTATTAATTCTAGCTCTTTTCCAAGATCATTGTCTTCCAGTTGCCTAATTCTGACCTTTAAAGCCTGGTTTTCCTTTTCAGTTTGGTCTATTCTGGTATTTGAGGCTTCAAGCTGTTTCTGTAGTTGCATTTTTTCGTGCTTCAGATTGTTGAGTTCCTTTTGCATTATTTCCCATTTTTCCTGCCAGAAGGCTTCTATCTTTTTGATAACTTCCAATTTAAATTCTTTAAGAGCTTGTGGACAATTTCCATTTCTTTTGGAAGGTTTTGGAGCATTTGTTTGCGCTTCCTCTTCTGCTATTTCCTCTTGTTTTTTTGTGTTTTCCCTCCATAAAATGTATACAAAAAGTCACCCCCTTCTTCTTGCTTTTCTTGGTGTTGGGGTATTGGGGTTCTTGGGTACAGTTTGCCATCTCTGTGTTTTGTTTGTTTTTTTTTCTTCCTCCCCTTTCCAGTCAGAAATCTGAATGAGTAGTACTTGCTCTCAGTATAAAAGTAATGGTCAAGGCTTTAGTCTCAGGCTAATTCTAGGTTCTCTGCAGCTGCGCTGTCTTCCTGGGGAGGCCCAGGGACTGCCCTCCACTGCTTGCCAGAGTTTTGGGAGTTATTGCTCTCAGGTGAAAGTCTTTGGTGGTCTTAGCTAACTCCCAAGGCCTGTAGGTGCCCCTTGCTCACATCAGGGGGTCCCTTCGAGCACTCAGTGAATTTAATGTGCTACTTCTGGGCGTCCGAGATCTGTGCTTCCCTAGCCTGCCTGCAGGGGTTTGGGGTATTAGTACTCTCAGGAGAAGGACCTTGGTGATAGTATTCAGGTCCCCAGACCTGGGGCTGCACGTTGTTCAGTCCTGGGGTGCCCCTCCCTCACTTGTTGATTCTGGTCAGTGCTGACTTTAACTCTGGCTCCGGCTGTTTGGTGGGGGAGGGGAGGGTGGGTCAGCTTTTCGTTCCCTTATATTGTGGAGATGCCGGGATCCCACCTACCTTCAGAGCTTTGCCTTGTTGTGGGGTCTTTCCATTCTTATGAGGATGGTTGTTTTTTATTTTGGGAGGGTCTTTTGAGGTTGTCTGTTTTGTTGGGTCTGAGGAGAGGAAGCAAGCAGTATCTACTCCTCAGACATGCTTACCCGGAAGTCCATGACCCTATTCTTAAATAATCCAGTCTAACTTTATAAAAACCCTTCACAATTTCTACCCCTTACAACTTGAATTCTCTCTCTCTCTTTGCCTCCTTGACTTCCTTCAGGTCTCAATTAAAATCTCACCTTTTGAATGAAGCCTTTCCTGATCCATTCATGTAATCCTTCTTATCTTAATTATCTAAAATGTATCCTTTATATATCTTGATTGTGCATAATTGTTTATATGTAGTTTTCCTATTGGACTGTGAATTTCTTGAAAGCTAGTAGTTTGCCTTTCTTTGACACCCTAACTCCTAGCATAGTATCTGGCACACAGTAGGCACTTAATAAATTACTTGATGATTTGGCTTGACTTTTCCCATAGTAGTTCCCTTCAGTTCAACAAACAATTTAACATCTCTCATTTTGTAAGGCACTCTACAGGCTGTTCTAGTTTCAAAGCTAACCCTGTTGGTATACCCAAGGAACTTACCTTCCACAAGGAAGATACAAATGTAGAGTGCCATATAATAAAAACCCAGGTATCATTATCCAAATTTGGCAGATGAGAAAACTGATATCCAAGGAGTAAAGGGAACTTTTTTAGGTAGGAAGGTAGGAAATGGCAGAGCTGAGTTTTGTTGTGTTGTTTTTTTTTAAACCCTTACCTTCCATCTTGGAAGTGTCTGGGGTTAAGTTTGAACTCGGGATCTCCTATTTCTAGGCCCAGCTCCCTATCCATTAAGCCATTTAGCTGCCCACAGAGCTGAGATTTGAATCCATGTCTTTTGATTCCTTGCATGATACCATGCTGGTGCTTTTAATCATGATGTCAGCAAAACTGAAAATTGTAAATGTTTCCCTTTCATATTTGCTTGAAAATTGACAAGAAATGCTAAATATAGCTGAGTGAAACAAACACTTTTGGACTTGGGCAGTGTGTGCATTTGATTTGCTTGGCTATGCATATTTATTAAAAAGTTCCTCATACACCTTTCAATGAGGCAGGTAGGGAAGGAGAGAAAATAGATATCTGTTAAATAAAATAATTTAATTTTTAAAAATATGTTTGTGGTTACTAATTTCTTTTTTTTTTGATGATTCAATTAAATTTATTTTTATTTTTTGTTTCGCTTCTCTGTGCATATTTACTTATAAAATATTTTTCCATAGTTACATGATTCATGTTCTCTCCCTCCTCTTTACTATTCTCCCTCCTCTTTACTATTCCCCCTCCTCAAGCTGACAATTAATTCCACTGGGTTATACGTGTATTATCACATGATACCTATTTCCATATTATTCATTTTTGTTATAATCTTTTAAAATTTAAACCCCAAATCCTATCCTCATATATACAAGAAATAAACCATGTTTTTCTTCTGCATTTCTACTCCCACAGTTCTTTTTCTAGATGAAGATAGCATTCTTTCTCATAAGTCCCTCAGATTTGTCTTGAATCATTGCATTGCTGCTAGTAGCAAAGTTGATTACATTTGATCGTTCCAGTGTTTCGGTTACTGTATAATATTCTTCTGGAGTGTTTTGGTTACTGTAAAATGTTCTACTGGTTCTGCTCATTTCACTACACATCAGTTCATGGAGGTCTTTCTAGTTCATATAGAAATCAAGCAGTTCATCATTCCTTTCAGCACAGTAGTATTTCATCACCATCATAAACCACAATTTGTTCCATCATTCATCAATTGAGGGATACCCCATCATTTTCCAATTTTTTTGCCATTACAAAGAGTGAGGCTATAAATATTATTGTGCAACCATTTTTTTACAACCATCTTTGGGGCATAAACCTTTCAGAAGAAGAAATCAAAGATCTCTATACTATATGAAAAGGCTTTTAAATCATTATTGATTAGAGAAATGCAAATTAAATACCTCTGAGAATCCAACCTTATACCTCTCAGAAATGGCAAATGCTGAAGGAAGTGTGAAAAAATAGGTACACTAAGGAATTATTAGTAGAATTGTGAAGCAGGTCAACCATTCTGGAAAATGGAATTATACCCAAAGAACTATAAAATTGTGCATACCCTTTGACTCAGCAATATCACCAATTAGATCCATATTCCAAAGAAATCAAAGAAAAAGGCAAAGGAGCTACGTGTACAAAAATATTTATAGCAACTCTTTTTGTTGTGGCAAAGAATTGGAAATTGAGGGCATCTGTCCATCAATTGGAGAATGGTCAAGCAAGTTGTGGTATATAATTGTGAAGGAATACTATTGTATTACAAGAAATGTTGATCAGGAACCTCTCAGAAAAACCTTGAAAGATTTAAATGAAATGATACAAAGCGAAGTGACCAGAATCAGGAAAACATTGTATCCAGTAATAGCAATATTATAGTGATGATCAACTATGTAAGACTTAGCTACTCTGACCAGTACAAGGATTAAAGACAATTCTGAAGGGCTCTTGATGAAAAAGGCTATCCATCTTGTAAAGATTAAAATTTAGGGGAGACTGAGGCAGGTAGAAATTAGTTTCTCTCTGCAAGGAGTATTATATTTTTTAGAGGTTTATTAAGGATTAAAGAAAAGACAGGTAAGAAAAAACACGTGCCTAGGCCAGAGGCCTAGACAAGACCTCACCTACATTATGGAAAGAGCCACGTCTGCCCCAAAACGGAAGTCCAAAAAGAGAGCACTCAAAAGCCTTTGCAACCAGCTTAAGTACCTTCTCGATCTCACCCACCTCAGAATTCTGTGAGATTACAAAGCATTTTGGGGAAGTGGAGCAAGGACTTGTGGGGATTGAAGTCCAGAGTTCAAATCTCAATTTTACAACTCCCCGTTTGATCCTATGGGAAGAAGTCCTTCCCAAAAGGATCATAAAAACATAATCAATTTAAAGATTACAATAATTTGAGGATAAGAGAAAAAAAACAATAATTGCTGAACACATTGACAAAAAGCCAGTTAGGGGGCAGTCCCTTTTAGCATGAAAGTATACATACAAATAAATGTTCAATCAACCACACCCAAAGTTCAATTTTGTGCAACTTGTGGTCTGGAGGCATCTTCATTTTGTCTCCTCCAACAGTTCAGTTTCTGGGTTCAGAGAGGTAGCATCTTCTTTACCTAAAATTCTTCTCAAAAGGAATTTAAACATTGCAATTTAAATAATGATATTTTTACATTCCCTCCGTTAAGAGGGTGATTGCCAAAAAAAGGGATCATTTAGGGATGCATGGCTGAGGTATGAGGTATATAAATCAATTGGTAAGAGATATTAAAAAGATATCAGAAAAATCAAAATTAAAAAAGAAAATTTTCTGGATAAAAATATTGACTATCAAAGTCTTATGTGTAAAAGTCCAAGTAAAAGAAAAATAAATGTATAACAGGCCTTTCAATCAGGGCCCAATCAAAATGATCTAAGCAATGATGCATTTACCCAGTCAGTAGCCAGGACTACAGAAAGGTACCACACTATGAAAGGCAGAAAAGGGAACCAGATTATGAGCCAAGGTTTCCAGGATACTCGTCTTCAGAGTGAGTGTGGATACAAGGAAAGCCTATGTCTCACAATGTTAAACACGGTAACCTCAAGTCTTCACACAGGTTCAAGACCTTTGTATTGGCCTAGAAGTGCATCAATCCATCCTGGATTGGTTTATCTTTGGCCCCGTGCAATGGCTCTTGTGTGTATATCTTGTCCTGGAATGAATCAGACAGAATAATTAAGCAAAGTCCTATAATTTATTTAAATAATTAGTGGCATCGTTTTTATAGTCACAAGCCTTTTGGGCATGCTCTGACAAATGTATTTCAAACTTATAGTACTGAAAAGTCAAAAAGTTAAGGAAAATCTTAATACTGGTGACATGTGCTTCAAATATAAAAAAGAGAAAAAAAATAAAAAAACTGAAAAAGTATGTTGTACATGCAAGAAAAATATAATAATAATAGAGCTTTTAAAATTCAAAAATATAGCTTATAATTATTGACACTCTGTGTCAGCTAAGAAAATATAAAATGCAAGGCTTTCTCACCAAAAATGAGATCCATTTCCTCTTAATATCTGGCCATGCTCTCTGTGAGTAGAAGGCAAATGAATTGAACAAGGTTAACAATTTTTCATTTTTAGAAATACAGTAGTACAAATATGTAGATATCAATATCCCCAAAATTCTCAATAGCCCAATTAATTACAATAGCAAACAAACACACTATCATATTTCACATAAGTTGTTGTATGACATTTTTTAAAACCTATGAATTGATGGACTTTTGTCACAATTTTTACAAACATAGCAATCTTTCAACCTTGGTATTTAAACATTTTTTAAACAAAGTAAAACTCATTTTGGGTTTAGAACATAATCAAGAAATCTATATATCATTCTGGTAGAAGTAAAATAGTGAGCTGAAGAGTATAAATAAAGGGGTGCTCCTTTTTCTTGGAGGCTTTTTAGGGGTACAAATGCCCCGAGATTAACTGCCCAACTTCCATTCACATATTTAGAAATGCATCAAGGTTGGGTGTTATAAAATAAATTTCACTTCAGCTACTGTAATGGGCCTTACACCTCATGGTAGGGGCAGGCAAAAATAACCAGAGATTGTTAAAAAAATTCAAAAAAGCATATTTAAAAAACCCTTAAAATCATTTGAGATATTTAGCTCATTAACTTTTCCAAAGGTTTTATACACTTGTAACCAGTTCTGAAGTCCATCTATCCTTTATGTGACAAAGGCAAAAATAGAAAAAAGCTGGGTTTTTTTTTTCATATATGGGCTTTTTCAATAATATTTGTTCAGCACAGTTATAGGGGAAAAACAACAGAATTTAACAGTAGTTAACTCAGTACATTTAAAATAAATGCAATCAACCTTCAGTGTAACAGAATAATATTCAATCCAGTAATATATGAACTTAAAATCACAAAGTTAAACCTTAAACAAAAAATGCAATAGAATACAGAGATTTTTATAAACCATTGGAGTCTGAAATGCCTCAAAATATATCCTTCAAGTTCCTTGGGTTCTTATCCAGTTAAATGTCTATTGTCATAAGGCAGAGTGGTAAGGGCTAGGCAATGGGGTTTAAGGGATCTGCTCAGGGCCCCACAGCTGGGAAGTATCTGAGGCCAGATTTTAACCCAGGACCTCATGTCTGTAGGCCTGGCTATCAGTTCGCTAAGCCACCCATTTTCCTCCCCAAAGTTGAATCTTTGGGCTGAATCGTTCTTCTGGCACACAGGTGAAATCAATGAAATTACCAGAACAGTCAAAAGGTATCCTTTTAAATAGCCCATTGCTTAAAAGTCTGTTTGAAAAATCTGTTTCTTCTCCTCTCCCCTTTCTCTCTCCTCCTGCTCTGATACCTCCTCCAGCCCCAGTCGTAATCTTAGCCTAAGGGAAAATTGCCCGTTCTCCTTTCCCTCTTGTTTCTCCCCTTTTCCCACGTGGCCAATACTGTTACCAGCTGATAGAAATGAGTCCCTTCGTGGTAGCCAAACTGTAAAGATTAAAATTTAGGGGAGACTGAGGCAGGTAGAAATTAGTTTCTCTCTGCAAGGAGTATTATATTTTTTAGAGGTTTATTAAGGATTAAAGAAAAGACAGGTAAGAAAAAACATGTGCCTAGGCCAGAGGCCTAGACAAGACCTCACCTACATTATGGAAAGAGCCACGTCTGCCCCAAAACGGAAGTCCAAAAAGAGAGCACTCAAAAGCCTTTGCAATCAGCTTAAGTACCTTCTCGATTTCGCCCACCTCAGAATTCTGTGAGATTACAAAGCATTTTGGGGAAGTGGAGCAAGGACTTGTGGGGATTGAAGTCCAGAGTTCAAATCTCAATTTTACAACCTCCAGATGGAGAATTGGTGAACCCTAAGTGCTAGTTGAAGTATAATTTTATTTCTTTTTTTTTTCTTATTTTTAATGACTGATATGAAATTTTGTTTTGAATGCTTTCATATATATATATATATATATATGTGATACATTGCATACCTTCTTAGTAGGGAATGGAATAGAGTGGGTCAGAGAATTGAGACCTCACCATTTTTTTTAAAGAATATTAAAGGGGCATCTACACAGTGGATAGAGCTCCAGGCTTGGAGTCAGGAAGACCTGGGTTCAAATCTGATCTTAGATACTTCCTTGCTATGTAACCCTAGCCAAGTCTTTTAACTCTGTTTGCCTAGCCGCTGCCCTCTTAGAGTTGTTACCAAGACAGAAAGTAGGATTTTTTAAAGTTAAAAATAAATGGTAATTTAGAAAAAGGAAATGAACACATCATATAAACTAGGAATTCAATTGGAGCCTAGATCCGTAGAAGAGAACAAAAAGGCCCCCTCAAAGGCATAATATGCTGAGAAAATTTTGGGATTTGAGTATAGATATTCTGAAATAATAAGACATTTATTGATATTCTGTTTCACCCTTTTTGCCATTGGTCAGCCATTGGATGATAGCCTCATTGCCTTCCGAACACGCTCCAAAATGCCCCTAAAAGATGTTCCCCTAGGACAGTTGGAGGCTGAACTCAAGGCTCCAGATATCACACCAGACATGTATGACCCCAATACAGCAGATGATGAGGACTGGAAGATGTGGCTTGGGGGGCTCATGAATGATGATGTGGAAAATGAGGGTAAGTGGTCTTTATTAGCATTCATACCTATTTCTTTTCCTAATTCTGAATTTTCAGTTAACTGGAAAACTTAAAGACAGCACGATAATTGGTTAATTGAATTGAAACAGTTCAGGTTAAGAAACATTTATTAAGTGTATTGTAAAAATTAAAATTAATGTCAATAATAAAAATAGTATATTTTAAGAGATTTATTAAAGACCATTAGAAATAAAAGAATAAAAGGGATACAAAATAAAACCATGTGCCTATGGCTAATCAGCCCTTTAAAACCCCTGCACTTACCACCATGCAGTAAGCCAAAGAGGCCAGAGCAGGCACACCCTCTCAATTTATTCCCTGTCTGCAGGAAGTATGTAATGACAGGAAATCAGTGGGCTCCCTGGGGTGTTTTTAGGGTAACAGATTTTCAATTCCCCCCTGATCATCATTGGAAGACTCATCTCCCCAATTGATCATGTAACATAATCAACTTTTAAATTACAATAATTTGGGGATAAAAGTGAAAAGAACAAACCCATAATTGCTAAGCACATGAACAAAAAGCCAGTTAGGGGACAGTCCCCTTCAGCATAAGAGTATACATACAAAAACAAATGCATTCAACCACACACAGTTCAAATCACCACATCCAAAGTTCTCTCTGGATTTTCTTGTACAGTGTGTGGTCTGTGCAGGCATCTTCATGGTACCTTCTCCAAACAGTTCACTTACTGGATTCAGAGAGGTTGCATGTTTTTTATCCTAAAATTATTCTCAAAAAGAATTTAAACTTTGCATTTTAGAATACATTTCCCCCTGAAGAGGATGTTGAAAAATATAGGGTTCACTTAGTGATGCATGACTGAGTTATGAGGTATATGAATCAATTAGCAAGAGAAATAAAAAACATCCAAAAAATCCAAATAAAAGAGAAAAAAATAACTTCTGGATGAAATATAAACTATTAAAGTCTTCTGTGTAAAAATTCTAAGTAAAAGAAAAATAAACCTATAACAAATCCTTGAATCAGGGCCCAATTAAAGTTATTTAAGCAATTGTGCATTTACCCAATCAGTAGATAGGATTATAGAAAGTTTACCACACTATGAAAAACAGAAAAGGTACTAGATTTAGCAGCAAATGGGAGCCACGATGGAGCCAGAATTGAGATACTTGGTAGAATGTGGAACAAGGAAGACCTGCCTTTGACATATGTCAAAATAGCCACAACTTTGAACCCCAAACAAGTTCAAGTCTTCTTGTCTGGGCTAAAAATTACATCAATGCCACTTGGATTAGTCTCTGACTTTGTGCTCGATAGGCACTATGCAAGGAGCTTTGTGCTTCTTTGGCACTGTGCAATGGCTCTTTTTGTATTCCATTCTTCTGGAGTAAGACAGAATCATTAAGCAAAGTCCCATAATTTTTAAACAATTAATGGTATTATTTCGAAAAGCTAAAGCCTTTTTGGGTATACATTGATATTAGAGCAAATGTACTTTAAACTTCTATTACTACAAGATCAAAAAAGTTAAGAGAAAATCTCAATATTGGTGGCATGTGCTTCAAATACAAAAAGGAGAGAAAAAATAAAACTGAAATACTATATTGCACATGTAAGCAAAAACAATAATAAAATAGTTTTAAAAATCACGACTATATAGCTTACAATCATTGACACACTGTGTCAGCTAAGGTAGACTACAAAGGTTTCTCACCCAAAAATGAGATCCATTTCCTTCTTCAACTTTGGCCATGGTTCACTATGTAAGTGTAAATGATTTTTTACAAAGTAACAGTGTTTTATAAAGAACAGTAGTACAGCAGGTAATGCACATTCAAGAAGTATCAGAATTCCCAAAGTTGACAATAGCAAACAAACACACTATCATTAGGATTCACATGAGTCTGCTATATGACATTTAAAACAAAAACAAATCTTAGAAGCTAATGGATACTTGTCACAAGTTTTTCAGATGTAGCAATCTTTCAACCTCGGCTGAGAAATTTTTTTTAAAATCTATTACTGCCATCATTACAAAAATGTGGCAGAGGAGTCTAGAAAAGACACAAACCTGTTCTGTTGATGTTGGATCTAGAAATGTCACCAAGAATCTAGATCATTCTTGTGGAAGGATAGAGTAAGATGAAGAGTTACAAATGAGATTCTCCCTCTTGGGAGCTGTCTAGGAGTACCATGCCTTAGCACATCTTCCCAGCTCCTCTAGTATGAAATTGTTATGTCTCACCCATTCCATTTTACAAAGACAGAGGTGGGAATATAATTGCATTTACTTCAGCTACTGTGAGATTTAAAATGGTTGAGGTCTTAAACTGTAGTGATTAAAATAGTGGAAAGATATAAATTGTGATAGATATAAGAGAGGGTGAGTAAATTTGACCGCAGAAATATGTTTCACTACAGTGTCTTGGGTTTTAAAATCAAATATAAGGTGGTCGCCAGGGAAATATTCCCAATTATTCAAATACCCAAGTCAATTGGGTTTTATAGAGATTTTAATTAACAATACAATGAGTAACCAAAGAAAGAGAGAGAGAGTAAAAAAGGAGTAAGTATGAAGGGCCTCAAGCCAACATGGCCTAGACCTGAGTCTTAAAAGAGAAATCAGTCAGTTTTTTATAACTCACCATAAGATCTGTCTAAGTAAGGATTTCTAATGACACCAGGCCAGCAGCATCTCAGCTGCTTTCACCAGCTTCCTCCTCCATCTGAATGTTCAGAATCAGTCTCCTCAGAATGAGTCTCTCCAATCTGAATGTTTCAGAATGACTTTCCAGCTCTTCCCTGAGCTCTTATTTTTAAGGGCAAAATCTCCTCTGTCACCTCCCCTAAATCCTTACATCTACCAATCACTGTAGATGTTTCTAAAGGACCGCCCATTCTTAGTCCACACCTAAGAAGGTGTGGATTTTTGAGTAATTCACACCAGGAAAGCTCTGAGTAAGTTTTCCAGTTCTTTGTTCCTTGTAAATTCACAAGTTGCTTGACCTTTATAGGTACTTAGCTTAAGAAAAGTATGGGTTTAAGTACTTTTCATTGTTCAGAAAAGAATTTACAACTTTATCTTCCCCTAGGGCAGACCCAAGTAGGTAAAGTAGAATTCTCACATTCCTGCTTTAAGTAGAGTTCACTGTCCAAATGGGGAATGGTCTTAATCCAATCTTATAAAGTAGAGTCTGGGAAATTTTAAGGTTTACACTACCAAAATGGTACTTTTACCTCTTGTTACAAATAACTCATAGGCAGGCAAGATGGTTAGTCAGAGCTATTGAAAAAAAAAATCTAAAAATCATGTCTAAAGACCCCTTAAAATCAATTTGAGATATTTAGCTCATAAATTTTCTAAAGGTTGTTAACCAGGTTGACAGAGTCCATCCATCATCTATGTGACAATTAACAAAGCCAAAATGTGGGGGGTTGGGGGAAGCTGTTTTCATGGGCTTATACAATATTTTGTTCAGTATAGCTATAGGGGAAAGGTAACAGAATATATCTGATAGTTAAAACACAGTAGACTAAAATAATTCAGTGTAACTGGATAGTATTGAATCCATTAGTATATTAACGTAAAACAACAAAATTAAATCTTAAAGCAGTCAGCAAAATACAATAAGATACAGAGACTTTCATGAAAAAATGGAGTCTGAAAAGTCTTAAAACATTTTACCTTCTGACTCTTTAAAGTTCCTTCCTCTTATCTGCTCCGATTCCTTTTGTCACATCGTTGGGATCTCCCATAGTGAGGGAGAATTTCTCGCTAAGCACAGTGTGGTGGAATCCCAAACTGGATGAATTTTAGAGACTGGGCAGACCCAAATGGCGAGGGGTTGTAGGGAGACGAATTTCTCTCCTAAATCTTAGGCAAGATAATTGAAAGGACCAGTGCACCCAGGAATGGTAGAAAGAAAAAACATCCTAAAACGGGGAGCTGTTTGAGATAAGTAATGCACTGCTGTTTCATAGTGTGTGCCATGCTTGCAATTTTACTTCCTGTTTCAAAGAGTAACCTTACTTCCCTTTCCCCTAGAGGTAAAACACTAGGGAGCAATTTGCTCCCCAGTGGACAGGGAGTTTGGAGGCTAATTATTGCCTAAGGAAAATACACCCTGGTTTTTACCAGCTTCCCGGAGATTGGCTCCAAGGACTCTCTGTGAGTTCCAAAAACACAGTGGCAACTACCAGAAGCACAACAGGACCAACAATAGGGGCCAGGGCCGGTGTCTGAGCAGGAGCAGGAACAAGCAGTATCAGGAACAGAAGCAGGCACTGTCGGCAGAAGCTCCGAAGAGAGGCAGCAGCAAGAAAGGTGGGCGAGAGAAGAGACTTATCCCTTCTCGCCAAGTCCTTCAAACTAAAACAGCTGGTCCAATAGGGCAGGTGACCAGCAAAAAGTAGGAACAGCAGAAGTAAGGCTCAGAAGAGAGTTTGGAGTTGGGGGGAGGGGGGTTCCATGGCAGGAGAAATGTGGCTTAAAAAAAAAATATTTAGGCTATCTTAAACAATTGAGAATTCTTTTCTCCAACTTCTGGTTGCCAAATTATAAAAATGAAAATTAATGTCAATAATAAAAATATTATACTTTAAGAGATATGTTAATGATCATCAGAAATAAAGGAATAAAAGGGATACAAAATAAAACCAAAAAAAACTATTTAAGATCATTAGAAATAAAAGAATAAAGGCACAAAATAAAACCATGGCTAATCAGCCTGTTAAAACCCCCGTGCTTACCACCATACACGGGACAGAAAGCCAAAGAGGCCAGAGCAGGCACGCCCACTGAATTTATCTCCTATCTAGATACGTAATGACAGGAAGTCAGTGGGAACCCTGGAAATGTAGGGGTTTTTTAGGGTAACAGATTTTCATTTATACAGCATACTATGCAGTGGGCCCTGGGGATAGAAAAACATAAACCAAATTGGTCCCAGTTCTCATGGAGGCTATATTCTATGGGGAGGCGCAGCATATACACTATTATATAATGCAATTTGAAGAAGGAGAGTGCATAAGTATGATCTACCTGTTAGGGTTATTTATGGGGGAGATTCTTGATTGAGGTGAAAGGTTAAAGTGACCTTGATTTCTAAGGTCCTGTTTTACTTAGGATTAACTTGAAACTCTCTTTGTTTGGACCTTTAATGTAAAATTTTTCTAGAATCTGTTAAGATGCCTTTCTGTCTTAGTATGAGATAATAAACATAATTATATTTTTCATTTCTACTCAAGTATTTATTAGGAGTGTATTGTGCTAGACCTTAGGGACAGAAAGACAAAAACAAACATCCTGGAGCAGCTTAGCAGCACAGAGTGGCAGGCATGGAGTCTGGAGGACCTAGGTTCAAACATGGCCTGAGACACTTTTAGCTGTGTAACCCTGGACAAGCCACTTAACCCCATTTGCCTACCCTTTCTGGCTTTTCTGCCTTGGAATCAGTACTTAGTATTGATTCTAGGACAGAAGGTAAAAGTTTTTAAAAAATCCAAAAAACAAATAGTCCTTGTCCTCTAGGAGTTTACTACAATGTTTTACACATGAATAAGGAAATACAAAATAAATACAAAGTGAAGAGTTTGAGTCCCTAACAACTGGGAGAATCAAGAATCAGCCTCTTTGATGAATGAGATTTTTTTTTACTACTTCATTATTCTCATTCTGAACAGTATGATTCATTGATCACTGAGAAAAAAGTGAAAGGTATAGGGATCATAGAATCCTAGAGTCAGAAGGACCTCAGAATTCACTTAGGACCACTTACATCATCAGTGCTTTGTGCAGTATTACTGGAACATGGTCATTGAGCTGCCACTTGGAGATGGTCATTGACTTGTAAATCAATAGCTCTTGAGTCAGTGAGAGATTTGTTTAAATTTCTAATTCCAGTATATATCCTCAAATGTTAACACAGAATCCCTAATGTGTATACTTCAATACTTAAGACTTGCAGGGTCATCTAGGTAGTATAGTGGTTAATTAAGCACCAGACCTAGAATCATGGAAGATCTGGATTCTGATCTGGTTTCAGCCACTTCCACTTCTAAGCTGGATCATGGGGCTGACATTCATTTGCAAAAAATGGTCAACTTCAGTCTACTGTTTATATATGGTGAAGTCTATATACTCCATTTCCTCAAACTCTCATTCTGCCTTTTTTCTTTAATCTCAAGCCATTGCAATAGAGCATTCATACCTCCATTACAATATTTCCTATACATTTTATGCTCAGAAGAGGAAAAGGTAGGTAGATGAATGAGAGGCTTGTTGGAGAGTATGTAAATGGTTGGCTAGATGGGGCTAGGTCAAATTATGTGAACACCCAGGTATGGTCATTTTTAGTTAATACAAGATACTTGTAACTTCAACAAATATTTATTGTATTTCATCAAATATTTATTGAAGACTTAATATGTATACTCTGGGGGGAATAGGGAACTTACTAGTACCTAGTAAGAGACATGGACAAATAACAGCATCTTGCACATTGTAGGAGCTCAGATGTTTAAATGTATAAATAATCTACATTATAAAGCAGCATAAGCATAGTAAATATTTTATGTAAGAACAATAAGGTGAAATGTTATAAAAGTTTAGAAGAGATCAATAACCTTTATTTAACATGAGTAGAGAAGATTGAATGGAAGAGATAGCATTGAGGGTGAGCTGTGAAGGATGGGTATGATTTTCATAGGCAGGGTTGGGGATTAGAGGGCATTTCAGGGAAAGATATAATCAAAAGAAGAACTGAGAATATCAAGTCAAGATCTGAAGAATATTTTCTCCTAGGAGCCTTAAAGAGTTTTTACATTTGCTGGTAGCTCTCAATTGTTCAGTTAGGTAGGAATCATGATAATTGAAATCCTTTATTCAGATCCCTTATTTTTGTCATCATTTCCAGGCCTCTTTTCCACCAAACATTTTGAAAAGAATTGTTAACAAACAACAAGCTAGACTAACTTGATTTTCATCTCTTTTTTCTTCTAATTAGCAAAAAAGTCCCCAAGAACTAAAATGAGAAAAAGATGAAGCTCAAAATTTGAACAATGCACAAATAAGGGGATTAATACTGTAGGAGTTAAGAATTGGGAGGGACATTCTAGATCCCCTAGTCAGAGTGTTTCTTCATCTCTTTTCAAAGATAATAAAATTGTGACCCTGAGAAATAAGATGATTTGTTCCTGAATAATTAGGAGAATTGTCCTAATGAGGAAGGGAAGAATGAACAGGGATGATTCTTCATATTTTGCAGATGAAAGAGACCCAGAGAAATCTGTTGACCTACCCAGAGTTTCACAATAAATCTTGTAACCGCGAAAATGTGGGTTTCAAGACTGTGAATTGCCAAAATTGTAAAGATAATTTTTAGTATCTTGATTTAAATAAAAATTAAGAGGTCGCCATGGGAAAATTCCCAAATATGAAAATACCCAAGTCAGCTGGGTTTTATGGAGATTTTAATTAATACAAATGAAGGAATTAAGGGAAGGGAGAGAGAGAGAGAGAGAGTAAGAGGAAATATTAGGAAGGCTTAAGAGAGGCTAGTGTAAAGATTCAAATTTAGGGGATATGGAGGCAGGTCGAAATTAGTTTTTCTCTGTAAGGAGTATTATATTTTATGAGGTTTATTAAAGATTAAGAATTAAAGAAAATACAGGATAAGAAACACGTGCCTAGGCCAGAGAGGCCTAGACAAGACCTCACCTACATTATGGAAAAAGCCACATCTGCTCCAAACCAAAAGACCCACAAAAGCCTTTGCAATCAGGTTAAATCCCTTCTCGATCTTGGCCCACCTCAGAATTCCGTGAGATTACAAAGCATTTTGGAGAAGTGGAGCAAGGGCTTGTGGGGATTGAAGTCCAGAGTTCAAGTCTATTTTTACACTAGTCAGTCTTTTATCACTCACCACAAGATTGTCCCAAGCAAAACTCCAGTCCTTCACTGAAATCCTCAACTCCTGAACTGAGTTCAGAGACCCAGCTCCTCCACACTAACTCCAAAACTCCCTCTAAGTTCTGAGAGCCCGCTCCTTTTAAAGAGAAATTTCTTTTATGTCACCTCCCCTAAATTTTCACATCTACCAATCACAGTAGATGTTTTCCCCAGGACTGTCCATTCTTCGTTCACATCTCTCTTTAGTTCTCACCTTCTCTGGGTAGATTATATCTTCTGAGTATTTCATATCTCTTTTGCTAAGCTTGCCTTTTGTAAGTTGCTTGACCTTTTAGTGATTAATTTAACCTTTATAGGGACTTAGCACCCTTTTGTATTAGATCTAAAAATAGACCTAGCTTAAGGTTCTAGCTTTACTATAAGTATGAGTTAGGGACTTTTTATTGTTCCATCAGGAGTTTACAACTTTATCTTCCCCTAAGGCACTGTCTGAGCAGAGTGGAGTAATTTTAAAGTTCTCAATACATTCCTGACCAAGTACCTGCATTGTTTAAAATGGGGAATAGCTTAACCAAATCTTCTAAAGTAGAGTCTGAGCAGTTTTAAGAATCACAATCTCAGGTAGAATGAAGTCTAGTGAATCTACTTTATGCTCTGAGGCATAAGCCAAGACAAAGGTATTTATAGAAAGGTGTGAGCTGCTTCATTTGGTCTCCCAATTTTAGTGTAGCTTCAGCTCTGGTATCTTGTTTTCATTATCTTAGTTACAAAGATTATAGCCAATAGCTACTGGAGCAGAAAAAACAGAGAAAACAGACTTTTGAGGTTTTTAAATTCTAGGAGTAGGAGTAGTGGTTTTTGTGAACTACAGCCTTCTTTTAAAAGTATTTTCTTAGTTTTTTAGAAAGAATTAAAAAGAGGAAACCTAGAAGCAGTGACTCATAGCATGTATGTCATCTCTTTGTTTCTGCTAGCTGAGTTTGAAACAGGGATGAGAGCAAGATTGGCCATAGATTCCCATCATCCTGCTTTAAACATATGCTGTTCTTTTTATAGTGGCTCATGACTAAATGTTTTTATATATGCCTTGCACTAAGTGATCTACATGTTATTATAATTTATTCACAGAAGGTATTTAAGAAATAGCTTTGGAGGAGCACACTGTGTTAGAATAATTTGAATGGATGTTTAGGTTGTTAATCACAATCAAATAATTATGTTCAGAGGGCAGAACACTTAGCTAAGTGACTAAAAGTGGAGAAGGAACTGTCATAAAGGTTTTTGCAACATGGTTTTCAAATTTCCAGAGAGGTTAGTGCTCTGAGGTCCTGTTAGCTTGATCCATCTTTTGCTGGTTTGGGGTAAGAGTGTCTATCGATAAAAGATTTTTGTAAACCTGTACACAATTCCCTTATTTTACTGGACATTCCCCAGAACCTCCACTAGTCATTTAACAATTTTTTTAGAGAGTCAGCTCTATAGAGTTCTAACTACTAGGTTCCTTATTGAACTACCAAAGAATTAAAACACTCAAAGAACTTGTAATTTTGTTGTAGTATGCAAATACACTAAAAAGAAAAAATAAATTAGAATACAAATTAAATTATTGTAAACTGTGAGTACATACATACTTTTTCTTTAACTCTTTCCTTATAACAACTCTTAAGATAGAAGGGTCCCAAAGAGATAATAAGGAAAAATACATGTACAAGAATATTCATAGCTGCACTCTTTGTGGTGACAAAAAATTGGAAAATGTGGGGATGCCCTTCAATTGGGGAATGGCTGAACAAATTGTGGTATATGTTGGTGATGGAATACTATTGTGCTCAAAGGAATAATAAAGTGGAGGAATTCCATGGGGACTGGAACAACCTCCAGGAAGTGATGCAGAGCGAAAGGAGCAGAACCAGGAGAACATTGTACACAGAGACTGATACACTGTGGTACAATCGAATGTAATGTACTTCTTCATTAGTGGCAATGCAGTGATCATGAACAACCTGGAGGTATCTGAGAAAGAACACTAGCCACATTCAGAGAAAAAACTATGGGAGTTAAAACATAGAAGAAAAACAACTGCTTGATTACATGGGTCGAGGGGGATATGATTGAGGATATAGACCCTAAAGGAACATCCTAGTGCAAACATCAACAGCATGGAAATAGGTTCTGATCAAGGACACATGTAATACCCAGTGGAACTGTGCGTGGGGTATGGGAAGGGTGGGGGGAGGGGAGGGAGGAATAGAATATGATTTTTGTAACCAAGGAATAATGTTTGAAATTGACCAAATTAAAAAAAAATGCAGTCATGGAAAAAAAAAAAGATAGATGGGTTAGGGCTAGGTAAGCAGGGTTAAGTGATTTGCCTAGGTTCTGTGAATCTCAAAAAATTCTCAGACCCTACTTCATAAGATTTGGTTAAGACCATTCCTCATTTAAACAATGAAGGTACTTGATCAGGAATGTGGGAACTCTACTTCACCCATACTTAAGCATGCCTTAGGGGAAGATGAAGTTGTAAACTCCTTGCTGAACAATGAAAAATACTTAACCCATACTTATAGTAAGGCAAAAGTTCTTAAGCTGTGCCTATTTTTAGATCTAATACAAAAGGGTGCTAAGTACCTATAAAGGTCAGGCAACTTGTAAACTTGCCAAGTGGCAAAGAGGTGAGAACTTACTCAGAGGTTTTAGACTACTCAGGTGTGAATTACTCAAAAGTTTAGCCTACTCAGGTGTGAATTAAGAATGGTCTGTAAAATGTCTACTGTGATTGGTAGATGTGAGAACTTAGGGGAGGTGACATAGGAGAAAATTCTCTTTAAAAGGAGATGAGAAGCTGAGAGCAAGGGACTCTCTCAGAGAACTCTCTCTGGAGATTGAGCTGGCCAAAGCTGAACTGGTGTCTCTCTGGACACTAGAATCTTGCTTGGGAAAAATCTTGTGGTGAGTGGATAAAAGACTGACTGATCTCTTTCTTAAAGGCTTAAAAACTTAGGCTGGCCTAGGCTGGCCTATCTCTTTTCTCATTGTTTTGTCTTACTCTCTCTCTTTCATTAATTCCTTATTTGTATTAATTAAAATCTCCATAAAAACCCAGCTGACTTGGGTATATTTCATATTTGAGAATTTTTCACTGGCAACCACTTTATTTTTAATATAAAAAACATCTTTGAGGTCACAGTTTAAGGCAACCACTCTTTTATCTGTAACAGTTCACAAAGCTAGGAAATGTCTAAGGCCAGAGGTGAATGAACCCAGGTCCTCCCAACTCCAGTCCTGGCTCTAACCACTAGGCAACTTAGGTACCCATACATAAATACTTTGAAAAGAACTGAGGTTAGAGTAGGTTTCCCAAATAAAGTAGCGATTGATGAATATTTTGCATGATGACAAAAATATGACTTGGTGGAGAGAAATGGGAAGACATCATTGTTTAACTTTTTTTTTTTAAAACAAATTCAGGACATACATTTCTATTTTCCCTGTCTGAATTTCACCTTGCTTTTTTTTTTTACCTTATCTCAGGTGCCTTTGCAAAGGTATTGCTGCAGAAATGGACAAGTTACTTTCTATTGCTGGATGGAGCACAACAAATGTTCCGGGCCAGGCTACAAAGGTTCCTGAATAGTGAGCCTTAGTATCAGGGCCAGAGATTAAAAAGACTGTATCAACCATTTTCTTTTTTTCTCTTTAGATGAAGCAGATGATGATGATGATCCGGAATATAACTTTCTAGAAGATTTGGATGAACCGGACACAGAGGATTTCCGAAATGACCGGGCAGTGAGAATCACCAGTGAGTCCTAGTTGAGTGTATATCCAGTCCTCAATTCTTCTCTACTTCTCTCCTGATGTTTTTTAATATAAAGTTTGGGGGAAGGAATTTATAGGTCATTTTAGTTGAGCTTCTCAGATCCTTTATATCATATGAACTTTCATAGCTCTCTCACTTTAACTGCTTCAAAGTTGAGTCCAGCATGCCAATTCACATGATGCCATGTTGGTCTTGGAGTTTATCAACCAATATTTAAGGGCCTACCACGTGCTACTACCAAGTGCTCCAAAACACTAAATCCTAGATTAAAAAATATAAAAATAAGACAGTCCCTGCCCTTAAGAAGTTTACAGCCTACTGAGAGGATGTCTCCAGATGAATAAATAAAGGATGTATAAAAAAGGATTCTAGATTCTCTGTCATTTATCCCAATGATCATGGGCAAATTATTATTTTACCTCTTGGGGTGTCAGCCTCCTCATTTGTAAAATAAGGGGTTTGGATTAGTTGGTCTTTAAGGATCTACCTCTGTAATCTGGTGATTTCTTAAGCCATCAAAATCTGGGCAGATGGGAAAGGACCTTTTGAAGGTGAAACTTGAGCCCAAATTTCTTGAGCTAAGGGATTTTAGGAGGGAGAGCATTCCAAGCACAGGGGTTAGCTTGTGCAAAGGCATAATGATGAGAGATCAATGTTGTATCAGGGGACCAAATAGACCAGTTTGCCTGGAGTATAGAATGTGTGAGGAAGAAGAATCTAAAATCTACCTGCAAAGTTAGGAGTCGGATTGTGAAGGGCTTTAATTGCGCCATGAAGGAGTTTGTATTTTATCCTAAAGGTTATGAAGTACAATTGGCATTTCTTGAACAGAGGAGTGACATCTAGTTAGATTTATACTTTTGAAATAGCAGTTTGGCAGGTATGTGGAGAATACCCTGCAAGGAAGCCGATTAGAAAAGTATCGCACTTATCTCGGTGAGAATGATGACTAACTAGGTGGTTGTGGTGTGAACAAAGAGAAGATATATACAAGAGATGATGGAATTTATAAGATTTGGTGACTGATGATTTTAAAAGTCTTGAGGGGGCAGCTGGATAGCTCAGTGGATTGAGAGCCAGGCCTAGAGATGGAAGGTCCTAGGTTCAAATATGGCCTCAGACACTTCCCAGCTGTATGACCCTGGGCAAGTCACTTAACCCCCATTGCTTAGCTCTTACCACTCCTCTGCCTTGGAACCAATACACAGTATTGATTCAAAAACGGAAGGTGAGGGTTTTTTAAAAAAAAAAGTCTTGAGCATGGTTCCTGGTTTGCAAATCTGGGCAAATCCAGTAGTAATGGTACTATGGCCAATTGAGAAATTAGGAGGAAAGATAATGAGCATTTTTGGACTGTCAGATTTGCGAGGTTGGTAGGAATCTGGTTGGAAATATCTGACATGAAATTGGAGAATGAATTTAAGCTCAGAGAAATGGGGGTCTCTAAGAACCTTGGTAGATAGAATTGCTGGGCCTTGAGTCAAGAAAACCCGAGTTCAAATGTTACTTCAGACACTGAGTAGCTATGTGAACTTGACTGGAAAAGTCACTTACCTCTCTCTGCCTTAGTTTTCTCATCTATAAAATGAGTATCATAATTATCCCCTCTCCCCACTTCCCAGGGTAATTTTACATGAAGTCTTTTCCTGATCCTCCCAAACTTCCTTGTATTCATTTTGTATATATTCTGAATATACAGTACTTTATATTTGTACATGTTTTCTTCCCTCTTAGAATGTAAACTCCTTAAGGGCATATTGTTGTACTTTTGCCTTTATATCTGTAGTACAATTCCTGGCACATACTAGGTATTTAATGATAAATGTTTATTGTTTGATTTGTAATTAGAGGTATCAGATGATCACACTTGTAATTTATGAAGATTATTTTGGCAGCTATGTGGAAAATAGATAGGAGGGAATACACTGGCAGCAAGAAGATAAAGTATTATAGTAGTCAATGCCAAAGGTGATGAGGGCTTACTTACAACTTACTTTGTAAATGGAAAGAAGAAAATTGATATGAGAGATATGGAGGCAAAAATAATAAGGCCACGAGACTTGACAATTGATTTGGATGTGAGGGTTGAGGTAGGGAATAAGTCAGGATTGGAAAAATTAAAATTAAATCTTAATAATAAAAACCTATTTTAGGAGGTCTATTAAATGGTCATTAGAAATCAAGGAATAAAGAGGATACAAAATAAAAACCATGTGCCTATGGCTGATTAGCCATTTCAAAATCCCCGCCTTACCACCATCCCCGCTGGCTGCATGCCAAAAGAGAAGACAGAGCCTCAACTCCCATTCACTTTATCCTCTTTCTACAAGAAGTATGTAATGAAAGGAAGTCAGTGGACCCTCAGGATATGTAGTTCTTTTTTAGGGTAACAGATTTTCAATTATACATCACCCCCTTAAGAGCTGAGGAAGACTAGTCTCTCTGATGGGTCTTGTAAACACTTGAAATTACTTTGAATTACTTTGAATTTTGAACTTTGAAATTACAATAATTGTAGGATAAGAGGAAAAGAGAACAAAACCAATGATTGCTAGGTGCATTGACAAAAAGCCAGTTAGGGGGAAGTCCCCTTCAGCGTAAGAGTATAAATACAAAACAAATGCATTCAGCCCCGCACAGTTCAGATCACCACATCCTCAAAGTTCACTCTGGATCTTCTGGTGCAGTGTGTGGCCCATGGAGGCATCTTCATGGTGCCTTCTCCAAATAGTTCACTTTCTGGATTTGGAGAGGTATCATGTTTCTTAACCTAAAATTACTCTCAAAAAGAATTTAAACTTTGCTATTTAGAATAATTATACAAGATTGACTCTTATGCTAAGAACCTGAGTGACAGGAAGTCTGTTGATGCCTTCAACAGAAATATAGAATTTTGGAGGAAGGCTAGGTTTGAAGGAAAGATAGGAATTCAGTTTGGATATGTTTAGTTTTAGTAATCACTAGGATGATGTGCAACAGGCAGTTGATGACACAGGATTGGAGTTCAAGAGACAGACTTGGACATATATACAAATTTTAGACTCGCCTACATAGAGATTATGCTTGAACCTTTGGAAGCAGATAACCACATTAAGAGGGAGGATATATAGAAGAAGAAAAAAGACAAGGCAAAGCCCTAGGAAATGTCCATACTAAGCAGGCAGGTTCTAAGTGGTAATCTCTCAAAATGCTTAGGAAGAGCTTTCTGATAGGTAATAGGAGATATGGGAAAGACCGCAAGGAATTTGAGTGAGGGAAATGTCAGGGAGAGGGTAGGCAGCAGCAGCATCAGCAAATGCAGAGAGCTCCGGTGGAAGGAAGGCTGAAAAGAAACTCTGGAATTAAACTATTGAGATCATGGGCAAAGTTGGAAACAGAAGATTTAGTTGAGTGATGGAGTCAGACTAATGTTGGAGAAATGAAAAGGTGCTGAAAACTTTTTAAAATTTAGCAGTGAAACTAAGGAAATGGCTGGATCAAGTGAAGATTTGTTTAAACATGTGAGAAAGGCCTTGAACATGTTTACAGCCAGTGGAGGTTTAGATAAGGGAGAGAAACAGATTATAATGAATAAACCACTTAGAGGATGCAGGAGAGAATGAAATTTGGGGCACTAGTAAGAGGAGTTGAATATCTTGACAAAAGTAAAGGAGGAGAAAATGAATGAAGATGTAGTGGAATTTTGAAGTATTGAGTATAAGGCAGATGAGAGAGCTCATGTAGAATGGTCTCTTTTTTCCCAAGTAGTAGCCAAAGACATCTTTTGAGTGAAGGAAGGGATTAATACCAGTACTGGAGAGAAAAGACATTTAGGAAATGTTGAAGGAAGAGTATAGAAAATCATGGAAAGAATAAAAATTTTGCTATGTAGCATTGAACTCCCAGATGAAATTAGATTGCATGAATTTGTAGTGGATATAGATATGACTTCCACCAGCAGCATTTGGGAATACAAACTGAGGATGTAATGATTTGAATTTGATTATAGGCAAGGTATGAATAGCATTCATAAAATGGGATAAAGGAATCAAGAATGAAGAACAACAATAGTTGAAAATGGTTCATTATAGTGTCATGAATATTTAGGGAATAACATGAGGCCAGAGATAGGAAGATGCAGTGAAAATACTAAAAGGAAAACTAGTTTGTGATGAAAATGAAAGCTATATAAATGAAATCCAAAATGGAGGGAACAGGAGATTATGAAGAAGGAGGAGAAAGAAGAATTTCAGAATTCAGATTAATGGAAATAGTGGAATAATTGATGAAGGTGAAATTAAAGATTTGATTTTAACTGTGTTTAACATAAAAGTAAAGTTGTAGTTTGCAGGAATTGAGGAAGTTGATGATCTAGAGCTTATGGGTAAATCATTTATAAATTTAGGCTCCCTAGCATGAGGACTAGAATGTAAGTTAACTGTGAACTCTTGGAGGACAGGAACAGTTTTTAATTTTATCTGTAGCACCTAGCACAGTGTCATATATATAATATGCATTTTAACAAAAGCCTATTTAACAAGACAAAGTCATAGTTTCAGTAGGACAGAAAGACTAAGAGAGGTACTAAAACCCTTTGAAAAAAGAAGCATGACCTGGAGACCATTTGATCTCAGCAGTAAGGATCTGAATTAGTTGTCACAGATTAAACATTGGAGGATGAGCAGTTGCTGAGTGATAGTGGCAGTGGGAGGGTCTAGAAAGGGCAATGGGAAGTTAGTAGTATTATGGAAGAGAAATACATCTAGGTTTGTAGCAGGGTCTTGCCCCCAAAATGGAAAGTCAAATTGTTCAGTACAGAAATGAGAAAAGAATTTTATTTGAAGAAGAGGTTTATGATGGTATAATAACCTAATAGCTAGTAGAATAGTCTGGGGGCTAATGGGTTAGCCCTAGGGCTGATGGAGCTTCTCTGGAACTGATAAAATAGCAGTTCTCCAGGTGTGGGGTACCAGCTCCTCAACTGATGGAATAGCAGTTCGATAGCCCTGGACTGATGGCGTAGTAGCTCTTAGGATGATGGAATAGCCCAGTAGATAATGGAGTAGCAGCCTCATCTATGAAGTAGCAACTCCAGGTATGTATCAGGATTTGCATATTTATTAGTATCTGGGAGCTTGTCATCTCCCATTCCAGAGAAATCTTCATCTCTCCCAAAAACCTTGGAAAATGGGCATGACTGAATTCAGATGGAGGTGTGGTTTGGGGTTTGACGCATACATCATGGGGAATAAGGAGCAGTCCCCAGTACACAGGTCCCTTGTTCCCCATTGACCACCTTGTCATCATTTGTCAAGGTGGGAGAGCTCTTGTTGCCCTTTTGAAATAAGAATGTTTGGGGGTTGGTAATGCTGTACATTGTACATTGGAAGACCACTATAGGTAATTAATTATATCTTACAGTTCTAAACTAAAGTAAATAGAGAGCAATATGAGTAATTAATAAAACTGATGCCTAGGATAGAATATTATAGATCCAGTATAGGTGATTGATGTTACAGAGTAAATAACTGATCAACCTGTAACTCATGCTTGACTTGCTGAAACTACACATTTTGCAGTTGATGTTTATCCAGTGCTAACTAGTAAAAAAATACAAGATTTCAGAGTATGAGGGTTTTGTTCCTATTACTTCCCATCACTGCCAGCTGTCTGCCCATATCAGTAGGACACCGTTTCCTTCTTTAAGTTTTTTTAATTAATTAATTTAGAACATTTTTCCATAGTTATATGATTTATGTTCTTTCCCATCCCCTCCTGTAGTCGACACACAATTCTACTCGGTTTTACATGTGTCGTTGATCAAGACCTATTTCCATATTATTAGTATTTGCACTAGGGTGATCATTTAGAGTCTACATCCCCAATTATATCCCCATGTGATCAAGCAGTTGTTTTTCTTCTGTGTTTCTACTCCCACAGTTCTTTCTCTGGATATGGATAGTATTCTTTCTCATAAGTACCTCCGAATTGTCCTTGATCATTGCATTGTTGCTAGTAGAGAAATCCATTATATTCGATTGTACCACAGTGTATCCTCTCAGTATACATTATTCTCCTGGTTCTGCTCCTTTCACTTTGCATCAATTCCTGGAGGTTGTTCCAGTTCACATGGAATTCCTCCAGTTCATTATTCCTTTGAGCACAATAGTATTCCATCACCAATAGATACCATAATTTGTTCAGCCATTCACCAATTGAAAGGGATCCCCTCGTTTTCCAATTTTTTGCCACCACAAAGAACGTAGCTATGAAATGTTCTGGTACAAGTCTTTTTCCTTATGATCTCTTTAGGGTATAAACCCAGCAGTGCTATGGCTGAATTAAAGGGTAGGCAGTCTTTTAGAGCCCTTTGGGCATAGTTCCAAATTGTGGAAGGCACTAAAATTAAGAGGACTTACAAAAGGCTTCCTATAGAGTATGGTATTTTAGTTAGGACTTAAAGGAATCAAGGGAGGAGAGAGAACATTCCTTACATGAGGGTCAGCCCAAGAAAATGCCTGGAGCCAAGAAATGGAGTGTGTTGTTTGTGGAACAGTCAATGCCACTGGATCAAAGAGTATGTGTCAAAGAGTCAGATATAAGAAGCCTGGGAAGGTAGGAAGAGGCCAGGTTATAAGGAGCTTTGAAAACCAAACAGTATTTTGTATTTGATCCCAGAAGTGGTAGGAGTGACTGGAGTTGGTGTAGTAGGGATCATGACCACATGATCAGATCTGTTCCCTAGGAAATCACTTTGGCAACTGAATGGAAACTGTAATGGGGAGAGACTTTAGGCAGACAGATCCACCAGCAGATTATTGCAGTAGTCTAAGTGTGAGGGATTGCACTAGAATGGTGGCAATATCAGAGGAGAGAGGGGGAACAGATGCAAGAAATCTTGTAAAGGTGAAATTAATAGGTCCTGGCAACAAAATGGATTTTAATTCATTACTACCTTTAATTTAATCACATGCTACTGATTTTCAAATCTTTCCTAAAAAAAAAAAACAGACCTTTATTTTTTGACTTGTATCATCCCAAGTATCAGTTACAAGGCAGAAGAGCAATAAGGGCTAGCAGTTGGGGTTAAGTGACCTGCCCAGGGTCACATAGCTAGAAAATATCTGAGACCAAATTTGAACCCAGGACCTCCCATCTCTAAGCTTGATTCTTTCTCCATTGAACCATTTATTTGCCTTTATCCTTTATCTCTTTTAACACTACAAATTCAATATGGGTGTGAGAGCTAGTGAGAAGTCAAGCTTGAGGGATTGGGAGAACAGTGTTGCCCTCTTCAGTAGCAAGGAAGGTAAAAAATAAAAGGAAGGGGGAAAGTTTAGAGGGAAGAGAAATTCTGTTTTAGACATATTTAGTTTAAAATATCTACTCATCTTCCATTTTGAGATGTCTGAGAGATGGCTAGAGATTGGAGGTCAGTAGAGAGGTTAGGTCAAAGAAGATAGATTTGAGAAGTACCAGTATAAGTAAAGGTAGGAATTAAATTCATGATTGCTGAAGAGATGACTAAATGAAATAGTCTAGAAAAAGAGAAGAGGAGCCCAGTGAAGAACCTACAGAGACACCAGTGGTTAGAGAATATGATATGGGTTGGAATATAGCAAAAGAGACAGAGAAAATGGTCAGATAAATAGGAGAGCCAGGAGAGAGCACTGTTCTGAATACCTAGAGAGAAGGAAAGAGAAGAATAGAGAAGAGAAGAGAAGATAAGAGAAGAGAAGAGAAGAGAAGAGAAGAGAAGAGAAGAGAAGAGAAGAGAAGAGAAGAGAAGAGAAGAGAAGAGAAGAGAGCATCAAGGAAGAGAGAGATATCAGCAGGGTCAAAGGCTGCAGGGAGGTACAGGAGAATGAGGATAGAGAAGAGAAAGCTGAAAAGTGGGTAGGAAGGAAAAGAAAAGGCTACCCAGAATGTAGGGGCATGATGAAGTCCCATCTAAGTGGGAAGTGATAACATGGCTGCCCTTTTTAAATGTAGATCTGAGGGAAGAGTAGGGGATATATGGGGGAAGGTACAGTTTCAGAGTTGGTAAGATCTTCCCATGAGGTAATATCAATTAAAAATAAATTTCTGTGAAATTCCAATTACCTACATAGGAACATATATTCCCAAAATGTGTAAGTCATAACTTTTAATTTAGAAGAATTTCTGTATTTCTTCACACAGCTCATTTCATTCTGTAGCTCTAAGAATTTTCTTGCCTAAATTAAATCATTGTCTATAATTTCCACTCATTTCTTCCAGCTGACAAGTTTTCACATATTCAAGGACATCTATCAGGTTCCCTTATTAAGTTTTTTCTTCTAGAACCAGGATAACATGACATTCATATGACAGTTTTCAGACCCCTCATTTCCCCTGGAAGTTGTCTAGCTTGTCAATATCTCTGTAAGATATGGTATCCAGTCTAACTAGTACAGTGGGACTATTTATATCTCTTCATATGACAGGATTCCTTATTTCTTTTAACAAAACATCGAATCACCTGACCTGCCTTTTTTTAAAACCAATTACTCAAAAATATGTGCTATTATCATATATTGTCTCTGTCTCTGTTTCTCTCTCTCTCCCTCTCACCCTCCCTCCCTCTTTCTGTCTCTCTGTCCCTCCCTCCCTCCCTTTACTTTAGAGCAGTAAGAGCTAGGCTGTGTGTGTGTGTGTGTGTGTGTGTGTGTCTCTCAAGTGCCTTGCCCAGGGTCACACACAGGAAATTTTTGAGGCTAGATTTGAACCTAGGAATTTTTATCACTGGGCCTGTCTCTCTCAATCCATTAAGCCACCTGGCTGCCTCCCAACTTTGTCTCTTTTCAGTTTGACTCTTTGGGCTTCTGCCAATTGTTTTTTCTCTGTTGATATTATTTTTAATCATAATACTTACCCATTGTGGTAGTTCTCTTCCTCCAATAGTTATGTAATGATATATAGATAATATGGCTTCACTAAAGTCATTAACAAAAGTACTGATTGGGAGGTCAAAGCTGGAATCCTGTGGCATATTGCTAGAGACCTTCTGGTTGCAGATTTAATTTCAGCCCATATTCATCACTCTTTGAGGAAGATTATTTAGCAATGAGTCCTCCTCCTCCTAATTCTACTACTTTCCAGGCAATATTTCTTCATCTTGTCCATGAGACTGTTGTGAGAAGCTTTATCATATGTCTGATTTCAATTAAGATAATGATGCCTTTCACATTCTTTTGATATACTATTATTATCTTAACTATCAAATAAAGAAACCTACTAGATCCACTAATGCTATGCTTGGTTTTATTGTAGAAAAGGAAGTGAATGAGCTGATGGAAGAATTGTTTGAACCTGTAAGTAGCAAACTTTAATCGGGAGGGGGGGTCTTGGATAGTGAAATTGGATGACCAATGAACTCACACCCCAACCTCACCCCAGTCCTTACTATATTTGAGTTTTTCCCTCCAGAAAACTAGAATGGTCTGAAAGGACAAATCTTCCAGAATCCAGGAAGTAACATACCCTCAGAAGATTATTTCTGATTATTGTCAACTTTCTATTATCCTCATGTTGTTATTCTCAGTAAAACTTTAACCTCTCAAATTTTATCTGCTATATAACCAACTATAGCATGATCTCCACTATCATTTGGTGTGAGCTCAAGGATGCCTGAGTGAATATAATTAGGAAGACTAATATTATTGCTTTATAAGCAAATTATAAAGCAATATACTGCTTTAGAATCCAACAATGCATTATCAAATAAAATATTAACAATATTGAATCATCCATGTATCCCATTAGTGTAACTTACTTAGAACTAGCTTTGTGAGTTTGATTTCTCATTCACATTCTCATTCTCTCTCTCTCTCTCTCTCTCTCTCTCTCTCTCTCTCTCTCTCTCTCTCTCACACACACACACACACACACACACACACACACACACACACACTCACATTCTGGGTATATATGTGTGTTTATATATAATATATAAAGAGTGTCAAAATGTGAGAGCTGCAAAATAACAGTGATGGTTTTCATATGGGCTCATTTTGAATCTCTAGATTACTAAGATCCTGTGCCTTTTTCTTTCTTACTGCTGAGATGTTACTACTTCACTCTTAAGGAGTGAAGCCCCCAGGAGATTAATCCTTTCCTCTTTCCCTTAGTTCCAAGATGAAATGGGTTTCTCCACCATTGAGGATAAAGGTCCAAAGAAGGAAGATAGTGTGACTGAATCCCGGCCCAGCTTCAATACTCCCCAAGCCTTACGGTAGGATTGACAGAAATTCCGGATGACTTATGGGGGGAAATATACTATGAAGGATCCAGGCCTATGCGGTATACATTATCTTCTCACAATACCTTGTATAACAGGTATAGGGTACTTTTTCATTTGTTCTCAGAGCTAGAATTTTAAAATTATTTTCAATCTTTCCTTGTTCTCTGACCCCCTATTCTAAGGTACTGAATTTCTTGGAGCTTGCAGGCCTCTAATCTTCCTTGGTTCTATGGCTTCGGATATCTGTTGTGCCTAAAAAAAAGATAAAATAAAAAAACTTTGCCCTTCTGTCTTAGAATTGATACTGATTATTGATTCCAAGGTAGAAGAGCAAAAAAGGGTAGGTGTTGAGTGACTTACCCTTGATCACAGAGTTAGGAAGCATCTAAGACCAGATTTGATCCCAGGACCTCCTATCTCCAAGCCTGGTACTCTATCTACTATCTGCCTGCCCCTGCATTCAATTTTTGATTGTCTTTCTGGCTTTTGTACCTTTTTCTCTTCTACTCCTTGCTGTCATACATTTTAATCCAAAAGAATGGGTTTCTATTTACAGGGGGGAAAGAATATACAGATTTAGAGAACTTATAGCAGGGTAAAATAATTAAAAGTGCAGATATTAAAACAATTTCCATAAAAGCTATTTATTCTCATTACTGATAACACTTACCCTTTCTAAGCTTTTCAGTATGCTGTGGCTACCTGGTTTTATATTGGCCCATAGTGGTACTGTCCTGGTCTGAAGTGTCCTTTTCTTGTCCTTGGAAGAGAATGGATGAGAATAAGCCAAGGATAGTAGAATGAGTGAAGAATGAGCTTGATCTGATGTGTCCAGGTGGGATGGACAAATTTCAGGAAATAGAAGTGTTCTAGGACCAACTAGGAATATACTTAAGTTAAATAATGAATTTTTGGTGTCCCATTCATATGCCATTATAATCACTCTTTTTCACGATTCCCAGTTGAGGAAAAGTAAGGAAATAAAAAGGGTTCAATGTTCCTGTTTCCCTAAAATACAAATTATTCAACATCACTTATAGATCACCCTCAAAGTTCACAGAAGACAATCCTTTTCCTTATATCTGCTTATGAGATTAAAAAACAAACCAAGCTAAATTTTGGGGAACATTGGTTTTCCACAAGAATGTTAACTCTGGTTGAGAATTGAGTGTCAGGTGAACAGGTCTCCTTTTTCTGGGGCAGTGCAGCTCTAGACCAAGCTGTATCTGTTTGGGAAGGGAGAGAAAACAATAGCTGGCATCTCTAGCAGCCTCTCTGGATGAGTAGTACTTGAGAGGTGTTGAATTGTGTGTGACCAGCTACAGATTCTTTTTGTTTGTTTGTTTTTTACATTTTTATATTTTATGTTTTTATCAATTACATGTAATAACAAATTTCCACACAAGTTTTCCTAAGTTATATGATTGAACTTATCTCCCTCTCACCCTTCCCTTCCCCCTCCCAGTGCTGGCTATTAATTCAATACAGATTCTTTTTTGAACTATGATGTCTACTATATTTCTTTCAACCTTGTTTATACTTGTTTCTACTTCCCTTTTTAATCATATACATTTGAGTAATTGATGTAAGGCCTGTAAGGACTGACTGCTTGTTTATCCATAGGATGTTTAGTAGTGTCCTGGAAGGTGAGATAAATGTGCTTGTATTTGTGTATGAATTGAATTCATTAAACTTTTACTAAGTACCAACTGTGTACCAGGCAATATGCTAGTTGTTGGGGACACAAAGGCAAAAACTATACAATCTCTGACCACAAAGAACTTATATTTTACAGGAATACAGATAAGTGGATTAAAAACACACAAATAGAAAATATTTTTCTGAAGGATGGGGACTAGAGTACTAATAATGTAGAAAGTGACATTTCAATTTAGTATTGAATGGAGTTTATAGGCATGTAATTTGATTTTTTTCCCCCAGCATTAAGTATATATTTGCAATGATCCAATCATATTCTTCCATCTGATCCTCTTGTGAACAAGTTAACTGGCCAATATTAGTGGTCTAGTTTGTGCCACATTGGGTTAGAACCTACTGTTTGCCTCTTATTGGCCCACTGCTTTCATCTACTGAGATCTCTTGTCTGTGAAACTTGAGATACTAATACACCTTTCGTAGTATTTGCCTTCTATAATCTTAATAGGATCAGTGAGAAAAACCTTTGTGTAATAAAAGAAACATTGATCAAGTACCATCACAATTTTAAAAAAATTCAATTTCAGCTGGTGGCTGCTTATTTAAAATAATATTCAGTAGAGCAAAATTAGTGTAGCAAATAAATTGGAATTGTTCTGTGAAGCCTATTGTGATAGAATCTGATGTGTCTGTGTAGTGATGGTTATCTGCAACTTAACTTCATACTGATTTTCAATTTTGTGGATTTGTAGGATATTTATAATGGAGTTCGACTTCCTTTTTCATCCCATGATTTCTTCTACTTTCAGTTGAGAATGCCTATTTTAATACCAGCTTAAATAAAATGTAATAAAAGTGAATCTGCTGCCCCTTGAGTAATATATATTGAATGTAGATCATTTTTACATTAGCCACATTTTTGGCTTTTCTGCTTCCCTGTGTCATTGTTTTTGTATGAATAATTACTAGTTCACTACCTGTGCTATAATGTCATATAGAAGGTTGCTGAATGTTACTTGTCAGGTCCTGAGGTTTCCTCTCTCTACTGTCTGGCAGTTGAAAATAAAATAAACTCAGCAGAAGAAAAAAACTATTTTGATTCCACAGGGATCTGTTAAAGAAATGTACCATCTTTTGGCTGTTTTCACAATGTAAGAGGTGCTAAAATATGCAAAATGGTCATCATAACAACTCTGGAAAGGCCTTATCCTGTTTTCTTATGGTGTCAGCATGGACCCATCACTGAAATGTTATAGGGTTCTAAACTCACTCACTAAGAGACAACATTGTAAACATTTAATTTCTTGATTTGTTTGGAGAAACATCTTTATATTTAACAGTTTGTATTATAGGACAGGGCAAAAGAATAGTGGTTTATGGAAAAAGGCACCCAATCTCCTTGTTCATCAGAATTAGTGTGTGTCCCACAGGGCATCTCCAACCTCATCTCTACACATGTTCCCCCAAGTTATATTGCTAGGACTTTGACTTTTCAGGAAAAGAGACAATGGAACCTAATAGAGGTGCAGAAATAGGGATCAGTAGAGGTCACATCTGAAGTATAAGCATCATGTATAAGTTTGGGACCAATAGGTTTCGTTTGTATTTTTCCCAAAAAGTATCCATTATTCTTAGAAAGAAGATTTAATGTGTCAAATCCAGGTCACACAGAAGTGTCTACCATGTGTTATTCAGGGACTAGTTAGTGCATTATATTGGTGCCCTTTCTCTGCTTCCTGCTATTCTTCCATTTCCTAGATCATTTGCATGTCACCAGAAGGTCATCAAAGGAGAGGAGAGGTTGTCTTTTGGGGGAAAAATATGAACAAGGAAAGTGGTAAAATCTTTGGTTTAGGTTGGGTTTACATATTGAGGGCCTGTTCTGTAAATTTTAATTATTTGGACTTCTCTAGTACCCTGTCATTCTCTTTATTTCTTTTATTAAAAAAAAACAAACAAACAAACACACCCTTAACTTTCGTTTTAGAATCAACACAGTGTATTAGTTCCAAGGCAGAAGAATGGTAAGGGCTAGGCAATGGGGGTTAAGAGACTTACTTAGGATCACACACCTAGAAAGTATCTGGAAATAGATTTAAACTTAGGACTTCCCCTCTGTAACTCTGACCTCTCATTCCACCGAGTCCACCTGGCTATCTCCTTGTCATTATCTTTTTAATGAAAAATGGGCTCTGGGAAATGTCCAAATTGTTTTTAAAAATCTCTGTTTTGGAGACAGGTTTGAAGAACCCCTAGCAAACTTGCTCAATGAGCAACATCGTACAGTGAAGGAGCTGCTGGAGCAACTAAGAATGAAGAAATCTTCAACTAAGCAGCAGCCAGAGGCAGAGAGGCCCAAACCCCAGAGTGATAAGGCCCAGCAGACTCTGATTTTGGATGCATCTCAGAGGAAAAGACTGCAACAACAGATGCAGCAGGTGAGATATTCCTTATTATAGTGATATTTAGCTTTCATATAGTCAGGACTTGAGGCTTATAGTGAAAGTCTTCATATCAATAGAAATCACATGAATTGTTCATAGGACTGAAAGTGACTGAAAGAAATAACCATTCTCTTGCTATGCACAACAGCCTTCAAGGGTGCAAGATTTCCAAATATCCTTCTGTAATTCATTCCAAAGTCTAGCAATTCACATAGGACAGGACTTCCTTGTGATTGATCTAAATTCCTCATGTTACAGCTGATACTCATTACTTCTGATCCTCTCATTCTGATTAAGGGGTACCTTTCTGGTAGGTTTAAGTCAAGTCAAAATGTTAAGCCTGGTCACTATTCTCATAGGTCCCTAGGAAGAAAAACATTTGTGTTCAAGTTACAAATAATGCTGGTAAAGTTTTTCTAGGTTCCTAAAATGGCAGCACTGTACATGTCACTAATGGGTTTTTTTTTTCCTTTTTTTTCTCCTTCCTAGCATGTTCAGCTCCTGACTCAGATTTACCTCTTATCCAGCGCCAACCCCAGCCTCAGTTCAGAGGCCAATACTACCAAGATGTTTCTTGTAAGATTTGTATATCCTTAGGATATGAAAACTAGATCGTAAAATCAGTTTGGCAAATACAATTTTCCATAATTATTCATCCTACATAATTTACATTAATCCTTTCACACACTGACCAATCCTCCTTGATTTTTATCTACATTAGGAAAATGTAGATATAACATATGTAGGGGAAGGGGCATCAGGTTTCCTTAGGCCTACCATATCATATTTACTCAGTTTAGCTCCATGTAGGTTTACTCTTAATTTTTTTTCTGCTTTTACTATGGGCCATATTTTCATAACTACAGAGTAAATCTGTTACCACCAGTGATTTGTATAAGTATTAACCTCATTTTGTAAAAAGTCAAAAAAATGGCATTATGGGCATAGTTAAATTGAAGGGAAACAATCCAATTTCTTCCTTGTTGATTAACATTTATTGAGGACCTGAGAGGATACAATAACAGATATAGCAAATAGCCTACAGTTGAATTAGGAAGAAAAGAATACACTCAGGAAGAAGACATTTAAAGAAAAGTTATATTGCTACTTTTGTTTTTATATCACCTTTTTTTCCTTTCTTTCTTTCTTTTTTTAAAAACCCTTACCTTCTGTCTTAGAATCAATACTGTGTATTGGTTCTAGGGCAGAATTGGGCTAAAGGCTAGGCAATGGTGGTTAAGTGATTTGCCTAGGGTCACATGGCTAGGAGAAGTGTCTGAGGCCAGATTTGAACCTAGGACCTCCCATCTCTAGGTCTGGCTCTCAATTCACTAAGCCTTATTTTCAATTTAATCTAGATAGATAGAAATATATAGATATATCTCCTTCTCCCCTCCCTCAGGGGTCTCTTATAACAAAAAATAAAAAGAAAGGGGAGAAAATGTAAGGTTCAGCATAACTAACACACCAACCACATTTAACATTATATTCAGTGTTCAAATCTATAGTCCCACATCTCTGCAAAGAAGGAAAGGAAATAATATTTGAAAATGAACATTCTTATGGAACATGTAAATGATAATATAGCACAGATTGTATGTGTGGGTATTTTTAATGCTTTAATTAAAAGAGAAAAAAGTAAGAATGAAGTTAATTTAAAAAAGTCTTTCTGAAAGAAAATGTTGCAGAATTTGTTTTATAAACTCTAGTGATATGTACTTGTCTCCACCATTCCTTGTTGAAAGTGTTTTTTGACCAGTGTCTAAACCTTATGTCTGAGACATAGATCACTTTCATGTCCATTTTTTTCCCAGAGGGAGCTGGGAACCTTTGCTCAAAGTTCCGTCGTTCTTCACCATCAATTCAACCCCAAGTTTCAGACCATGTTCCAGCCGTGTAACCTGAAGGGTGCTATGCAGCTTATTGAAGACTTTCACTCCCACATCCACATTGACTGGAGCCCTCGGAAAAATGTCAAGAAGAGTGGTAAGGGACAGAGTATTGGATTTAGATGCATGATGGTCCTCTAAGGAAAACTAACACATGTGCCTGAAGTGGGAAAGGGAACAAGATAAGCTTTGTTTATTTCTTCCCCCCTCCTTTTCTTTTTTTTTAGGGTTACACAACGTTTTAAGTCCAGGAAGAAAGCATGGGTGGTAGACAAAGTCAGAAATAGAAAATAAGAAGAAAAGTCACTGCAGGGAGTTGATCAGTTACATATGGATAAAAATAAGATGAAGCATGACAACTGAGTCAGAGAAAAATGTATCTATTATAGTATAGGGGGGAAAGGGGGTTTATTTTTAAAAGGGTTGGATTTTATATTTTAAGAGAGTGGTCGCCAGGAATTTAATTCCAAAGAGAATTTTTTTACAATTTATTTACAAAATGTAGAAAGAGTGAAGCAAGAAATCAGAGAGAGGATAAGGTAAGATATCTAGCCTGAGCACTAAGTAATTTACTTCTGTCCCCCTCCAGGCAGGGAGAATTAGTTTCAGCCGGCCTCAGCAAAGTGGAGGACCTGGGAAGTTTCTCTCAAGAGTAGGTCTCTCCAGAGGATAGTTTTTTCAGAAAAATCCAACAGTTAAGAGTCAGCTTTTCACTCACCACGTCAGTCTAACAGCAGGTCAAAGAATGAAGAATTCTTCCAGTCTCCACTTCCAAAAAAATGAAGAACTCCATCTCACAGGAACTAACAGCTCCTTTTCAAGATTTCTTTTTTTTTGTCATTTCCTGTGTCTTCCCCTAATTTTGTGTCTACCAATCACTGTTGACACTTTGATTTAGGACTGCCCAGAAGGCAGTCAGTCAATTCTGATTTATCATCCACCATCACACACATAGGTCACAAACCTTCCCCACTCAATGTGTGAAATGGGGTGTTTGCACCTTTGGTGATTAAATCTAAAAATGGGTAGATTTCCATACTTAACTTTAAGTACTATATTCTAAAAATAGACAGGGGTTACAATTTAATCTTTACAATCAGGGGAGAGTTAAGTATTTTCATTGTTATAATCAGGGGAGTATTAAATTTAATCTTCACAATAGGAAGGTAGTGTGTGAATTTCTAGAGAATTTTTTAAATTGTCATATTATCTATATATTCTGTTGAGTTCACCTGAACCCATATTCTATAGGGATCCCTTGAATTTTATAGTATTTAAATATTAAAAGAAGCCAATTCATTCTCATAAAATTCCTATGGGGAAAATAGGGTATATGCAATTTCCATTTTAACATATAAATAAACCAGTACACAGGGGTCAAATAATTTCCTTTTGGTCACAGAACTAGTAGTGGTGGAGTCAGAACTATCTCAGGTCTCCTAACTCTTTTGAGGGACTCAGATCAAGTAAATTCCATTTTGGTACAAAGTTAGCTCTAGGACTTGGCAGTTTTATTCTGATTCAGTAATTCTAAGAAGTAGAAAATATATGATTTTGCTTTCAGTTCACATGGATTCAGTACTTTTTACTTTTTTGGCAATTAAGGAACTTGATTTAGTTTGCTGTTCATTCAAAAAATACTTAACTCTGACTTGGCTCAAGCAGAGCCATGAAAGGAGTATGCTATAGAGTTGTGGGACTTAAGTTGAAAGAGTGAAAGCTATGATGCTATAAATCTCAAAAAATATGATAAGTAAGAATTAAAGGCAGTTTTGTCTAAGTACACAGGAATGCAGCAAGAGTTAGAAAGAGAAAGTCCATTTAAAATCACTCTAGATAATAGAAAATATTTAGGAATCTATTTGCCAAGACAAACACAGGAATTATATATGAACACAATTACAAAATACTTTTCACAATTAAAACTACATCTAAATATTTAGAAAAACATTAATTGCTCATGGGTAGTATGAGCTCATATAATAAAAATGATAATCCTTCCCAATTAATTAAAATTAATTTACTTACTCAGTGCCATACATATCAAACTACTAAGAAACTTTTTTATAAAATTAGAAAAAACTATTACAAAGTTCATCTGGAAGAACAAAATATCAAGAATATTAAGGAAAATAATGAAAATAAATGTGAAGGATTGTGGCTTAGCAGTACCAGATCTTAAATTGTATTATAATGCAGTGGTCATCTAAACAATACGATAACTGGCTAAGAGTTAGAAGGGTAGATCAATGGAATAGACTTGGGATGAATGACCTCAGCAAGCTAGTGTTTAATAAATCCAAAGATCCCAGTTTTTGGTACAAGAAGTCACTATTTGACAAAAACTGTTGGGAAAATTGGAAAAGAGTTTGGGAAAAATCAGGTTTAGATCAGCATCTCACACCCTATACCAAGATAATTTCAAAATGGGTAATTGACGTAAATATAATCATAAATAAACTAGGTGAACATAGAGTAGTATTCCTGTCAGATCTATGAGAAAAGAAGGAATTTAAGACCAAGCAAGAGATAGAGAACATTACAAAATGTAAAATGAATGATTTTGATTATTTTAAATTAAAAAGTGTTGGTACAAACAAAAAAAATGCAACCAAAATTAAAAGAAAAGCAACAAAATGAGAAAAGAAATTTTTAACAAAACTCCCTGACATAGGTTTAATTTCCCAAATATATAAGGAAGTAAAATGTACAATAAATCAAGCCATTCCCCAATTAACAAATGGTCAAGGGATATGAATAGACAGTTTTCAGAGGGCAAACCAAAATTATCAATAATCACATGAAAAAGTGTTCTAAATCACTCCTGATTAGAGAAATGGAAATCAAAACAACTCTGAGGTACCACCTCACACCTAGTAGGTTGGTCAATATGTCAGGAAAGGAAAATGATAAATGTTGGAGGGGTTGTGACAAAATTGAGACACTAATACATTGCTGGTGGAGTTGTGAGTTGTGGATGGCATTTTGGAATTATGCCCAAAGGGCTTTAAAAGTCTGCATGCCCTGTGATCCAGCCATACCACTACTGGGTTTGTACCCCAAAGAGATAATAAGGGAAAATGTTTGTACAAAAATTTTTAGTGGCAAAAAAAAATGGAAAATGAAGGGATCCCTTGTCCATCAATTGGGGAATGGCTAAACAAATTATGGTATATGATGTTGAAGGTATGTTACTGTGCTGAAAGGAATGATGAACTGGAAATTCTACATGAACTAGAAAGACCTCCAGGAATTGAGGCGGAGTGAAATGAACAGAACCAGGAGAACATTATACACAGAAAGTGAAACATTTTGGCACAATCGAATGTAATGTATTTTTCTTCTAGCAGTAATGCAATGATTCAGGATAATCCAGAGGAATTTATGAGAAAGAATGCTGTCCACATCTAGAGAAAGAACTGTGGGAATAGAAACACAGAAGAAAAACATGATTTATCATGTGATTCGATGGGTATACAATTGGGGTTTTGGCATTAAAAGATCACTCTGTTGCAAATAGTAATATGGAAATAGGTTTTGAACAATGATATGTGTATAACCCCGTGGAATTTCTTGTCAGTTCTAGGAGGGGGGAGGGGAAAAAGGGGGAGAACGAACATGAATCATATAAGCATGGAAAAACAATCTTTCTTAATTATTAAAATAAATGAATGAATGCATACATAGGAATGTACCACATCACCAATACCCATATAGTTCCAGATTTCTGTGAACCATAGATTCTTCTTACAGCTAGTGAATTTCCTTGTTTGCCGAAGCAAGTGGCCTGGATTCTGGCTACAAGCAAGGTCTTCATGTATCCAGAACTACTACCAATATGTTCTTTGAAGGCAAAGAATCCCAGGGACAAGATATTCTTCACTAAAGCAGAGGACAAGTATGTATTCACTATCAAGAAGGAGGAAAATTTTTAATGTAGCAGATAAGACATACATCAAAAAGAGAGAAATAAGTACAGAAGACTTGGTTGAACAAAGCTCTAGTCATTAGCCATAAGTGCCTGGGGACAGAGAGACATGGGGAAGGGAATGAGTCTATGAATTTGGAGAAGTGTTTGGAAGGAGAAGGGACAAGATCTGTTTTTGAATCTCTGCTTCTTTTTTCAGTTTGTTAGCTTTAGGTCTGAAACATTTTGAAGGGACTGAGTTTCCTAAACCTTTAATCAGCAAATACCTCCTGACTGCCAAGTCTGCTCACCAGCTGACAGTGAGAATTAAGAACCTCAACATCAACAGGGCTCCAGACAATATCATCAAAGTGAGCTTCCCCTTTTAATTCAGATTCCCTTGTTCTAAACCAGGGTTCCCAAAACTATGGCCCATGGGCCACACGTGGCCCCCTGAGGCCATGTATCCGGCCCCCACTGCACTTCTGGAAGGGGCACCTCTTTTATTGGTGGTCAGTGAGAGGAGTACTGTATGTGGTGGCACCGCAAAGCGCATCATCGCTCTCATACAGTACTACTTTCAGTGACATAATCCTTTGTATGGTGCCTTGTTCTGAGAGTAACTGAATGAGAATGAGGCGATTATGTGGCTGCACAATGGAAGACGTCAGCATGGTGAGCGGCGATCTCGGGGAGGGGATTCCGCACTGTGTATACTGCCGCCCGTTATAGTGGTGGCGGTGATGGGCCTGTTCAAGGTGTGACAGGCCCATCACAGTCAGCACTGCAGCCTCCGCTATCCCAGACAGCAGAATACAGATGTGTTCATAGTTTTTTTTTAAAAGTCTGGCCCTCCAACGGTCTGTGGGACCCCTGTTCTAAAGCATTGTATGAAACTTGGCTATTCTATACCTCGTTTTCTCTCTTTGTACACACAAGCCCTTTTCCTCAGTGTGCCCAGGGTGAGGGGCAGTGGGTACTCTTCTCTTGACTCTGCCATTGTTATTGCAGTTCCACTTGAGATGTGAGATCTTCATTTCCTCTATCACTTTCCTTTCCCTCCCTCCTCCCCAAACTGTGTCTAGAGGAGAAAGGAACAAGTGGTCATTGGAACAAGGATGGGATCTTTGTTGATTGAAGCATTAATTCAGACTTATGTGCAGAAATCTCCAGCTTGATGTGTGTGTATATCCTACATCTAAATACCACCATTGGGGAAAAAAATGATTTGTTATTCCCTTCCCTCTCTCTCCCCAACCCAGCATTATAACATAAGCATTATCACATGTTTCTCCTTTGTTCTCAGTATTATAAGAAGACTAAGCAGCTGCCAATATTGTTTAAGTGCTGTGAAGATCTTCAGCCTGATCAGTGGAAGCCACCAGTGGAGAGGGAAGAGCGGCATCTCCCTTTCTGGTTAAAGGTACATTCCTTATTATTCCTCCTAGAAAGACCCTCAGAAAGTCAGAGATATTATAGGAAGTTCTCTGCAAGAGTCTTAGAGGGTTTAGTTCAACCCTGCAAAGCAGCAGCCATAGAAATGAACTGTAGAAAAGCTTAAATATTGTCATTTACCCTAAACTTCCAAGTAGTTGAGAATCTCTTTTGTGTTAGGAGAGGTCAAGTTCCACAAATATAAAGCATATATAATGTCAGGTTTTTATCAATGTATTGATTGGTTTTGTTGAGTTTTTTTCCCTCTTTCTCTTTTAAAAAAAAATTTCTTGGTATAAAAGATGGCTTTCAGAGAATGATGAGGGGAGGAAACGAGGAAATCTAGGTGATATAAAATCAAAAGATATTATAAAGAGGATTAGAAGTTCCACAAAAGAAATAACAAACATCCTTCTTTCTCTTCAGCCCTGATAAAAAATAACCAGTATTTATTGTCCCTGTAGGCCAGTTTACCATCCATCCAGGAGGAACTACAGCACTTAGCTAATGATGCTGGAGAATCAGGAAATTCATCTGAAGTAGCTGAGCCCAGTTCTGAACTAGGACTTGAAAAAGGCAGCTTGGAGTCAAGGAATGAGAATCGATACCCCCTACTACTGCCCAAAGGTGTGGTATTAACACTAAAACCACTTGCTAAACGATTTTCTAGGAGGGCCTGGCGCCAGAGGAGATCATCTGTACTGAAGCCCCTCCTTATCCGTCCCAGCCCTTCTCTCCAGCCTGGCTCCAATACCGGGAGAACTCCAACTAGAATAACCCAATCAGAAGCACCTCCAAGCAAAGTGGTGGTCCGGATCCCCAGATTGATCCAACCAGCCACTGTCTTACAATCAGTTCCTGGAGCTCCACCTCTTGGTGTCACTGGGGGTGATAGCTTTGAGCTTCCTGTGGCCTTGCCACCTGTGGCCCCTGAGAATGGGACTTGCCTTCCTCCAGCTATGTCCCAAACCTTGCTTTCACCTGCCCCAGCAGCCTTCCAACCTAAAGTTATGCTGCCAGCACTTGTCACCTCCAAGCCGCGAAAAACAGGGACAAAATGGGGACCCCCAAAGAGGGAGCAGACCAAAGCCTCCCCTCTCTTAAAAGCTGCTCCCATCCTTCGCCCTGCACCAGTCATCCTCACTGTCCCTGCTACCACCGTAAAGGTTGTGAGCCTTAGTAATGGCTGTAATATGATCCAGCCTCTAGGGGCAACTGTAGCTCAGAGCCCTCAAACTATCCCCATAACTACTCTCCTAGTTAGCCCTACCTCCTTCCCCTGCCCACTGAACCAGCCTCTTGTAGCTTCTTCTATACCACCCTTAATTGTCTCTGGTAACCCTGTGAGTCTCCCTGTGCCACCCACCTCTGAGGATAATACACAGGTGAAATCCGACATTCCTTGTCCTCTGGCTGAAGGGAAGAGTACCTTTCCAGCCACGGAGCCCAAAATGGAGCCACAAGAATTGTCTACCCTCTGCTCAGCTCTCTCACCCAAAGAGGAAAACAGCCCAGTGCCGCCAACACCAAGCAAGGCCACCAGCCAGGAAGGCTCACTTGAGGGTAATGCCCATAGCTGGACTGTTGTAAAGACAATGGAAGGGAGGGAAGTCCTAGAACCACTACCTCGGACCTCCTGGGAAACTATAACTTTTCTCCCAGGGGATTTGGTGGAAATTGTTAAAGTAGAGCCAGAAGATCCTGGGGAAGAAGTCAAACTGCCCCGGAACAAGTCCCCTGAGCAGAATATCTGTGGTGAAATTAAAGAAGAGGTCTCTGTGGAGCTGGATACAGGTCCTGCAGGTGAGGGGGCAAATAGTACCCAGGAGGTAAAGAAGGAGGCTATTTTACAGGAGGAGGAGAGAGGTGAGACGGCAGAGATATCTTCGATTCCCCATGAGACTCAGGGGGAAGGGAGCACAAAAGGAGAGGTGAGCAAAGGGTCTCCCAAGAATAATTCCTCTCCTACTAACCCTGCTGCCCTTAGTAGTCCCCTAGGGAAGCCTGAAGATTCATCCAGTGTTGATGGCCAATCAGTGGGGACCCCAGCTGGCCCAGAAGCAGGGGGTGAGAAAGATGGGCCAGAGGAGGAAGAGGAAGAAGATTTTGATGATCTCACACAAGATGAGGAAGATGAGGAGATGTCATCAGCTTCTGAGGAATCTGTGCTCTCTGTTCCTGAGCTTCAGGTAGGAATATAGGATTCCTATTCTGAAATATTTTAAGTTTCAAATATATTTATTTAATAGATAATCATATTTCAGTTATCTGTGCTGTAGTATGTGGAGCATGAAAAAGTATTTGAAATCAAGATTACAAATAATTTGAAAATCACTTATATAGGGCTTTGGTATGTATAATGTGTATTTTTAGCAAATTTACTTTTCAACTTCTATTTCATTTAGAATATTAGGGATAGAGGTGGGCATTCCCTAGGCATATACTTACTGACTTCAGAGAGAAACTGGCAAAAAGAAACTAATCTGGGATTTATACATTTTCTGTGGATAATCCAGATATACATAAAATAGATAATTAAGTCTGTATGCATTTGAATGAAAACGTGTAAATGGATTTAGTAGGAAAGAAAAAGACAGTTATGGATCAACCTGAGAGGCTTCCTGATATTCTAAGCCAGCATTGGGGATAGTGTGTCCAAACTGCAACTTCAAGCTGCCTGTGAGCTCCCCACATTACCCCAGACAGCGGAAGTGCTCACATTTAGCGCTGGGCAGAGGAGCGGGTTATGTGAAAAATGTCTTGGGGCACTGTGGAAGGAGAAATAGAGCAGTAACCTCCTGTACACCAGGGCACATGTGCCATGCCTTCAACCACGGTTCAGAGTGTTACAGATAAAAGAGTGGTTGGCATAAACTGTGACTGCGAAAATATGGTTTCAAGACTTTGAATTGCCAAAACTGTAAAGATAATTTTTTGTGTCTTGATTTTATATTAAAAATAAAGTGGTTGCCATGGGGAAAATTCCTAAATATTAAATACCCAAGTCAGCTGGGTTTTTATGGAGATTTTAATTAATACAAATAAAGGAATTGATGAAAGGGAGAGAGAAAGAGGAAATAATGAGAAAGGGCTAGGCCAGCCTAGGCTTAAGCCGTAAGAGAGAGAGATCAGTCAGGCTTTAACCACTCACCACAAGATTCTTCCCAAACAAGATTCTAGTGTTCAGAGAGTTCAGCTCCTGAGCTCCACTTCAGCTTCCAAGGCTGCATTTTCCCCCTTCAGAAGCCTTCTGGCTTCCTTTTAAAGAGAATTTTTTCCTATATCACCTCCCCTAAGTTTTCACATCTACCAATCACAATAGACGTTTTCACAGGACTGACCATTCTTAATTCACACCTGAGTAGACTAAAACTTCACACCCCTTTTGTTAAGCTTGTCCCTTGCAAGTTGCCTGACCTTCATAGGTACTTAGCACCTCTTTGTATTAGATCTAAAAATAGACCCAGCTTAAGGTTTTTTAGCTTTACTTTAAGTATGGGTTAAGTACTTTTCATTATTCAATAAAGAGTTTACAACTTTATCTTCCCCTAAAGTATGCTTAAGTATGGGTGGAGTAATGTTAGAGTTCTCACATTCCTGATCAAGTATCTTCATTGTTTAAAATGGGGAATGGTCTTAACCAAATGTTCTAAGGTAGAGTCTGAGCATTTTTAACATTCACAATCCCCCCTGATGATCATTGGGAGACTAGTCTCCCCATTGATCATTTAACATAATCATCTTGTAGTCCTAAATGCACTTCTAACTATAGATATATACAACATTCAATTTTCTAAGAGGAAATTAGAGTAGTGAGGGAGAAATAGAAAAGAAAGAAAGCAAAACCAATGTTTTGCTAGGTGCATTGACAAAAAGCCAAATTAGGGGCAGTCCCTTTTGGCATAAATGTGTACATTTACAATAAATGTTCAATCAAAATTCAGTTCAATCAACCATATCCAAAGTTCATTCTTCATTTTCTTGATGTAGTGTAGGTTTTCTGGCATCTTTCTGCAACAGTTCATTTTCTAGATTTAGGAGTCAGCAAGCTTCTTCCTTGAAGATCTTTTCTCAAACAAAATCAAAATCTTGGATTTTTATAAAAATACAATCTCAAACAAAAAATCAAAAATCTTGGATTTTAAATTAAAATACAATCCCCCCCCGAAGTAGGTGTTAAAAAACACATCCATTTCAGCTCAGGATGCAATGTTGAGTTATGGGGGTATATGAATCAATTATCAAAAAAAGAGAAAAACACAAACATAAGGGAAAAAAATTCAAAATAGACCTTTGTATAGGTCCAATTTAAAGTAATTTCTATCCCAAAAGTCTGTAGGACAGAATGCAGTAATATTTCACTTATCCATTTGCAGCCAAGACTACAGGAAGTTGCCATACTATAAGAAAAAAAAGAATTAGAATTCTTTTTTGATAGGGAAGCGTCATTCCCTCGTCTAAATTTTTTGTCATTCTCAGGGATATAGGGAGCCAGCGTGATAGTCAAATTTTGTACTTGTATGAGTACTTTGCAAAGAGTGTAGATACAAAGAAGTCCTACGACTTAACATATGTCAAGCGTCGCAACCTCGAGTCCACATTAGTTTCAACTCCTTCCATATTGGCATAGAAGTTCATCAATCCCACATAGATTGGATTCATTTTGACCTGTGTGCTCTTTTTGGCACTTTTCAGGTTAAGTCTGTGCTCCTTGTTTTTATCCCATTTTATGGAATCAGATACAAACATTAATCACAGTCCCATAATGTTTTATCAATAAATGGCAGGTTCCCATAGTTTAAAGCTTTTGGGTATGCATTAACATTATAGCAAGTGTGTGTGTGTGTGTGTGTGTGTGTGTGTGTGTGTGTGTGTGTGTGTGTGTGTATTCTGCAGTAATAGAAGTTTAATATATATATTAATATAATTATAAATATATATTAAACTCCTATTATATAATAGGATATTATATTATATTATATTATATAATAGAAGTTTAATATATATATTAAACTTCTATTACTGCAGAAAAAATAATATTAATCGTATGTACCTTTAGTACAAAAAGGGAAAAAGGGGGGAAATCAAATATTCTGATCAAAATAAAAGAAAAGCAATAATAAAATTAAGGGAAAATATCAGGAATTCAATGTGTTCTCAAAAAATAGTATCTACTTGTCAATGGATTATTATCTCCAATGCATATGATAGGCTACAATTAATCAGTCTCAACAGAAGATGCTCTCTTCACATGTGAGCAATGAATCCAAGAGTCCTTTTCTCCCACCTTTATAGATGTTGGAGTAGTTAACAATATTTGGAATCGTCCTTCCCAGGAAGGCTGAGTTGCTCCAGCACGCTTAAAATTCTTAATATATGGTTTGTCTCCTGGGTTCAAGTCATGAACAGGAAAATCTAGTGGTCTGGCTTGTACCTCAGCTCCGGATTCATGAAGTTCACGTAGTTTGTGCTGTAATTCCTGTATATAGGAAGCAATAGTATTATTATCTCCCCCTAATAGTGATGTATATGCAGGGGGAAAAGGTTTAGCCTGTATAGGCGGATGTCCAAAAAGCATCGCAAATGGTGAGATGTGTAGGTCTCCTCTAGGCCTGCTTCTGATATAAAATAGGGCCAGAGAGAGAATTACAGGCCATTTTAAATGTGTCTCAGTGCATAATTTTCCAATCATAGTTTTAAGTTCTTTGTTCATTCTTTCCACTTGGCCTGAGCTCTGGGGACGATATGGAACATGGAATTTGGGAGTTATTCCCAAGCAAGAATATCTCTGATTTATGACAGAATCAGTAAAATGACTTCCTCTATCTGAATCAATACGTGCTGGTAGTCCAAAGCAAGGACTAATTTCTTTTAAAAGTACTTTAGCTTTTAAAAATAAATAAATAAATGAAAGTACTTTAGCAAAAAATCCGCTGTGGCTCGGGTCGCAGGAAATGCTTCTGGCCATCTGGTTAGTCAATCTACAATGACTAGACAAAATTTATAATGTCCAGCCTTTGGCATTGTTATGAAATCTATCTGTAGATGTTCAAAAGGTGTGTAAGCCAGAGGACGTCCACCAAAGGCTTTTCTACGAAATGCATGTTGGTTTTATGCTTGACACATAGAGCAGGCTGAACACACTTTAGATGACACCCATACTCCATTAATCTGTTTTGCTTTGAATTTTTGTTTCCAATTTTCCACTTCCTTTTCATTATAGGAAAGTGAAAATCAGCAGTGGTTGTTAATGTTAAAATTAATTCAGGTCCTTCTATGGCTGCTAGCTTTGCAGTGGCATCTGCTCAATCATTTCCTTCAGAGACAGGGTCAGTGCCACCTGTATGGGCAGAGCAATGAACTACAGCGAGGGTTTCAGGAAGCTGTAGAGCAGAAAGAACTTCATTAATAATTTTTGCATTAGCTGTAGATTTTCCAGCTGAGGTTAAAAATCCTCTTTGAAGCCATAGCATTCCAACTGAGTGACAAATGCCAAGATATGCCAAAAGCATATCTAGAATCCATATAAATTGTTGCCTTTTTATCCTTGGCAATTATACAAGCATGCTTCAGAGCTATGAGTTCTGCTCCTTGAGTGCTAATGTTAGAAGGTAATGAAGCTGACCACTCAATGGCAAATTCTGAGACTATGGCAACTCCAGTGTAGCGTATGCCATCTCATAAAAGAGGAACCATCAGTAAATAAGATCAGATCTGCATTGTCTAAGGGAGTGTCCAAGAGATAATCTTGAGGCTTTTCTGCCATGTTTCACAATTGTGAAATGATTCTCCTGAAGTAGGTAAATCTGGAGGCAAGTTGGCAGGGTTAAGGGAGTACAGCGTTTCAAGGTAATGTTTTCTCTATTTAACAACGCTATTTCATACCTTGTAATTCTCTGATCCGAGAATGCCTGTGTTCTATGCCTTAGGAACAATGCTTCTACCTCATGTAGGCACATAATTGTTAATGGACATCCCAATACTAGATCGACAGTTTCTGTCACTAGTAAGGCTGTAGCAGCTACTCCTCTAAGATATGGTGGTGCTCCTGATGCTACTGGGTCCAGTTGGGCAGAATAATAAGCAATTGGGCACTGAGAAGGTCCCAAAGTCTGAGTTAAAACACCTGAAGCTACCCCTCTTCGCTCATGTACATACAAAGTAAATGGCTTGTTGTAATCTGGGATGCCTAGAGCAGGGGCAGACAGGATAGCCTTTTTTAGCTCTGATAGAGCTGACAAGTGTTCAGGCTCTAATTTGAGGGGTTCAGGGACCGAATCCTTTGTTAATGCTATAAGGGGTTTAATAATTTCCCCATAACAAGGAATCCATTGTCTGCAAAACCCTGTTGCTCCTAAAATTGCTCTCAACTGTTTCTTAGTAGTAGGGGTGCTTAAATTTTGAATATTCTCAATTTGTTTTGGAGATATATAGCGAGCACCAACAGTCAGGATGAACCCCAAATATTCTACTTTAGGGAGACACCACTGAACCTTATCCTTCGAGATTTTATGTCCTCTTTTGTGCAATTCCAAAAGAAGGTGTTTACTAACTTCTTAACATGTTTCTGCGTCTGTTGAAGCCAAGAGTAGATCATCTAAATATTACTATTTTTTAATGTTATATTATCTGTGTCTTAGATCAAAATTTGCTCAAATAAACTCGGACTTTCCACATAACCCTGTGGCAGACTACTCCATGTATATTGTAAGCCCTTCCAGGTAAAAGCAAAACTATGCCTGGAGTTGTCATGCATAGGTATGGAAAAGAAAGCTGAGCACAAGTCTACTACTGTAAAGTATGTATCTGTGCTAGGAATAGAGGAAATAATAGTATTCATGTTGGGAACTACGGAGTGTCTCTTTATAACGTGATTATTCAAAGCCCTCAGATCCTGTATGAATCTATAGAGGTGCTTGCCATCAGGCCCTCTTTTTTGTTTTTTTAACTGGCAGGATGGGCGTGTTGTATTCAGATTTGCAAGAGATTATTATTCCTTGTTTAATTAATGAGTTAATAACTGGGGTAATACCCTCAACTACCTCCTTTGCAAGGGGATACTGAGGAATGGAAGGAGGTGGGCTAGATTTAGTTTTTATCTGCACAAGAACAGCAGATTTAAGTAAGCCTACATTGGAAGAAGATGTGGTCCAAAAAGACTCTGGTATATCTGTAGGTAGTGCAAATTTGAGAGGCTCTTTCACCTCCTGGCTCTCTGAGAAAAGTACAAGGAGTAAATTTAAAGATTCAAGAAAGTTAGCAGCAACCCTAACCCATCTTTTATCCTTAATTCTTTAACCCAGATAGTGAATCATTTCCTGATAGTTGATATATTTTCCTTCACTTGTTCTTTAAAAAAAATTTTTTTAGGGGGCAGCTGGGTAGCTCAGTGGATTGAGAGCCAGGCCTAGAGATGGGAAGTCCTAGGTTCAAATCTGGCCTCAGACACTTCCCAGCTGTGTGACCCTGGGCAAGTCACTTGACCCCCATTGCCTAGCCCTTACCACTCTTCTGCCTTGGAGCCAATACACAGTATTGACTCCACGACGGAAGGTAAGGGTTTAAAAAAAAAAAAAAATTTTTATAATCTTGTTTCATCACATATCAGTGATTGTATGCACATTGTTTTATTATTGTATGCACATTGAAATCCCTATAGTATACAGTTCTTAAAGAGATTATAAATATTGTTCTTAGTTACTGTTTAAAGTTGTCTTTACCTAGTTGTAAAAGTTTTGTGTTTTTTTGTTTTGCTTCATGAATCACATTATATAGTTTTTTCCAGGTTTCTTCAAATTTTCCTCCTTTGTCATTCCTTATAATGTAGTCTTGTTTTCATTGTATCCCTATATTGAAATTTGTTCATCCATTTGGGCAGTTTATTTCCCATTTTTGGCTGTTACTAGGTTTTACTCTAGATCTTTTTATATAATTGTTTTTATAACTTCTGATAACGACTCCCCCCCTACCCCCCAGTCACTACTGAATGTCAGTTCCAAGGCAGAAGAGTGTTGAGTTAGGCAGTAGGGGGTTAGTGATTTGTCCAAGGTCACATAGCTAGGTAGTATCTGACTTCAGATTTGAACCCAGGACCTCCCTTCTGTAGGCTTGGCTCCATCCATTGGGCACTTAGCTACCCTGATTTCAGCCCTTCTTAATGCAAATTTGTAAAGTTGATATAATTGACTCCTGAGTATCCACATTTATTTGAATGGTTTTGTAGGAGACCATGGAGAAGTTAACCTGGTTGGCTTCTGAAAGACGCATGAGTCAAGAGGGTGATTCTGAGGAAGAGAACTCCCAGGAAGAGAACTCAGAGCCGGAAGAAGAGGAAGAAGAAGAGGTTTCAGAAGGAATGGAGAACCTTCAGAAAGAAGATGAAATGATGGATGAAACAGCTGGCGGACCTACTGAGAAGCCCCCTTCCACATTTGCTTCACCAAAAGTAACCCCCGAAGTGGAGACCAGCAGGATTCCCTCAGGTGAGGGTTTCAGACCATATGCTTTGGCAATGATAGGATAAGAAATGAAAAGAGATCCTGCTTGGGTCAGGGCTAACTTCCAGAGAGGCCTGCTGGATTCCCAGAGAAATGTCACTAATATTTAAAATGTTTAGCTCCCTTTTTCATTCCTCAGAGTGTTTGTCATAGAATTTAGTACATAGCACACATTCAGTGAATACTTGGTTTATCATTTCATCAGTTGTCATATTTGCTTTGACTCTGCAAGTGCCTTTTTTTTAAAAAATACCATTTCCTCCTTCCCCAGCTTTTTTTAAACATGAGGCTGAGAGGGAGACACACACACGCACACATGCGCGCGCGTGTGAAATGGTCTTCCAAAATGCTGGTCAGACTATGTCACCCCACCCTCCTATTCAGTAAACTTCAGTGACTCCCTGTCACTTATAGGATCAGATTTACTATCTTTTGTTTTTTGTTTAAAGCCCTTCATAAGCTGCCTTCCCCCTCCAGCCAGGTTTCTTACAGCTTTTACCACTCCATGTATTCTATGATCTAATGGCACTGGTCTACTCCAAACAAGAGACTTCATCTCCAGAATTAAGGCATTTTCACTGACTCTCCCCTATTACTGGAATTCTCTTCCTTCTAATCTTTGCTTCCATGCTTGACTCCCTTTAAGTCCAAGATACAATCCTACCTTCTACAGAAACCTTTCCATAGCCTCATTAATGCTAGTGCTTTTTACCTCCAACTTACCCTACATATAACTTGTTTATACATAATTGTTTACATATTGTCTCCCCATTAGCCTGAGTTCCTTGATAGTAGGAAATGTTTTTTTGCCTTTCTTTGTATTCTCAGCATTTAGTACAATGCTTGCCTCAAAGTATATACTTGACAAATGTTGGCTGACTGGACCCTGCTAAAACAATGAGAGGCCCCCGAAGTCCCAAAACATAGGAAGATGAAAGAGGTTGAACCTTTTTCAGTTTCTCTTAAGACCTACTTTTTAAAATCATTTAGGCAAAAGATCTTTGCTAGTTGGTACCACTGCCATAGGTAGAGATGGAGATATCCTCTTCTCCCTTCCTCTGACGATTGACTTGGCTAGAGAAAGATTTTAAGATTTATCAGTTTTCCTCATACCCTTTATTTAACTGGTCACCATTGTCATCAGTTATGAATTACTCAAACATTTGAATAATATTTGGGATCTCATGGATAACCAAAGGGAAAAAACACTTGATCTGTCATTCTAGGAGAAAGCACCAAAGCCGTTGGGAAGGCCCGGGGCAGTCACCGTACTCGGAGCAAGCGAGGCCGGACCCGGGCCAGCAAGGACACCTCCAAGTTGCTCTTGCTCTACGATGAAGACATCCTGGAGCGAGACCCACTGAGAGAACAAAAGGATCTGGCATTTGCCCAAGCCTACCTGACCAGAGTGAGCAAAGACTGGCCCCTCTCTCAGCCAGTCAATAGCAATTTTTCCCAGTATGCAAAGTCCTATGTCTAGGTGATAAGTTTAGATTAAAGAAAAATGTCACGATACCTGCTTTTAAGGACTTTGTAATCTAATGTGCTTATGATGGGTCCTCTTAAAACAATAGGTACATGTTACAGTGATATTTATGGTAGAGTCAGAAGTGGGATTCTGGACTTCAAATTCACAGACCAGGGATTTTGTCCTGTCTTAAAATCAGATTCCTGAGAATCAAGGTCTGAGTCGTGTTCTTGCCTATAATCCTTTTATGAAGCAGTCTTTTTCTAAGTCGTATGTATGAGAAAGTGGTTTCCTTGTCAAGGAAAAAGGAATGTTTTCCTTATTATGCTCCTTTTGTCTTCCTGTTGACAGTTTTGAAGTCCTTTATGAGCTTTTAACTTTCCTTCCTTCAGTTTCCAGAATTGCAAATAGAGTAACCCCTAATGCCATCAGGTTCCATGTACTATCTCCCTGGGATCCCAAATCTTTTCCAATAGTTATTTTTTGTTCTCTCCCAATTGTTGAAGACCCAGGATGCAGGGTACTGATGACAATACTTTTCTCCAGGTACGTGAGGCCCTATGCCACGTTCCTGGCAAGTATGAGGACTTCCTTCGAGTCATTTATGAGTTTGAGTCAAGCACACAGAAACGGACAGCTGTGGATTTATACAACAGCCTGCAGACCCTGCTCCATGAATGGCCCCAGCTTCTGAAGGATTTTGCTGCATTCCTGTTACCAGAGCAGGCTTTGGCCTGTGGGCTAGTAAGTGGATAGAGAAAATAGAATGACCTCCCTTCTTTTGTGGTGTGATGAACCTGGAGTGGAAGGATGGGATGGGAAGAATTGATCTTCAATACTGGAGGTTTAAAGGGAATCCTTCCTTCCAAAGAGCCTCTCTTAAATATAATTCCAATAGTCAGACAAACTTTTATTAAGTACGTATAGATCTGCTTTTTTCAGCCTTGTTATATTCTTCAGCTGAGATAGAAAATAGTTGGTCCTCATTCCATTTCCTACATCAGTACACACATTGAGTACAACCTGAATGCATCCATTTCTATAAGTCCCATCAGCCTCTCCTCAGTTGCCCAGATCGGATCAGGTCAGCCTCCAGGGGAAAAGAAAAGTCAATGCCAAAACTCTTGGCATGATTTGCTTAAGATTTTACAACTATATTTTGAGATTGTCACCAGCTTCCCAGTTTAGTGGTTTTTACTTCTAGATCATAAAGAACAGGGTGGAAATTATCAGGAGCCATAGAAGTGACCCTCTCCTCTTCCCCTATCATGGCAGTTTGAGGAACAACAGGCCTTTGAGAAGAGCAGAAAGTTCCTTCGGCAATTGGAGATTTGCTTTGCCGAGAATCCTTCTCACCATCAGAAGATCATCAAAGTCCTGCAGGGCTGTGCAGACTGTCTCCCACAGGAGATTACTGAGGTAATACATCCTAGTTCTATCTCTTCCCATCTCCACCATGGCCTTCCTGAAAGAGAGAAAGGAGCCTAGAGCTTTTTATACATTCTGGAAAAAACTGAAAGCCTAAGGGGGTAAAAATCTGTGGTCAAACCAGGAGTCTTGACCCTCAGCCATCCCACATTCTGAAAAAGACCCCTTTTTTAATCTATTTGCAGGACTGTCCTTGGATAGCAGTTTCCTTTCTCACTGTAGTCCAAATTGGGGAGAGTGGAGTGGGTATATAATCTTGAATCATTCCTCACATCTCTTGGGAAGTTCTGGAGCAAAGAAATGGGACAGTAGAAAGCTAGAAATCTCCAGTAACAGAAGCAGTGGTCAAATTGCAGTTGAATGACCACTTGTCAAGGATGTATAGAGGAGACTGCCACATGGGACAGAAGATTGGATTTTATGGCCTTTAAGGTCCTATGTTATTCTCAAAATTCTGAGTTCCTAAGGCAACAGATTTGGTTTAGAAGATGTGGGAAGCTACGTTTTTGAGAACTCTTATCCTTCTCTTAATTCCTCAAGCTTAAGACTCAGATGTGGCAGCTTCTTAAGGGCCATGACCACCTTCAGGATGAATTCTCTGTCTTCTTTGATCATCTTCGACCAGTGGCTAGTCGACTGGGTGACTTCGAGGAGATCAATTGGACAGAAGAGAAAGAGTATGAGGTACAGATCTGAGACTCCACAGGGATTTAGGGAAGAGGGAAGGCAGTAGCAGAGAGCCTATGGGAGCAGAGTCTGACCAAGTTGGCACTGTCCTCTTCTTAGTTTGATGGCTTTGAAGAAGTGGCTCTTCCAGATGTGGAAGAGGAAGAGGAGCACCCCAAGATGTCCACAGCCTCAAAAAACAAGAGGAGAAAAGAGATTGGGGGCCAGAATCATGACAAGGTTAATCATGGCTAATGGTTTCTTTTCTTTTTCCCCTTTCTCCAATGCTAGGTAGTTCTTCTGCATTACCTCTGTCAGATTAATTGGCTAAGGAGTCTTGGGATGGTTATGGTACTTTAGGAGGGATAGAGATGGCATAGGCTGGAGAGGGAGTAGTGTAGAAGGTCTGCTTGGGATATGAGAAGGTTGGATTAGATGATCTCCAGGGTACCTTCTAGCTCTTAAAATTTATGGGCCCATGAATCCAAGATGCCACAATTTGCAGAAATTATCCCCCTCCCATTGATTAAATGCTTTCCCTTTTCCTTGTGTTCTAGCTCCACTCTACTTGTAGAAATGAGGAGCTAAGAAATAGCTTCAATATCTACTTTTAGACCCCTGAAAACCTCACCACTTCAGGGAGAGGAATCTGGCTGTTTAGATGAGGCCAAAGCAAATCTGTCCGTCAGCAGTGTTGACTGAGCATCCGCTATTTGCAAAGTCCTATATTGGGGTAAAATAGGCACAACTTCAAATGAATGAATGAGCAGGTCTCCTGTCCTTTCTTTAAATCCAGGGTATGGCCCCTTTGGGGGTGTTAAAGTTAGTTGAATATTTGCCTGACTAAATGCCTGAAATGTTTTTATTACATTTGATCTGATGTCCAGCTGAGTGTTGTGAGTGCTTAGAGCAAAGACAATGTGATCAGAATGAGACTTGAATTACAGGATTTTCCTTGGAACCTGTATCTGTCTGCCTCCATCAGTCTGGTACCCGGGTTACCTACTGAGTCTGTGTGTCTTCCAGGAAACAGAATGGCCAGATGGCCCCAAGGATTGTGTCTGTTCTTGCCATGAGGGCAATCCTGACCCCAAGCTAAAGAAGAACAGAAGGAGAGGGTGTAGCCATTGCAGTAGCAGCAAGGTAAGCTGGATGAAGAAGGAAGCAAAAAGGGGTTGCTCACAAGTGCATCTGATTTCAGGCCTAACTGAAGCCCATCCTCCATCTCTCATCCTGGGCCTTGGATATAGTTTCCTCATCTCTAAAATCAGATGTCACTTCCAGCATTAATATGCAATCTCTATGGGCTTATAATATCTGAATTAAATTCCTGACTTCTTATTCCTCTTAAACTACTCATGATTTGGAGTTAGTTACTTACTTGTCCAAGTCTAATTTACTTTAGAATCCTGGGGCCTTCCCATCTGATTTTCAACTAAATCTTGCTGTAGATGTTTTCTCCTTTAGACTGTGAATACCTTCAAGAATGGAACTATCTTGCTTTTCTTCTTGTAATTCTGTCACTTAGCACAGTATTTTGCACATGTTAAATGCTTTTTTATTCTTTCATTCATTTATACAATAGTTTAATTCTTCAAAAGACTATAAGTTAAACTTTTTATAGAGTCTTATTTTGAATTCTTTCAACAAGCATTTATTAAACACCTATGTAACTTGAAGGAGGCCTCATGTAAAAGGTAGCACTTGAACTAAACTTGAAGGAAGCTAGGGATTCTTTAAATTGGAGGGGAAACAGGAATACATTCCAGGTATAGGGAATAGCTTGTGTAAAAATATGGAATATATAGGAATTAGGCTGTGTGAATGAGAGCACCTTGTAATGAGTCAGATAGGAACAAATGCCAGAAGAATTTGACTGTTATCATAAAGGCAGAAAGAGCCATTGGAGCTTCTTGAGAAAGGGAGCAGCATGGTTAGACTGTGCTTGAATATCAGTTTGACAGGTGAGTGGAATATGGATTGTAGAAAGTAGAAGCTAGAGGTAAGGGAGACCAATTAGGAGGCCCCTGCATTAGAATAAGTAAATAGAGAGAAGGGGACAGATTTGAGAGATGTTGTAGAAGTAGAAATGGTAAGACATTCCAACTAGTTACATGCAGGGCAAGAACAAAAAGAATGACTGGAGTTTTGAAACTGGATAAGGCTGGATATAGATATGGATGAAAAAGTAGTGGCATCCTCAACATCAATCTACATGTTTGGAAGAAGGAAATATTTATTCATCAATATTAGTTGTGTTTTGGACATGTTAAGTTTATCTAATAGACATTTGGTGATTTGAAAATGGAAGTATTTAAAGAACAAATATGTTGAGATTAAGATGTAAAGGAGGGGTGGCTCAGTGGATTGAGAGCCAGGCCTAGAGGTCCTGGGTTCAAATTTGGCCTCAGACACTTCCTAGCTTTGTGACCCTGGGCAAGTCACTTAACCCCTAAGTACCACTCTTCTGCCTTGGAACCAATACTGAGTATTGATTCCAAGGTGGAAGGTAAGGGTTTAAAAATAAAAACAGTGATATTTGGTGTTGGAATACTATAAGGATGTAAAAAATAATGAGCAGGTTGATTTTATAAAAAAGACTTGCATGAAATAATGAAAAGAGAAACAAGAGAACATCTAAAGTAACATCATATATTGTTTGAAGAATAACTGAATATCCACCTCCAGAGAAGAAACTGATGGGGGGGGGGGAGGTGGCTGTGGGTGTGTGTGAGAGAGTGAGAGTTTGTCAAATGTTGGCCTTCTCTAGTTGAGGTAGAGAAGGAGGGAGGGAAACAGCTTGGAGCTTAAAATGTAACAAAAAAAAAATTTTTTTTAAAGCAGTGATTGTTGAGATCTGTTGAGGTCACTCTACAGTATAGAGAAAAGGAAAGACCTAGAAGTATTTGATAAATGCCTGCATAGGGTAGGAGACCTAGAAGTAAGTAGGTGCCAAATAAGAGAACTTGGAGAGGACATTTCAATGAAAACTGAGGGTATAGGGGATGATCAACTGCGTGAGGTCAAGAAGAATGAGGGTTAAGAAGAGAATCAGACATAGCGATTAGATCTTCAGTAACTCTGTAGAGAACATTTATAGTTAATTGACGCCAGCACCGAGTTGAGAAATGAATGAGATGTGGATTCGAGTGTAGACAGATTTTTTTTTAAACTTTCATTTTTTACATTAACAAGCATTTTTTTTCTCACCTACTTTACAAGATGGCTTTTTTTTTTTCTGAGTTTGGGGAAAGAATTGTGGATGCAGTCAAATAGTTATTAAGAATTGGAAAGATGTGTTTGTAAGCATCAGCAAAGGAGGCTGTGGATAGGGAAAAACTGCAAATTAGAGACAGGATAGTTTTGGGGACAAGATGCCAGAAATATAAAATGAGATCAAGGGCACAGATTTGCCCTATAAGGAGAGAGATCTCTTCTAAGATTGGAACAAAGGGGGTAAAGGATGGAGGATGAATGTCAAGGGAGCTTACAACTTTTTAAAGGGATTCCTGCACCCCTAGTTATACTTTATGTATTCATATGCTTTTCATTCATCTTTTTCTATATATAACCTACATAACCCAATGTATCCCTCCTCATCTCCCTGAGAGTCATCCCTTATTATAACAAAGAATTTTAAAAGTTCAGCAAAACCATTATAACAAAATAAGTCTGATATTACTACCGCTATCAGTTCTGTACCTTCATAAAGAAGGAAGGCAAAGGAAGCATTTTCTTCTTTTTCATGGCCAAGCTTAGTCATTGTCATCGGATTTTTTCTGTATGGTTTTCTTGAAATCAAAGTTTCATTTTTGGCAGGAGTGTGATGGTTGAAGGAAGTGGTTAATGAGAGAACATGATAGTTATAACAGACTATGGACATTGGGGTTATAGGATCATGTCCTTTCCCTAACTGTCTCCTTATTTGAGGAGGTGGTGGGCTGTAAAGTAGGAAGATCCATTCTGTAGTCCTTGGGCTAACTTCTTCCCTCATTGAGCCCCAAGGCCATCCATGATTTTGCAACATCCCTACAGGTGTGTGACAACAAGGTCTATAAAAACAAAGAACCTCATGAGCTGCTAGGTGCAAGTCCCCCACCGGAGGCCAGCCTCACCCCGGAGTCTAAAGAGGCTGGACGAGGCAGGGAGACAGGGGATGAAGAGGCCTTGGATGAGCGAGATAGCAGAGCCTCTCGAGCAGCCAGAAAAGGAGAGATGCCCATTCCAGGTAAAAACATAGGCCTTTATGTCATTTCACCCCAGCCTCTTTTCTTAATCCCATACTTCTTTGCACTAAAATAGCTCAGTGCCTCAAACTGCTACTGTCACAAATATACCCTTAGAGTTGTTTTCCTTCTGTCACCTCAGACCACTCTTAAGTGTGATATAATGAATGCCCTAACCCAAACCCTTCCCTGCCCAGCCCTCCAGCCTCTCCCATATCCAATAGCCCTTTTATGCCATCCTAGGAACATAGATTTATCTAACTTTATTTGTAGGAATCCCAAGGTCTTCAAATAATCTGAGAAGAACACACCAAGGCATTTAAAGATCCATACCCCCATCCCACTCTACCCCTCACCTTTATGAGATCCTCTACTAATTGTTTCCTTATATAACCTGTGTTTCTGAGCAGGATTGGAAATGGGAAGCACATTACTACCCCCTGGAGAAGGGAATCCCACAGATAGAGCTCCCTTGGATGTCCCAGCACCCTGTTCACCAGAGAGCCCTCAACGTTCCCCTAAAGCTGGACTTGTGCCCAACTCAATCAGAAGCCAAGCTGAAGCTGAAGGAGTCCATAGTCCGCCCCCCAAACTCCAAACCTTGAGCGAAGCTCAACAGGCAAGGGCCACATCAGATTCTGGGAAAACATCTGCTGCTTCTGGGTGCCCTGCTTTCTCTCTGAGCCCTGTGCCCTCTAATACCAAAGATATTGGGAAAGGACAGGCACCTGGGCAAGCAAAACCAGACACTCAAAATAGCTGGCTGCACCCTGGTAGGAAATTTGACAGGATTCCAACAGCAAGCAGGATTCCAACTGTCCTTGAATCCCCCCCACCAGTAACTACCACTTCAGGGGCTACTCATAGAGTCCCTGTTGGAGGTTCATCCAAGGAGGAAAGTAGTCAGCATATCAGAGTCCCTGATGGAGAGCAGCAGCTAAAGGCTTCAGAAGCTACAGTATGTGCCAACAACAGCAAGGTCAGCTCCACGGGGGAAAAGGTTGTCTTATGGACAAGGTAAGCATGGTAAAACATTGGGGAGTGGGGAGTGCAATAAGAGTCCCTGTGGCTATCTTGGTTATCTGTGTTAATAGGGAGGCTGACCGAGTGATCCTGACCATGTGCCAGGAACGAGGAGCGCAGCCTCAGACTTTCAGCACCATCTCACAGCAATTGGGCAATAAGACTCCTGGAGAGGTGAGGATAGTTTAGAGATGCAAACAGAGAGGGGGTTCATGTTTTGTTTTGTTTTGAAAACCCTTACCTTCCGTCTTGGAGTCAGTACAGTGTATTGGCTCCAAGGCAGAAGAGTGGTAAAGGCTAGGCAATGGGGGTTAAGTGACTTGCCCAGGGTCACACAGCTGGGAAGTGTCTGAGGTCAAATTTGAACCCAGGACCTCGAGTCTCTAGGCCTGGCTCTCAATCCACTGAGCTACCCAGCTGCCCCCAGGGGTTCATGTTTTTAAGGAAATTGTATCCCCACATTTGTTCAATGTGAGAGAGGATTGATTAAAGGCCATGAAGAGGAGATGATAGAAGTCTATCACTCCCAGTGGGCTTTAGGTTCCCAAAGCAGTAAGACAAAGAAAAAATGGTAAAGTAGGGTCTACAGGAAATTTTGGGGGACAGAGGAGTTAGGGGAGGGATGACTCCAGCTTCCACTTCTCTGAAAAGCCAATGTCTTAGGAGAAAAGGAAGCTTGGTTTCCATCTCCACAACAGAGGATAGGATGAAGGCAGTACAATGCCAAATAGGAGGAAAATTTAAGCATTGAGCCCTTCTAGGGCAGTGACAATTGAGAAGGCAATGGACGACTAAAAGATTAGATCTGAGTGAGATAGAAGACAGATTCAAAGCCCAGCTCTGTTAAATCCCCAGTTCCTTTCACTGTAAATTGTAGATGATAGTTTCACTGCCTGTTCCCAGAGATTGTGAGAAAAGTGTTTTCTAAACTAATGTGTGTCAAGAATGGGGATGGTAGTAACAAAGCATAGTCAGAAATAGAACACAGACACCACCTTTGTTCTTCCACAGGTCTCACACCGGTTCAGGGAACTGATGCAGCTCTTCCACACAGCTTGTGAAGGCAGCTCTGAGGATGAGGATGATGCGACCAGCACCAGTAACACAGACCAACTCTCTGACCGGGGGGACCTTTTGTCTGAAGAGGAGCCGGATGAGTGAATCTCTGGAGACACAGGTGGTGTTTGTACAGGACCAAACCCATCATGGCACCTTACCAGGAAAGATAGGGTTGCCCTGGGAAGACAATACCCCCTTCTTGGCTCCCCATTATGATCACTTTGGGCTCAGTTTACAAGGCTGAAGAGAGCAGGGAGTCCAAGGAAAGGAGAAATCAGGCCGGGGAGGGCCCTAGGGCTCAGTCTTCTTAGTATTTGAAAGGAAGGCCTGTCATGAAGGCTGCACTGACCTGTCTTGTAAATACTGTACTGAAGAGGGTGGAGCCTTTCCCCCCTCTACTTTCCATGTTCCATATTTATTGTTTTGTGATCCAATCACTTCCTTCTAAAGCATAATAAACAAGCCCAGTTGGTGAGGCTGGCCAGCCCTAAGACAGAAACTGCTGTATTCAGCAGTCATGTTTATTGAAAACTATTTTATTTTTCCCTCTCTGGACTGCATGGTCCACACAAGGGGCTCAGTTTATGAGGCTATCTCCATCTTGATAACACTGGGCCAGGTTGTGCAGCTCCTGTATGGTTTCTTCCATGTCATCCTGTTCCACTCCTGCTGCCAGGAAACTAGCCCAGCGTCTCAGGTCAAGATTGGCCAGTTCCCCTGCTAGACGGCCTAAGGCCCGATGCAGCAGTGAAGAGGAACACAGTGTAGCAAACACGGGGATAGTTTCCACTGCTGTGGGAGGAAAAGTGGAGTCAGAAGTAACCAAACCCAAGCTCTACCCTCTCTAAGAGGAAGGAACAGACCTCTTTTCCTAGAATGAGTGAAGCCCTGGGCAAAAAATGTTTAGTCGGAATCGTCATTTTCTTGTGCCCTTTTTCCTAGTTGATGGCTACTCTCCCCTCATCCCATTACCCATTGAAGAGGGAATTCATTATAATAGGACAAAGCCTTAAGTTGAAGAATCTATGTAGTAGTGGAGTTTGAGATGTCATTGAGATGGGAAGGAGGGAGAGTCCCCTTTGACCTGAGGTCTTTACCTCTGTCCTATTTCTTACCTGTTCCATTGTGGGTGCCATCCAGAATCAAACCTTGCTGATTGAGTCGTGAGGAGAAGAATCGTGGGTATGGAGGTACTACCCTGCATGGACTCAGCAGCAACTGGGAGGAACTGGGGAGAAATTTTTTTTTTCTGTGCAAAAAGCCTTTTTACACAAGTTTATGACTCCGCCTTTCCATACTGATTTGCCTATGTGGGAGTGGAGTATATAATAAAACAAGTATGTGTTGGGCAAATGGACAATGGGGCACAAGGTTAAGAAAACTGGTTCACAGAGTCCTAGAATATCACAGCTGGAAGGTACGTTAGAGAACTACCTCATTATGCACATGAAGAATGTAAGGGCTCAAAGAATGGAGTGACTTAAGATGAAAGAAATTAATGAGGGAAGGAAAACATAGAAACTTTACATACCTCAGGACTCCAGGTTGCAACTGTTGTAAATATTGGGCCAGGACCTCCTCTCCACTGGTGCAGGCATGGAGTGGGGAATTCGGTGATGTACCTGGGGAGAACTGACTGCCCAATGAAACCCAGAAACTGCTGTTATCCAGAGTAAGTTAAATAGGGAAAAGGGGGCCCCCTACCAACCTAACCTGACCTTAAAAACTCTGAGGTGACTGGAGAAAGGTTTTTGCACAGAGAGGAAAATAATAGGGAGAGATGCCTTTATCCCTTACCTGGTTTGTCTTGTTTTGTCTACACCCCGAAGTACCACAGACTGTACAAAACATCGTGTGCCACTTGGTTCTCCACATGCAGAAACTGGAGTCCAGGGTATTGTTCCTCCAAACTGGGCCAAGGTATCTGGAAGGGAATGGCCAGGAGCCACTGGGAATGGGATGGAAGCTCCAGCTGTAACCACCTGAAAGTGGAAAAGGAAATCTGGTTTTTGGTCCTTGTTTTTTTTCTTTTTTTATTCCTTTTTTTTTTATTCCCTAGTCCCTTCTAAATTTCCCTTTGAGTTTCCACACCTTTCTCCCAGAAAAGCTCAGCATATCAGCCAGATGCACCATGGAAATTGGGGAGGAACACAGTCGGTATGGGACAGTGATTGTGTCTAGGACTGTAGCCAGGAGAGCACTGCTGTGGTAGGGCAATGTGACCTGAAGAAAGGAGAGGAAACAATTAGAAGAGACTGGCCAGAGGGGTCTGAGGAAGGTAAATGTTTAGTATCCCAGGTAATAGGGGTTAGGGTTGAAAAATTAGTTATGCAGAGATAAGTATGATGAATAGGACCTGGTATGCTATACCTAAGCCTGTGACCTAGGCTTAACCCTGGCACAAACCCAGTAAGGAATAAACTGGCTCCCCAAACACTCAGAGACCAAACTTACATCATAGCGGAGATGTGGGAAGGTGACTGGGGGCTCAGGCCGAAGTCCAAGGCCACCCCCAAGGGACAATGGACAGACAAATGAGCTGTGAGCAGCCATATTCACAAGGCCTAGGGCTGTGTTGAAGAGACGATAAAAGTTTTTCTGGGGCTCCTAGTGGGAGAAAGGAAAAGATGGTTCTACCAGCACCTTTCTCACCTCTCCATTTTCCTTGTCCTCTTCTCCCCTCCCCTCATAAATACCTTTTAAGGGGAAAAGCAGTATTGTTACCTTTTCCTCGGGCTCACTTACCCCTAGGGTATAGGGGCCAGGGAGTAGGCCCCAAGTCAGGATCCCCCGTCCAGCATACTCATCCTGAAGCAACTCTGTTGCTTTAGCTCCTAAGCCAGAGAAGCCATCATGGAGGTCACACAGGATTTGGAAACCCTTGACAGAAGAGGAAGGTTAATAACTGATTTGGAGAAAAAAGATCTACCCTTGTGCCCACTTAGCCCCTCCAATACCTGTAAGTAGTCACATTCTTCCACATAGAAGTGTAGTCTATCCTCAAGCTCTTCCAGGTAGGTAGGTTCCCTTAAGAGGCTTTCACCTTGGCCAAAGCCCTCTAAACGGCCTGCCTCCCTACCAAATACAAACCCCAGGAATCAGCAAGAGTGGCTCCAGCCACAGGCATTATTCAGCAAGGAGGAGATCTAGGCAAATTTCTACCAGCCCCCCAGGGCCCTCATACCCATCATGGTTGTACTTTTGGATAATACAGATACTTCTGGGGTGTAGCTGCACATGAAGAAAGTCAGACCAGACCTTGATGCTGCCCTCAGGAGGGATCAGTGATTTGGGGGTGGGGAGAAAGGCTTTGGTAAGTGGTGGAAGACCTGTGGGGGGAGAAAAGGGGTAATCCAGCTTCCCTAACATGTGAGGTCTGGTTGCACAGTTTACTTACTCTCTTCCTACCAAAGGCCTCACCTTTACCATTGGGAAATGTTTGGACCCTCCAAACACCATCACTACTCATCACTCCCTAAGGGAAACAACAAAATCCACAGTTAAACCCTATTCATCCTAGGAGAGAGCTGGCATACCACTGAAAGCTTTAATGTACCTTGCCATCTAAAATTATTGGTAGGTATTCATTTGTAACCAAAGAAAAGATCACCCATTAATGGAGACCACCTTCTCAAAAGCCCTTGGATACCAACAAAATGGTGGACAGTAGGATAAAATAATCCAAATCACTTGGGTATAACTGAGGACTCTTCCTTCACTTCTAATGGGCAGGTTTTTGAGGCAAATATAATGTTGGCACAATTCTTAAAATGAGAAAAATCTGTGCTGAGCCTTGGGTCTCACCTCAGCACTCAGAAGGTTTTGTAGAAACGGGTTCTTGGCTTGTAGTTCCTCTTTGTGGGTTGTGAGTTTACCTTGCCTGAAATAAAGATTGGCCCCAGGGCCAATGGTCCTAAGACTTCTGTTTCTAGGGCTGAATCCCCTAATTTACCCAACCCTCTTTCTCATCCCTCACCAAGCAATAGCAGCATCCAGGTGTTTGTCTTGGTATAGTCCACCTTCCTGTTTCAGGGAGTTCAGGCTGCCTGTGAGGAGAGAATGGGCAAAGGAACATGGAAGATAAAGGTAGCTCAAGTACCTTCTCCCACATGAGCTTCACTCCAAACCCCTCCCTCTTTCCAACATCAAACTGCTTGAAGAACTTCTCTCAGATAGTTGTCTAGTAGGAGCCTGGAACTGCAGCTCAGAGCAGTTCTGTCCATACCCTAGAAAACTCACTGAACTTTACACCTCATCTTCTTCACCTACAGAGATGCTACAGATAGTAAAAGGGTTTTTGAGGGAGAGATCAAGAAAGAGGGACTCCTTTATTATGGGGGGGAGACTTAAAGCACCCTGTAAGTATCAACACCATTTTTGTAGTGGTAGCAGAAGGTGGTGGAAAGCATTCAAGATTTGAATTTGGAGGATTACTCCCTATATTCTGACACTGGGCAAGTCACTTCATCTATCTGTTTCTCAGTTTATAAAATGAGGTAGTCTGGCTCTCTAAATCCTGTGACCATATTGAGACTCTTTAGCTTTTGGCCAGTTAACTTGTCACTTGGCAAGTCTCACTGCCCTGGGTTGCAGAATGTTTAACAATAATGAAGAAAAAGTTTTTAATCTTTAGATTGTAAAGGAACTTCTCAGTCGTCTAGTTTAACCCCAACTGAACAAAAATGATCTCTGCAATTTCCACCTACTGCTCTGATACTTGCATTGTGTGGCCAAGTAGAATACATCTGAGCCCTCTGCCTGCCATATAACAACTGTCAAATATTTGAAGAGGTCTCTCTCTAAGGAAGCTTAGACTAAAATTTCCCAAGTTCTTCATCTGATGCTTATATGGCATGATACTGAGAATTCACTATCCTGGTTGCTGTTTTCTAGACACTGGGTTAGGTTGGAGTACATTACTGCTGGACCCCGTGCCTCTCAATGAAGTCTTGCGTCACATCTTTTGGAGTTGACTTACCTCTGTTGGCTCAATATTCAACCTAAAATCCATCAAAACCCCAAAAAACTTTAACTGACAAACCATTCTTTACAGAAAATTTTTTCTTCTTTTACTTGAGATTTTTTTAACTTAACTTTTTAATTTATCCCTATTTAATTCCATCTTCAACCCATTCTAGTGTCAAAAACATTTTTAATGGTATTGATGTATTTGCTTTTGATAAAAGTTTTCAACAAACCCAGAAATCTCCATCTACAAAGGAAATTCCCCCTAAAACAGTAAAGAAAGGCATCTAATTGTTAGATTTATCTTTGGGGATCTTGAATCTGGCATCTAGTGTGTGGGCCATTCTTCTCAACTTTGTGTAAATTCATGTTTATAAAGCATACCATCTAGGCCCTATTTCATGTTACCACCAGAAATATTAACTATATCAAGATTAAATAAAAATCCCTGTTTTACCCACTTTTCATGACAACAATGAACCAAGTGCCTACACTTAATTTCTGCCTAACCACTTCCATAAATGCCTACATGCATTATCATTTGGCCCACATCTCTCCATCTTTTTCATAAGAATTTTATTAATTTTCACAGGTATTATCAAATGTCTACTCTGTACAAGGCATGATAACCTTTAAAAGATACTTTGATGACATCTAGGTAAACTATATCTGCAGCATCCCCTCAATTGATCAGACTAGTAACTTTGTCAAAAAAGAAAATGAATTTAGTCTGGCCTGACTTGTTCTTCAAAAAAGTACATTGGCAGGCAATTAGGTGATAGTAAATGGAGTGTGAGCCTGGTTATAAATCTGGCCTTAACACTTCCTAGCTGTGTGAGCCTGGGCAAGTCACTTAGCTCCTTTTGACTAGCCCATGCTCTTCTTAGAGTTGTTACTGGCTCTTTGTGATGACTGTTGTTTTTTTTTTACAAGATGTGCACAATTGTTAATAATATATACTAGAATTTGTCCAGGAATTAAAATCAAGCTAATTGGCCTGTCGATCTGTAGGTACTATTCTCCCTTTTTCTGAAAATCAAAGCAGCTCTTCTTGTGCTTCTCCAATTCTGCAAGACTACTATTCACCAGTCTTTTAAAGATCAACATCTCAGCAATCATATCTATCAAGTTTTTGTTCCTTTGATGTTTATCTGGGCGTGGTGACTTAAACAAATTGAAGGTAACAAGGTGCTTCCTTACTTTCTTCCCTAACTTATCAGTCCAACTCTTCCTGACTATTTGGGGTTTTCTTGGCAGAGATGTTGAAGTAATTCCTTCTTGAGCTAGGAAGAGTCTAAGACTAGGTCTGAACTCAGGATTATGAGTTTTCCTGACTTTAAGCCTAGCACTCTATCCATGGTGGCCACCTACCTAGCTATACCTTTGCTTTTTATCCATTCTTTCTGTATTTGCATGTCAGCAACTGAAGCCAAAGGTTTTATTGTTGGCTCCTTTCTTCCTTTCTTAGGTGTAATCCCCTATGAATTCATATATATATACACACATATACATATATATACACACATGTACATATACATATATATACATATATACTCCTACATTGTAACTACTCCTTATGGTATATTGTATAAGTCCAAGAAGTATCTTCCTCTTTTTTATTTAAAATTTGCCTTTGGTTAAACTGGGAAGACTCTAAGCAAATACATTTTTACCAGCTCTCAGTAGATATATTTCAGACTTGGTCACGAATGCATCATTTCTATGTTTTAGATGTCTATTTGAAAAATTTTAAATGTCTGTTCTCAGATACCATTTTCTTAATAGACTCTTAGCATTCCAGAGCCACCTCTCTTCTGAAAACTTTGCCTTTGATTAGTAGCTATGGTAAAAACCTCCATGTGTGTTCTCCTAAGGCCTTTAGTTTTCTTTTGCTCGCAATCTTTAGCAGGGATTTCAAAATTCCACTTGGCAATATCACATAGGCCTATGTGAATCACCAGTAAGTCCTATGGTATTATCTGCCACATTCTGAATACTTACCCAAGGAAAACTAGGAGACCTTTTCTATTGTTGGATCAGTAAGAAGCTATCTCTAAAACTCAGGGTACCAGTACAATTTACTCCTGTCATCTTTCTGTAACTCTTACTGGGTAATTTCATCTGTCAGCAGTTGTGGATTTTTTATCTTCAATTCCTTGGAGGACCAGAAGCATCTTCCTCCTTAATCGGTCCAGTTCCTTCTTCATAAAAAATTTATCATCTGTTATCTCCAAGCTAGTGGGAGATTTTCTTCTCTTTTTCCTATGTCACATTCTTTCAACTCTTAATTTCTTGATACAGGTCAGAATTCCTCTCTTCAGAGCCTTTTCCTTCTCTGTTTTATTATTTTTGCTTTGATATTTAACTCACCCTTCCTGCTTTGTTTTTGTTTTTAATTTTAAAGGAATACTTCATTCTCTCTGATAGTCCACAAAATGAAAGGCTGTTCTTCAAACTCTCTTACCTTCTCTTTTAGAAGGTAGGCCAGCACTATATGCTTAAATAGAAATTCAGAAAGCTCATTCTGCTCAGATAACTGAAAAATTATCCCTGATCTGTGAATTTTCTGAAATAAAAGATTTCTGTCATTTGTGGTTGGAAGGAAGAAGAATGGGATCTGTACAGAAAAACTTTTGTCTGTGACCATGAGAAAGGTGTGATTATTGGAAAACTGGATCCATTTTGATATTAGATTCAGAGAACTTAAGACTTGGAAGAGACCTGATGTATCACCTATCTAGTCCAAGACTTCACTTTGTAGCTGAAGAAACTGAGGGTCATAGATGGCAAGGAACTTGTTCAGGTCCCACCGCTAATTCATGGCAGAGCTGACTTCCACATCACTACCAGGAGCTTGCCTTTCCCCAAGGCACTGTGAAGGCTACAAAGAAGCATTCAAAGGGCCCATAGAATAGCTCGTAGGTATCTTGGGGAGCAGGGCTCTATTCCCACCCTCTCATTTTGGGAGATAAGGCTCACCCTTCAGGTCCATGAGGATGAGGCGGGGCGTGTAGGTCTCCTGGCCATGTAGGGTCTGGCCTGCCCGGTACAAGACATCGGGGCACAGCTCTCCGGACAGCTCTTTGGTTCCGGCCAGGCGGCCCAACGCGGCATCCTGCGGGAAATGGGTGCTGCTGGGTCCGGTGCAGACGCAGGCCCTGACCCGGCAAGGACCAGGAAACTGCAGGTCCTACAGAGCCGGAAGTTGGAGTTTTGGGATCCCATTAGCGACACAGGGGTAGGGGCTCACCTGTTGGTTCCACCAGTGTGCTCCCACAAAGCCAGCGAAGTGGCCAAGCTGCAGCGTGAGCACTTCCCGGGCCGCGCTGGCCATACCGCTCCGCCCGCTTCTCCCCAGCAGCCTCCCCAGCCCACCCGCCGCTCCGCGCCGATTGGCCTGCAGTTTCCGGAGGTGGGACTGGACCCGCCTCGCCCCATTGGTCCACACCCCTGTCCCTCCCCCTTCATGCAACGATTCGTTACTCTCGCGAACTGCCCGCCCACGACCAGCTTCGCTGTGGGTTTGTCCCGCCCCTTTCCAGCGCGTGTATCCAGTCCAGCTTCTTAAGGAGCCGATTGGCCCAGCTTGGGGCGGGACTGTCCTGCTACCAGCGCCGGGATGAAGAAGTGCACAGCGCAGGCGAGGCTCCTCCCCGTCTCGCGACAAATAGTCCCAGGGTGGAGTTTATCACCTTTCTTGTTAAGCCAGAGGCTCCTTCTTGGTCACCAATCCGTCATTCCATTCATTCTGATCTTTGAGGTACCCTCTCCCCTGAAATCCCTCACCTAGTCACCTCTCCTCCCACCTCCGCTTTGTCACCATCACGCGGAAAGTCTAGGGGGACTGAGAGGAATCTTGAAACCGGGGTTGCGCCCGGGCCTCATTACCTGCCTCCAGCCTTCCTTCAAATCCCAAATAAAATCTCAACTGCAAAGTCTTTTCCAAATGTGCTTCGTCTTAATGCCTTTCCTCTGAAATGATCTCCAGTTATCCTGCTTATAGCTTGTTTGTACATCGCTGTTTGCATGTTAGAGTATGCGCTCCTTGGGCAGCACTTGGCACAGTAGCTGGCCCATGTTAGGTGCTGACCTCTGTCTTTACTATTCCACATAAACTTAGTCATCTCTCAATGATCCTTTCAGGGGGATGTCCAAGCTTCCTGTTTTGTTTTGTTTTTCTGTCTTTGTTCCAAGGCAGAAAAGTCGTAAGGGCTAGGCAATGGTGATCAAGTGACTTGCCCAGGATCACACAGCTAGGAAATGTCTGAGGCTATATTTGAACCTAGGACCTCCCATCTCTAGGCCTGGCTCTCAATCCACTGAGCCACCCAGCTGCCCATCCTGATTCTTTTAAGCCCCAGTCTATGGAGCATATTGTCTTGCTTCCTATTTTACTGAGATAACAGATGTCTTCATTTTTCTATTATGTCCTCCCCTGGTGTCTCTTCTCCAAACTTAAATTCTGAGGCCTTATGAAAAAACTCTACTGTTGGAGTAGAAATGCAGATGAAAACATAATTTATCATTTGGTTTATTTGGGTATATCATTTGGGGTTTGGGTTCTTATAAGATTATTTGCTTATAAAAATGAATAATATGAAAATGTTTTGCATGATAATACGTGTGTCAACTTGAAATCTGGAGACCCAATTCTGCCCCTGTCCCCTGAGAATTCACCCCAGGGAAATCCCAGACTTCACCATTTCAGACAATAATAGACCTTAAAGTACTTAAGAATCCTAGCTTAGGTGGGCCTAGAAGGCCTGAGAGCAAATGCTAAGTACCCTTTTAGTCTTGGGAGTTCCCTCATAGTATCAGAGATCCTTTCCCAAGAAGACCAACACCTGGGTAGGGACCATCCTTTTAGTATACATTCCCACTCCCTGATACTCCAGCTTCTGGCTATGGTTTCTTTCCCAAGCCTGTTTGCATCCTGTCTGTATAGGCTGGACCTGTCATTTCCTTATAGTCATGGTAAAGTCAATCAATCATACTTCCCTGTCCTTAGTTCCCCAAATTCTATTGTTTTTAGAAGGATCATGTAGCATAGTAATCCTCTCAGAGATACTGGTGCCAGAGTGCCAGAACCTTTGGTTCTGTGTGGATTTAGGCACTTGGCTCTGTGCCAAATATTGAACACTATCTCTTTCCTGATTAAAGACTTGGGTTTTCTGGCTACCATTCCATTCTTCCCTTTCAGGATTTTTTCCCCTTGCTACACATAAATCATAAAAGTCTCCAAATTAAAGGGGCCATATCCACATACACACACACACACACACAAAACCACTTCATTATGGCTCGCTAGACAAATGGTTATTCAGCTTTTGGGAGAATCTATTGCTTCTCAAGGTAGTTCATTTTCCTTCCACATAGTTTGTGTTAGGATATTTAGCCTGACATAAAAACTAAGTTTTCCTTTTTTAACATTCACCCACTTGGTTTTCCTAATTCTAGCTTCTGGGGTCAAGCAAAACAAGCAAGAAAGCAGAAAGAACATCTAATCCCTCTTTCAGAAAATAATTGGTGGTCAACAAGCATAAGTGCCAGCCATAGTTAATAACTACATATATAAAGAAAGGCAAAACAAAACAAAACAAAAAACCTAAAAAAAGTTCCTACTCTTGAGAAGTTCATGGACTAATTGCAGGAGACATCAGACAAACAACTAAGTACAAATGAGATAGAGACAAAAAAAATTGAAGATACTATAATAAACATGGGAAAGGCACTAGCATTAAGGAGAATCCAGAATTACTTTTTGCAAAAGGTAGGATTTTAGCTGGGAATTTTGATCAAAATAAACATGTATTAATCAGCCAGAAACTGTGCTAAATGCTGGACATACAAAAAGAGGCAAAAGACAGTTCCTGCTATGGTAAGGTTACAATCTAATGGGGAAACAATATGCAAATAAATGTATGCAAAGCAAGCTATAGGGGGGATAAATAGAAAATAAAAATTAAAAGAGGGAAGGAACTAGAATTAGAGGGGTTGGGGAAGTTTTCTTGTAGTATAATAATGAAGGTATTGAAGAGGTACAGGGGATACTGGAAGGGCTGGTAACAGGGAATGGAGAAGTTGAAGGAACAGAGGGAATATGGAGACTGGTGAGGTAAAAGGAGTTTGTACCAAAGAATGAAGAAGGGACAGAGGTACCCCCTGGGGCAGAGAGACTCTTTGTAATTTCCTCTCATTCAACCCACAATAGAGGTAGCCCTGGGTAAGAATTAGGTTAAGGCTGGCAGGACCAGTGTTTAGAGTGACTTCTTGGACTGGTAGAGTTTACTCCTCAAGGTTTGTCTGGTAGTTGCAACCCCACAAGTTCCCTTTGTCTGGCAGGCAGACTGTCACTGTTGGCTTTCCTTCTTTAGCCTAGATTAATGGCTAGCTAAGCCACCAGCTTCTCTTTCTTTGTTCTCCCTTCAGTATGAATCTGACTGTGATCTATTTTTCAAGTAGTTTAATAGAGTAAATCAAGAAAGGGGATAGGCATGTGTAAATAAGAAACCCTTGCTTCTTCTTCAGCTGAGCTAAGATAGGTCAGCTTCAGCTTATCTATCTTCTTAGCTAGTCACTATCTCTATCCTACTAAACAAAAGGCAAGTGTCCTTCTTGGAAAGTCAAGGGATGGAAAGGATCTTCAGGGTGACCCCCTGAAGTTAAGGAATCAACCCCTTTCAGCAGCTTACTTTTGTCTTATTCTTCCTCTAATGGATGCTCTCACACATACAGGAACCTTCTTCTCCAGGGTAAGGGAATGGAGGCAAGGTTTTCCACAGTCTGAGATACATAGCTTAGCCGAGTTCAGAAGGCAAAGACCCTTTCAGTTAGCAGTTTCTCTCACAATCCTCTTCTCTCACTCGAACTGTCCCATCACATTCCAACTGCTGTCTGCTCCATCTCAGTGGGCAGAAATGCAAAAACTTGATTCGCAGTTTTCCTTTCCATAGTAGTGGGTGAGATTTTAGTTGGCACTTACAGAAAGAGAAGAAGGTTGGAGGGGAGAGAGCATAGAGAAAATACCCTCAGTTGAGATTGAAGTATCTTATTTGTGGAACAGTCAAGAGATCAAAGTCATTGGATGGAAGAATATGTATTTGGGAACATGGTTTAAGAAAACTGGAAGGGTAGGAGGGGTATAGGTCATAAACAGCTGTGAATGCCAAACAGAGCATTTTATATTGGTTCCTGGAGGCAATAGGAAACCACTAGAGTTTACTGAGTAGGGTCAGTAAGTGACTAAATAGATGAATTGGAGTGGAGACTAAAGACAGACAAACTAACCAGTAGGCTATTGCAGTAATCAAAGAATGATGGAGACCAACCTGTATTAGAGTGGTGGTAGTGTCAGAGGTGAGAAGAGAGTATGTTCCAGAGATTTTGAAAAGTGAAATCAGTAGGCTTTGGCAACAGATTGGATATTGGGGAATGGGGGATATCATGATGACTGCTGTTTTAGACATATTGAGTTTATGATGTCTACTGGTAATCCAGTTCAAGATGTCTGAAAGACAGTTGAGGTTGTGAGATTAGAAGTCAGTAGAGAGACCTGAACAAATTAGGAAAATTTGAAAATCATTAGCATAGAGATAGAATTAAATCCATGTAAGCTAATGAGCAAGATCATCAAATAAAATGGTATAGAGGGAGAAGAGAAAAAGGTTCGGGCTCTGAAAGACACAGTTAGAAAGTGTGATCTGGAGAAGGATCTAGCAAAAAAACAACAACAAAAAAAAACAGAAAAAAGCAGTTGAATAGATGGGAGGAAAACCAGGAGAGAATGGTGTCCCAAATATCAAGGAGTAGAGAGCAATCAATAGTGTCAAAGGCTGCAGAGAGGCAAGGAGAATGAAAATTGAGAGAAGGTGATTGGATCTGGCAACTAAGAGAGTTTTAGTAACTTTGGGGAAAGCAGTTTTGGGGGAATGATAAATTCAGAAGCTGGATTGTGTGAATCTTAAAAACTACTCAGACTGTACCTTAGAAAAATTGGTTTAGCTATTCCCTTATTGTAACAATGGACATACTTGGTCTAACAAGAATCAGGAATGTATTGGGAACTTTTAAAATTACTCCACCCTAATTAGACATACTTTAGGGGAAAATAAAAGTTGTAAACTCTTGATTGAACAATGAAGGAACTTAACTCATACCTTATAGTGAAGCTAGATCCTTAATCTACGTCTATTTTTAGATCTAATACAAAAGGTGTTAAGTACCTGTAAAGGTTAAATAATCACAAAAAGGTCAAATAAGTTACAAAAGGCAAGCTTAACAAAGAGGTGTGAAGTACTCAGAAGATATAATCTAACCAGAGAAGATGAGAACCAAAGAAGGTAAGAACTAAAAATGGGCAGTCCTGAAAAAAACATCTACTGTGATTGGTAGATGTGAAAATTTAGGGGAGGTGACATAAGAGAAAATTTCTTTAAAAGGAAGGGGTAAAAAGTCAGGAGGCAAATTGAGTTCAGAATTGAGTCAGATTCTGAACTCAGTTCAGGAAATTGAGTTGAGTGGAGGATTGGAACCCAGCTTGGAGATGGTCTCATAGTGAATGATAAGACTGACTCCTTTTTCCCTTAGGCTCAGGGAGGCCACTTTGATCAAGGCCTTTAACTACTGCTTGGCTCAGCCTGGGCTACAACAGTTTAAATTAATTCTCTCTCTCTCTCTCTCTCTCTCTCTCTCTCTCTCTCTCTCTCTCTCTCTCTCCTTCCCTTAATTCCTTTTCTCTTTATTAATTAAAATCTCCATAAATCCCCAGCTGACTTGGGTATTTTCATATTTGGGAATTTCCCATGGCGACCAGTTTATGTCAAAACACTAAAATTATCCTTACAATTTTAAGAGGTTGACAGGAGAGAAAGTCAAGGCACCTAGTGTAGGTAGCCTTTTCAAGGAGTTTAGCTACAGAAAACAGAAGAGATCAAAGATATAAGATAATAGTTAGCAGGGATGAAAGGACCAAGTGAGGATTTTTTCAGAATGGGAATATTGGTAGGCAGTAAAAAGTAAGCTAGGAGACAAAGAAAGGTCAAAAATATGAGAAAGAGTGGGGATGATAGAGGCTATTGGAGGAGACAGGATGGAAAGTGAACAAGTGGAAATTTTAGCCTTGGTAAAGAGTAAGGCCACTTCATCATGTGAGACAGGAGTGGGGGGGGGGGGCAGGGGAAGGTAGTAGAAAGTACCCAAGAGATAGGAAGCAAGGAAAAGGGGAAAAGAGGGAATACATAGTACATGGCCTAAATTTTTTCCTGTAAAATATGTGGCAAGGCTTTCAGAAAGTGGGAGGAAGAAGAGCCATAAGAGGTTTGAGGAGGAATGGAGAGTGGGATGATGAGTTGAGAAGGGAAATATAGTAGGGTTGCCTAGCATCAGGAAGGACCCAGTTGAAGTTATATAATATAAATTTGTAGTGGACTCAGTCAGAATGGTTGTGTGATTTTCTCTACCTTCATTCAGAAACACTTGTGTGAGTGAGAAAGTAATGAATGGTGGGAGTGATCCAAAACTGAAGCTTGGCTGAGCATAATTGACAATACAATAAGAGGGCTATGGATTCAAGAGAGTAGGACAGTGTAGAATCAAATTGGTTCAAAAAAGAGTCAATATGGAAAGAAGAAGAATGGCTAGTGCAGAAGAGATGGGTTGGGAGAGAACTGAGGGATCCAAGGATTGGAGTTCATATTGTGGGTAAAGAGTAGAATTATGTAAGGGATTAAATTATGGTCAGATAAGGATATTTCAAAATTCTTGAATGTGGAGATGGTATATTTTGTGGGTGATGGCAAGATCAAGAGTATGATCATCTTTGTGTTTGACTGAGGTAGAATGGAGAAGTAATTCATGGGGGAGGGAGGGAAGGCAAATGGATTGAAGAAATGAGTGGTGAAGGAATCTGAGGGAGAATCAATATGTATGTTAAAGTTCCCTAGTAAGAGGAGGAGAGAAAAAAGTTGTAAGGCAGGTGTGGAACTCATGGAGGAAGGAAGGGGAGTAACCCTTAATCATCAGCTATCAGAATTTTTATTGAGTGGTAGGTATGAATAGTGTGATCCTCCAGGGTAGAGAGGTTACTAAGTGATGAAGAAAAGTAAATGACAGCAAAAGAGTGTTTCTTAATGGCAATAAGGAACCAAGAATAGTCCAAATTCCTTGTCTCAAACAATGCACTAAGGAAAACAAATGAATTAAAGTACAGCCAGTACTGGAAAGGGTGGCCAGAGAAGACAGGTTTCAGTAAAGCTAGTAGATGGAAGGAGTAAGAGAGAAATAGATTTAAAATGAAGAGAGCTTTGTTGCCTAAGGAACAGGTATTCCAAAGGGCACAATGGAAGGAAGGGCTGGGGGGAATTAGGATGACACTTTGGTTGAGGAGTGTTAAGATTGGATTTAGTGTGAAGATTGGATTTAGCTATCTCCTGATTTGTAACAATGAAGATGCTTAGCCTAACAAAATTAGGGATGTCTTAGGAACTTTGCATTATTCCACTCTACTTTGTCTAACAAAATCAGGAATGTGTAACCATGCTTGAAGAGTGAGTGTTTAGGAAGATGGCCTTTGATAGAGAAATTGACAAATCAGAAACAGCTGACAGACCCCTGGGTTGTCCTAAGTCAAGCTTAGGCTACCATTGGTGCAGAGAAGACGCAGGAAAGTGAGGTAGAATCGTCTAGATTTTTTTTCACAGGGCTTCCTCTCAGCGGTCTCTTTTCCCTCTTTCTCTGGCTGGCATTGTGCTAAGCATTCTGACATCTTGGCGTGGTGGCAGCTAATCATCTGGGTTTTGGCAGTGAGTTTGCCCTTGAGCTCATTCAGGCTCAGGCATCTTGGCTGAGCCCTCTTGGAGTTCAGGCTGATTCCTTCCTCTTTTACTCTCCAAAACCTTATCTTCCTAAAGCCTCTAATCTTCCCCCCTGGCACAAGCCAGGCCAGAGAAATCCTACAACCTTTCCTTCTCCCTTCTTCTTAATTTCTTTCTACTATATTAATTAAATCACCATAAATTTCCAGCTGTCTTGGGTATTTTATTTGGGCTATCCCATGGTGACAAATAACTAATATAGTTTAGGTAACAACGCTAAAAGTATCCTTTACAATTTGATCACAATGAAGAATTGAATACTAAGGGATTATGGAATAGGGTTTAGATGAGAGTTTATAGTCACTGGGACATGAAGAGTATGACCAGGAATGAAAATGTTCACCTTTGATTAGAGGGTACCACTTTTCTACCCTTGAAAAACAGAAGCCATAGGAAGTGGGAGGTCTAAAATCTAAAGGAGGATTGTTCTTCTTTGCACTGGAGGTTCTTCACACACCAGGTAAATATTGGGCTGACAGAAGAGATGAAAGATGCCTTGTAGTACAGGTGGAAGTGGTTGCTTTGGGGCAAATGGAAGAAGCTTGGCCTAACCCCTAGCAGTCTTTCCTTAGAGGACATGTACTCAGCAGAGGAATGAAAACATAGGGCTCTAGATCACTGGTGGACTTGAAGATGTCAAAGACACTAGGATGGGGAAATGAGAAGAGAGAGAATTTGCAGCATTGAGGATAATCAATAAAAATTCTTTGAGTTGAAAGTATCTTGTGCAAGGAACAGCAAGGGTGTCCTTGTCATTGGTTGGCAGAGTATTAGAGTGCAGGAAAACAGGGAAGGTAGGAGGGGTCCAGGGAAGGGAAGGGAGGAAGGAGAAATGATTTGGAAGCCAAAAGATTATGTCTAACAACAACAACAACAACAACAAACTTCAGAATGAATAAAAATCGATGAATTATCACCCCCCCCCAAACTTCCCAGATTAACAAAACAAGAGAGACTTGAAATCTAATCTCAGGAGAAAAAAAAAAAAAGAACTTGACCAAATTATAAATTGTAGGAATCCAGGCATACTCTAATCTTGATAATGTTTGAGGGGCGCTCAAAAAGCTGACTCTTTATGATATTTCTAATGATGATTTTCTCTAATTTAAATTAAACCTTAACTGAGTCAAATTCCTAACCCTTCCCTGAGGCTACACTCCTGAAGACTGACCCACTATCTCAGTACCATCCATACTCTAGATTTGGGCATTAGCTATACCTTGTCTTAGGATCACAGCAGTTGGCTATTTGTGATGATTCCCTCCTAATGTAACTCACTGTCTGACTACTTCATGTCAGAACTTTCTGTCTTTGTGTCTTTCTCCTTGACTTATGCTCTCCTTCCCTTAAACCCGTCACCCATTTTTCTCTCAGCCCCTGGTTCCCCTTTCTGACTGTTTTACCCACCAGGAACTTGGGTGAAGTCAGTGGATGGAAGCAATAAGGTAGGGGGAGATAAAGCATCCAGGTAGAGTGGATTGAGCACCAAGTTAGTTCTTCCTATCTGAATTCAACAATAGGTCTTTTACATAATAAGGATGGTGTCTTCTCTGATGCAGCCTTTTCTTTTCCAGACTAAAGATTCCCACTTTTCAACCATATAGTTATTCAGTTGTTATGGTAACCGGTCATATATCATGGTAGCCAGTCCCTTCAATGGCTTGGTTACTCTTCTCTGGATACAGAGAAGTTTGCCAAAGAATGTCCTTAAAATTCAGTGTTCAGAAGTGAATATTCCAGACCAGAGAATTGGGCTGCCAGGATCCACTACAATTTTATGTTATTTGATCTTTTATTCTTCTTCTCTTTAATGATTAATATTTAAGTCAGGTCCTCTTGGTTCCAGTAAGGTTTCAAGGGAGTGGCATGGCATCCTATTAAACAGCTTTTTCTTAGTCTGAATAGTCTGATTAGATGTTTCTTTCTTTTTTTTTTAATAAACACACTATAGTGATGTCTTTTGTCTTTACAATGAAGTTATTTCTCTCTCCTAAGTCCAGACTGTATCTTCTCTCTGTGGGGCAAAGAAGAACAACTGAGCAAAAGTAAACCATGCTTGACAATGTATTCCATTCTATTAGTCTCCCAGCTGTCTGCCAGCATGAGACTGGTTTTATTACTATTTCCCTGGGACTTTCAAGGGGCATCTTGGTGGTGCAATGGATAGAGTTCTGGGCCAGCAATCAAGGAGATCTGAGTTCAAATCCAGCCAAAGATACTGACTCACTATATGACCCTGAGCAAGTCACTTAACCCTGTTTGTCTCAGTTTACTCATCTGTAATATGAGGTAGAGGCAATCCTGTATCTCTGCCAAGAAAACCCCAAATAAGGGCAGCTGGGTGGCTCAGTGGATTGAGAGTCAGGCTTAGAGATGGGAGATCCTGGGTTCAAATCTGGCCTCAGGCATTTCCCAGCTGTGTGACCCTGGGCAAGTCACTTAACCTCTATTGCCTAGCCCGTAATGCTCTTCCGCAGTAGAACCAAATACACAGTCGTGATTCTATGATAGAAGGTAAGGTAAGGGTTAAAAAAGTTAAAAGAATTTTAAAAATAAAATAAAATAAAGCCATCTTTGGATTTCCTTAATCTCATCCCACCTAATTTTATCTACTGCCTTGACTACCTCCATTCATCCATAAGGAAAAGTGCTGAGGACCATCGGGAAAATAGCATGAGTTTAATCAATGTCTAAGTCCTCTAGAGAAGTAGAGAAGAAGGCCATATGGTACTGGGGTTAGAAATCTCAGATTTTTTAAAACTAGAATAGACATTGTAACTAAGGACATTATAAAATGATGTCTAGCGTGGAAGCTAGATAGAGTCCTGGGTCTGGACTCAGGAAGACCAGGGTTCAAATCTGGTCTCAGACACCCGGTATGCAACCCTCCAATAAGTTGCTTAACCCTATTTGTCTGTGTCCTCTTCTGTAAAATGAAGTAGAGAAGGACGTGGCAAATCACTTTGCCAAGAAAATCCCAAACGGAGCCATGAAGAATCAGACTCAGAAACAGCAATTTGACCCACTGATGGTCTACGAGTGATCAAGCTAGTTGACCAGAAATGTGAACCCTACGTACAGGGTTCAAGAGACAATTCTTTCCATCTGGATTTTGCTGTGTTGAGTCCAGAGATGCTCCACTCATGTGACATCATCTGCATGCTGCTGTTTCCATAGAAACTCCAGACAAAGGGACTGGTTATAAAGGAAACTGAAAGGCACCTTTAAAGGCTTCATTCATTCCACTTCATTTTGTCTTGATGAGAAAGGTATAAAAAGCATGGCCTCTGCCCAAAGGGGAGCATTTGTTTTCCCTGCTATGTTCTCTACTAATTTAGGGGGGAAAGACATTTTGGGGAGTAAAGCCGAAGGAAGAAACATAGTTGGATGCCAAGTTTTATCCATTTAAGCAGAGACCGCAGCAATCATTTCGTTTATGAGCAACAATGCAAGGAGAGGAAGAATGGGCCCTGAACCAGAAAGACATCCATGGAGGCTCACAACTATAACTTTCTCTGCCAAATCTCACTCTAAATGGTTTTGGGTCTCACACTGCTTCAAGCTAATTCCCTCTCCCAAGGACTTCTGTCCTAGCAGCCATACAGAGCTTAGGGATGGAGAGCCTCGGGTTTTGTCTCTTGTTGGCGCTACAGCCCTAGGCCTTCAGTGTTTGCCTCTGGACCACAAGAACAATCTTACCTAGTAAATCTTCCGTCTATGCAACTGAAATCAACAAGAATTTACTGATTTTCTATTTTGTCTGCTGGGCAACCAGATGGTACAGTGGATAGAGTACCAGACCCAGAGTCAGGAAAATGAGTCTTCCTGAGTTCAAGTAGGACCTCAGACATACTAGCTCTTTGATCCTGGGCAAGTCACTTACCCCTGTTGGCCTCAGTTTCTTCATCTGTAAAATGAGCTGAGAAAGAAATGGCAAACTTTTTTTGCCAAGAAAATCTCAACTGGGGGGCACGAAGAATTGGACACAACTGAAAAATGACTGAATAACAACATGATGTGTTCTTCATTGTGTTGGATGCCTAGAAGAAATTACCACCTATTCCAAGAAAGGGATAAGTCGTATGGCGGCAGGCAGGAATTAGAAAGATCTGGGATCTCATACCCTTCCAAAACACTGACTCATTTTGTGACTTTACATGGGCCAATTGAATTAATAGGGTCCAATTCTTTGGACTTCAATTTCTCCTTGTTATAAATAAGAATATCTGTCTTTCCTTGCTATATAAGTATGCAATCAGGATGTGGATGGATGAATGAAAAAGCACTTATTAAAGAGACAGAGAAATGACTCAGTGGATAGAGAGTCAGGCCTGGAGTCAGGACCTCCTGAGCGCAAATGTGGCCTCAGACATTTCCTAGCTGGGTGACCCTGGGCAAATCACTTAACCTCCATGGCCTAGCCCTTATCGCTCTTCTATCTTAGAACTGATGCTTAGTATCCATTCTGAGACAGACGATAAGGGCATTAAAAAAAAATAGTATTTATTAAGTGTTTATTACACTCTACTGAGTTCTGGTGATACAAATAAAAAATCATATTAAGCTCCTTAATTGCTTGATCCTGGGCAAGATACTTAACCTCTGCTTGCCTCAGTTTCCTAAACTGTAAAATGAGGGGAATAATTGAAACTAGCTCCCAGAATTGTTGTGAAGATCAAATAAGATAATTTTGGTAAAAAGCTCTTAACACAGTACCTGTCATACAGTGTATGTTATAAATGCTTATTCCTTTCCCTCTTCTTTTCTGGATGGTTACAGCAGTCAAAGTGCAGAATATAATGGGAATAAGTATGTTGACTTAGAACAAGCATCTCTAATTCATTGCGTTTATTTGTTTGCTTATTATTTTTTTAAACCCTTACCTTCCATCTTAGAATCAAATTGATTCTAAGGCAGAAGAGCAGTAAGGATTAGGCAATGGGGTGAAGTGACTTGCCCAGGGTCACATAGCTGGGAAGTGTCTGAGGTCATATTTGAACCCAGGATCTCCCATCTCTAGACCTGACTCTTAATCCACTGAGCCATCCAGCTGACCCCTGCTTATTTGTTTTAAACCCTTATTTTCTGTCTTAGAATGGCTACTAAGCATTAGTTCCAAAGCACAAGAGTAGTAAGGGCTAGGCAATGGGGGGGGGGGGGAGGTCAAGTGATTTACCCAGGGTCACACAGCCAGGAAATGTCGGAGGCCAGATTTGAACCCTGGTCTTCCTGACTCTAGGCCTGGTGCTCTATCTACTGAGCTACCTACCTGCCCCTCCATTTTGTGTTGAGTCTCTAATAAATAATAAAAACACATATCTAGTTTGGTAATGATGTGAGCATCCCTGAAATCCAGTAAACAATAGATAAATACCTGCTAATGATGTTAGGAAACTAAAGCTTTGATTGGTGGTTTCTTTTCATCATAAGCTTTTGTAATACATCATGAATCATAACTTGTAAATTGTAATTTGTAACTTATAAATGCCCTTAGCCAGAACGACATAAGAGATACTGTCTATCAGCCTTCTTCTGGGTTGTGATGAGAAATGATTCCTGTGTTTTCTGTGCTTGGAAATTTGAGCATCCTGTAGTCACAGGAGAGGAGCGTTGATTGACACTGACTCACTAGAATGCCACCTCAAAGGGAAACATGGCGGCCTCTACCTGAGCAGAAATGGAACCCCATTGGGAGCACTGATACAAGACACCGTAGGAATATTAGGGATAAGACTGGTTTTCTAGAATTAGTGAAAGAAGGGAATTTTGAGATAAGCCCTGGGAAAGGATTCTGGGTAGGAAGAAATTGTGGGAGTCTAAAAACTGAAAATAACTGAACTTCATTTCCTTCTTGGATTTCAAATGAGCTGGGAGTGGGTTTTGTCTCTCTGCTTACAATTTCAAGCTGAAGGAGGAGTTTTGAAATAAGAGATTTCCCCTGGAAAATCAGGATGTTCATAGAGAAAATCTTTGGTATCCAGGTGGAGTATTTACTTGGAGAAAACTAATTTCCCTGAGTCCAGGCTTCATCTGTCAGTGGTCTGTCTATCAGAATTTCTATTGGCTAAGGTAATCCAAAGCTTTTCATCTATAACTTTGGTTACTTCATACAGCAGCCAAACCCAGAGGTTTTCCCCTTTCTTTCTTTATTAATTGCTGGTGGGAAGATGAGGGTCAGTCAGATTGCCTGAGAAAGGGTTTTAGATAGCATAAGGAAGTGTACGTAAGACCTAAAGAACAGAAGGCTCTCCTTAAGCAGGAGACTCAGGAGTTGGGTGGAGGTAGTTTGAAGAGTGTCAGGGTCAAACCTACCAGTTACCCTTATTCCTTTTTGTTAAAATAAACCTTGTTTCCATAATCAAAGGGTTTGGTGCTTAATTGGCCCTCAGGAGTTCCTAGGTGGGTTATAACATCTTGCATCCCTCTGGACACTGCCACATTATAACACTCTTATGGGTACCTTTTGGAATCAGGTTGGTATTTATTTCTAGAGGAGTTAATATTTATATCAGTGAATAATCAATAAAGTTAAGTGCATCCACTGATGAATGTCTTATTAGTTAGTGTCGTGTTAGCCCTGATGTTGTTGTTGAATCATTTCAGTTGTGTCTGACTTTTCATGAACCCATTTGGGGATTTTTTGGTCAAGACACTGGAGTGGTTTGCCATTTCCTTCTCCAGCTTGTGCTGGGAATGAGGAAACTGAAGCAAATCGGGTGCCCCAAGTCACACTGCTAATAATTGTCTAAGGCAAGATTTGAATTTCAGTTTTCCTAACTCCAGGCCAGGGGCTCTATCCACTGAGCCACTTATGTGCTCTACTAGTTTTCCCAAGAAGTTTTAAAAATGATAACTTTTCAGCCTTAGTTCCTTATCTGTAAATGGGGATAATAATAGCACCTACTTTTTGTTGTAGGTTAGAGATCAAATGAGATAACATATGTAAAGTCCTGTATAAATGTTACGTATTATAATGTTATTATATATTATTTTTTATTTGAAGTTTTTTATTTAATTAATTTAGAATATTTTTCCAAGGTTACATGATTCATGTTCTTTCCCTCCCCCTTCCACCCCTCACCTGTAGCCAACTAGCAATTCCACTGGGTTTTACATGTGTCATTGATCAAGACCTATTTACATATTAGAATATATTATTAGTTAAATGAATTAAAATAATATATTGTATTTTTATATAGGTCAACTTGGAAAAACAGAACCACTAAAATGGTCAAAGATCAAATCTTTAATCAGATAAGGGACAAGTTCTCAATATTCGGCCTCCACACAGAGTCAAGTAAAAACCACACCAAGCCCAGGTTCTAGGACTCTGGGAACAGCGTCTCTGAGAGAATCACTGCCAAAGATGATTCTCTAAAGAGTGAGAGAACTTGGGGTCTTGTATATCTTTTGGGGAACAAAAGAAGGGACATAAGATTGATTAGTTCTAATTAGCAAAAGGAAATGATGACCTCAGAGCTTGATTCCTAGGAAGGGGCTAATGCTTTGCAATGGATACAAAAAGATATTTCTAGCCAGGTGCTGTACAACCAGGGAGAGGTCTCTGATACAATGGGAGAAACTTAAGCCAAAACGGACACTAAGATATGATTGCATTCTAATCTTATCTAAAATGGAATCATTCTAGGCCTAGGGATGGTAGGTCCTAGGTTCAAATCTGCCCTCAGACACTTCCTGGCTGTGTGACCCTGGGCAAGTCACTCAATCCCCATAGCCTAGCCTGTACCTCTACTGCTTTAGAACCAATACACAGTATTGATTCCAAGATGGAAGGTAAGGGTTTAAAAAAAATATATATATAGACAGCTATTAGGGCCTCATTGCTGGGAATATACCTTAATATTCCTTTTTCCAGTGAACAGTGGCCACAACTATGCAATTTGGAGCTGTCTAGTAATCCATAATCACCTCATTTATCAGGGGATTAGTGGAATGTTTCCAACCATCTGATTTTTATAATGATACTCCCTGCATTGATTTTCCTGCTAGCTGTGCCCTAGCATAAAGAATCTTTTATGAAAAACCATGCAATGATTTGGAACTATGCCCAAAGAGCTATAAAACAATGCATACTCTTTCTTCCAGTAATACCACTGCTAGGTCTGTATCCCAAAGAGATTAAAGAAAAAAGGGGATGTGTGTGGGAAGACCCTACTTGCACAGAAATATCTATAGCTGCTTTTTTTTTTTTAATTTTATTTGGTCAATTTCAAACATTATTCCTTGGTTACAAGAATCATATTCTTTCCCTCCCCCCGCCCTTCCCGTTGCTGACGCGCAATTCCACTGGGTATTTATTACATGTGTCCTTGATCAGAACTATAGCTGCTCTTTTTGAGGTGGCAAAGAATTAGAAATTGAAGGGTTTGTCTATCAATTGGGGAATGACTGAACAAATTGTGGTATACGATGGTGATGGCATGCTATTGTGCTGTAAGGAATAATGAACAGGATGATTTCAGAAAGAGCTGGAAAGACCTATGTGGACTGATGCAGAGTGAAATAAGCAGAACCAGGAGAACATTGTACACAGTAACAGCAATACTGTGGAATGATCAACTGTGATAGACTTGGCTACTCTCAGCAATAATGAACCAGGAAAATTCTGAGGAATTTATAAAAAGAATAGTATCCACTCCAGAGAAAGAACTGTTGGAGTCAGAATGTAGATGAAATCATGTGATTTTTTATTGTAGTTTATTTGGGTTTTGGTTTTTTACATTAAAATTTTTTTTAAATTTTTAATTTTTTTTAAACCCTTCCCTTCTGTCTTGGAGTAAATACTGTGTATTGGCTCCAAGGCAGAAGAGAAGTAAGGGCTAAGCAATGGGGGTTAAGTAACTTGCCCAGGGTCTCACACAGATGGGAAGTGTCTGAGGGCAGATTTGAACCTAGGACCTCCCATCTCTAGACCTGACTCTCAATCCACTGAGCTACCCAGCTGTCCCTGGGTTTTGGTTTTATATGGTTATTCTCTTACAAAAATGAATAAGATATGAATATGTTTTCCATGAAAATATATGTGTAACCTAGAAAACAACAACAAAAAAAAAACCAAGCAACGAAAGCATAACTAAAGCATCTAGCTAAGCTGAGAATGGAAGTATGATGACTGAATTAGGATTCTGAGATCTTTGGGTTTGAATCCCAGTTCTGACATTTACTAGCTCTATGATCTGGGGAGATCTCTTCTCCTGGCTGGCTTAGTTTCTTCATCTTTATATCACGGGGGTCTGGAGCATGTCCATACACCATCAGTTGACTGATAAAACTTCTCCAATAGGAGTTCCCAGGACATTTGTTTCTAGGCCAGTAACGATGACATATAGAAAAGGGATTCTAGATCGTTTTTGGACATTTGGAAACTGTTTCTGGTCAACTAAACATTTTTTGATTGGCTGCGAAGCCAGAACTGTTGCCTTCTTTCAAAAAGCCTGAGTCAGGTTTGGTTGCCTCAGCTTTATTTGAGTGTCAGAGAAGCTTGATGACTCTTTTTAAAAATTGTATTTTAATTAATTAATTAATTATTATTATTTTTGATGACCCTTTTACAACTTCAAATGATGTAATATTTGAAAAGCACTTAATATAGTTCCTGGCACATAATGAGAACTCAATAAATGCTTGTTTCTCTCTAGTCCCCCCAACATTTGGTAAAAAAAAGAGACCATGCAATAAGGAAGAGCGGCCCTAGAGGCAGGAAAACCTGAGTTTAAAGCCAGCATCAGCTATTTATTAGCTGTATGACCATGGACAAATCACTTAGCCTCTGGCTGCCTCAGTTTCTTCAACTATAAAATGGGAATAATAACAGCACCTACCTATGTACTGTTGCAAGGATTAAATAAGATAATAGTTGTAAAGTGCTTAGCCTAGTGCTGGGCACATGGTAGGTGGTACATAAAAACTTATTACCTTCCTCTTCCCCTCTGAGGCCACATTACTCCTAAGGAATGGGTGCTGGTCCTTCATTTGTTCATTCATTCTTTTCCAATTCAGGTACTGGGAGTGGAATCTTTGTGGAGAAAGCAATTCACAGGAAACAGGAATTCAGAATGAAGCCAGGTTCTGCAGCCAGGACAACAATACCCTGAGGAGGGAATTGCAGACTCCTGGCTAAAGAAAGACTCTCCCCACCACATCTGGGCATCAACTTGGTGGAATCAGTGCTCTATAGAAATTGTGCTAACCTTTGAGCCTACCTCCCCCACAGAGACCAAGTTAGTTTGGGGAGAGTATGTGCTGAGGTATTAGGGGAAATGGATAGATGTTTGTTCTTGCTGTATCCCTGAAATAAATGTCCCTTTGTAAAAGCCAATGAAAGGGGGCAGCTGAGTGTCTCTGGTAGACAGAGAGCCAGGCCTGGAGATGGCAAGTCTCAGGTTCAAATGTGGCCTCAGACACTTCCTAGCTGTGTGACCTTGGGTAAGTCACTTAACTCCTATTACCTAGCCCTTACCACTCTTCTGCCTTGGAACCAGTATATACCATGGATTCTAAGATGAAATCTAAGGGTTAAAAAAAAAAAGAACAACTGATATTAAATGCTTTAAAAGCAAGTAGGTTACTAGTAGCAGGCCCTTAATAATGGGGAGAATAAAATAAATGAGAGTTTGTGTATAGTTGATAGGAAGGAGAAGTTCCCTGATCCCTCAGGGAAATCCCAAGGGAAAATGTAGAGGGCCTGGCTCGAAGAGAATGGGACTAGAACATCAGTGTTACATGGAAGATGAGAGAGTTGAACTAGATGCTGTTTGAGGCCCTTTTCTGCTGTAATCCTTTTTTATATTTTTTATTTATTATTTATTAATATTTTCAGCTCTAATCTATTAGCCTGTGATCCCAAGTGAATACCAACAACTTTGTAAAAAACTCACTGAAGTGCACATGGAAATGATGTGACCCAAGGAGGAGATAGGAAAAGGAGATTTTTTTTTTTTAATGCTTACCTTCTGTCTTAGTATCAGTTCTAAGGCAGAAGAGCTTCATGGGCCAGGCAACTGGAGTTAAGTGATTTACCCAAGTTACACAGCCAGGAAATGTCTGAGGCCAGATTTCAACCCAAGCCCTCTCTCCTCTAGGTCTGGTTCTCTAACCACTGTGTAAGGGTTAAATTGGGGTTTTGACTAAATAAGAGAGTTATAAACTCAATGTTGTGGTCGCCAAATTAAAAATATTATCCCTAAGCCAGAAAAAACTGTTAGCAGCTTTTATTTATAACAAAGAAAAGAAAGAGCTGAAGTATGAATTATAGAAGGGAAAGAAGTAAGGAACTCCCTAGCCTACCCTAAGTGCTGATCCAATGAAATTCAACTTGCTCTCTGACAAAGTCCAGTCTCCACATGGAAGTCTGAGCCACTTACCAGCAGGCCAATACAGGATCCAAAGAAAATAATCTTTCCACAGAACTCATGCTAAAGGGAGTGTTCCACCAAAGCATCAATGAGCAGAGAGGGTCTCCTTGCAGAGCCACCAAGGCAGGAATCTCTCCAAGCCAGAAGTCCTAGTGGTATCTTCAGATAGGGTTCCATCAACATAGCCTTCTCCAAAGCCAAAGCAGGAATTTCTGCAACCAATCTCTCCAGAAGCTAGGAGAGGAATACTAGGAACCAATCTCTCCTAATACCAGGAAGGGAATGAATGCAAGACCATGGTGGTCTCTTTTTATACCACCTTTTTCCACATCACTTCCTGTCACTTCTCCTTCACAGAAACCAATGGCAGTCTTTCAATTTGCTTAGCACTGCCGAAGGGGGTGGGCCTTTGGAGTCTTAGTGATTTGTTAACTATCATACTTAATGGTAAGTAGGGGTTCTTTAAGTTCTTGATTTGATTAGCTAAAAATAGATAAGGGGAGAGTTAATCCTAGCTTCACACTACTCAGCTGCCCTGGAAGGATAAAAAAAAAAAAGTAAACTCAAAGAAAATCAATCTTAAAAGAATCATTAATTGAAACCAAAGATAACATTCTTGTTCATGAGATCACGAGATACTCCTTCAGATAAGTGGAAGGTCTTTTTGTATCCCTAGTGCCAGGCACAGAGTAGGAGCTTAATAAGTGGTTTGTTTTTTTTTTTAAACCCTTACCTTTGGTCTTATACTATGTTTTGCTTCTAAAGCAGAAGAGTGGTAAGGGGCTAGTTAATGGGGTTTTAGTGACTTGCCCAGGGTCACACAGTTAGAAAGTGTCTGAGGCCAGATTTGAATTAATGTTTATTACTTGAGTGAATAAATGTTCATGTGAAGTGCTGCTGGGGAGAAGGGTGGAGGTTAATAGTTGCCCTTAAAAACAAAACAAAACAAAACAAAACAAAAAACAGAAACAGAAGGCTGCATACCATGAGCCAAAGACCCAAGTCCGTACTCTTTGCTTTTCTGTCATGCAGTTTTGTCTCCTAGGCTATGACCCAGTTATGGGACATTATTTACTCAATTGGCACTGACAGCTCATCATCATCCAAAAGGCACTAAGATGAAAAATCAATATGATGTTCTAACTTTTATCGACATTTTAATAAATTTTAGAGACAAATGGGTCTTTGAGATTACTGACATGGTTTGCTAAAAGCTTAATTGTTGAATAGTAGAGTGAAGTTAAAATCCATGTTGAAGGGAAGACTAAGTGGCATAGTAGAGAGGGCACCAGGCTTGTACTTGTAAGAATCTGGGTTCCCTTGGCAATCACTTAACCCCATTGCCTAGCCCTTGCCCTTCTTTTGTAGAGTTATTAGTAGGAGAGAATGTAAGGGTTTTTTATTACTTTTTTTTGTCATGCAAAACACACTTCCATACTGATCACTGTTGTAAAAGCACACTCAGACATAACCAAAAAGGTTTTTTTTTGTTTGTTTTTGTTTTTGTTTTTTAAATCCATGCTGAACTAATTACTTATTTCTTTTGTGGCTTTGGGCAAGTTATTTCAAACTTCTGAGCCTCACTTATATATAAAATATATACCTTTCCACTGTAAATTTTACCCATCTTAAGAACCCTAGATGGTAGAGATGGTTGATTAACTTATTCAAACTCACCCTACTCTACATCTGTGGGAAGATGGTCAATCAATTCTAGAACTCAGACGAAGTGGGAGACCTTAGAGTTGGAATCATTGCACAAGAATCATTTTGGATAAGCTGAGGAAACTTAACCAGGCCCTTGGGATTGTCTATAAATCATAAAAAGAGTTGAGAAAGGATTTCTTCCAGATACTGGAGTAATTGTGTCTTCCAGCCCAAGTATGAAGAAGAACCATCACAAGTGGAGGGTGCGGTTAAGAGATTTTAGCTTCAGCTTTGACCAGGTTTCCTTCCTCCCCCATTATCCTGTGGGAGAAGACCTTATGAACCTCCAAAGGTTTGGAGGCTCTGGACTGCACGTCTTACTATAAGTATATTAGCCAGATCCCTAGAGAGCTGATGAAATGGAAAGAAACATTCAGATTCATCATGCTTTAGCAGAATTTCTTGAGTATCTAATGAATGGAGAGAAAAGAATTTTCAGCAACTAAGAATTGTGGTCATATGTGCAGTCTTAGCTAGAGCCCACTTTCCCTGGACTCAGTATATACTTGTGGGAGAGTCTATCTCAGACTTTTGAGGGTGGAGGGGGCAAAGTAAGGCTTAATACTATTAAATATACTATATTTATATATACATATATAAATAAAAATACTATTAAAAAAACAAACCCTTACCTTCCATCTTAGAATCAATACTGTGTTCCAAGGCAGAAAGAAGAATGGTAAGGACTAGGCAATGGGATTAAGTGACTTGCCTGTGGTCACACTGCTAGGAGGTGTCTCAGATCAAATTTGAACCCAGGATCTCCCAACTCTAGATGGTGCCCTATCCATGATACCATTTAGCTGCCCTTGATTAAATTATTCTTCCCCCCCCCCCCATTTGAATTCGTTTATTTAGTCAATTTAGAACATTATTCCTTGGTTACAATAATCACATTATTTCCCTCCCTCCCCTTCACCGGCCCTTCCCGTAGCTGATGCACAATTTCATTGGGTATTACATGTGTCCTTAATCAGAACCCATTTCCATGTTGTTGGTGTTTGCACTAGGATGTTCATTTAGAGTCTACATCCCCAACCATATCCCTTTGACCCATGTATTCAAGCAGTTGTTTTTCTTCAGTGTTTTTACTCCCACAGTGTTTCCTCTGAATGTGGATAGTGGTTTTTCTCGTAGATTCCTCTAAGTTATTCAGGGTCACTGCATTGCCACTAACAGAGAAGTCCATTACATTTGATTGTACCACAGTGTATCAGTCTCTGTGTACAATGTTTTCCTGGTTCTGCTCTTTTCACTCTGCATCACTTCCTGGAGGTTGTTCCAGTCTCCGTGGAATTCCTCCACTTTATTATTCCTTTTTAGCACAATAGTATTCCATCACCAACATATACCACAATTTGTTCAGCCATTCCCCAATTGAAGAGCATCCCCTCATTTTCCAATTTTTGGCCACCACAAAGAGCGCAGCTATGAATATTTTTGTACATGTCTTTTTCCTTATTATCTGATTAAATGATTCTTGACTGATAATCTCGAGGTGGTATTAGAGTGGATGATATTACAGAATTACTATTGACCCTTCCCCACTTCTTAAAGTCCTTGATGTTTGCAGTTCTAGTTATCCTTCATTCCTAAACCATATTTCCTTCTCCATCTCAAGCCTTGCCAATTCTTTCTCAGTGAAGCCTCTCTGGGGTTCATCCCTTCCTCTGCATTTTCAGCCATCATTTCATACTATATTACTTTAGGATTTTTAAAAATATGAATATAGAAAGCACCACATACAATTAATATTTCTATATGCAAAGTGGGCAGATGAGGATTATACCCGAAATCATGAATATTTATTATGTAGAGCTTGCTTTTCTGTTAGTATAGATTAAATTCAGTGTTACTATCAAAGCCATCCTGCTCATCTGTTTCCTAGAGAACTATGTTCTGTTTGCTTTGGTGCATTAAAGATTTTTTCTTTTCTTTCTTTTCTTTTTTTGTATTAACAGTATTGCCAGCCCCATTTGCTCCCAATTCTCCCTATATCCTGCATCTATCCCCATTTCCTTAGGAGGGGAGAAGCAGATTTCATCATTGGTCTTCTGGAGTCGTGGTTGGTCATTTCATTGTTCAAATTTCTTTAGCCTTTCAAAGTGTTTTTTTTTTACATTATTGCTATTGTATAAATTATGCTGCTAGTTCTACTTTCGCTCTGAATCAGTTTATGCAAATCTTCCTAGATGTCTCTGAAATTGTCCCTTATATAATTTTTTATGAATCAAATAATATATTTTATTTGTATAACATAGTCATTTCCCATTTGATAGCTACCTTAATGTCTTTATTACAAACCAGCTGCTACAAATGTTTTCTCAGGGATTTAGATTTTTTTTACCATATTAAGAAAAGGTCCATTTACTTATATTATTTCCCATTTTTTATAATAGAAATTAGTTTTGCATTTTGTCAAAGGCCTTTTTAGTATCTATTGACATAATTGACATATTATTTATATTAATATGGTTTACTTATAGGCTTCCTTATGTTGAATCAACCCTATAGTATTAATATAAAACCAATCTGGTCATAATGTTGTAACCTTTCTAATATATATTAGTTTAACCTATTAGCTAATACTTAATGTAACAATTTTATATCAATGATCATTAGGGATAGTGGTCTATAGTTTTCTTCCTCTGCTTTGTCATATCCTTGTTTTAGGTATCAAATCCAAATTTGTATCATAAAGAGATTTAAAGGGTACTTTTTCTTATTGCAGCCAGAATAGTATTAGAAATATTTTTGAATGTTTGATAGATCACTTATGAATCTACCTGGTTCTAGAATTTTTTTCCTTTGAAAATTCATTTTTGGTTTATTTTTTCTGATATTGGGCTATGTAAGTAGTCTATTTCCTCTTTTGTTAATCTGGGCATTTCACATTTTTGTAAGTTTTCATTTATTTCCTCTATCAGTTTTGTTGGCATGTAATTGGGCAAAACTTTCTGGTAATTTCTTTCCCTTTTCACTCTTCATCACCTGTTTTCATAAAATCAGAAATCCTTGGAGTTGCCAAGTTGATATTCCTGAAACATAGATCTATTTTATTGTTCTTTTAAAGAAGCATTAATAACATATCACTAGGATAAAATACAAACTCCTCTAACTTTTAAAGTCTTTCTGAATCTGGCTCCAAACTGTCTTTCCAGGATGATTTTACACTGTTACCCCTTACATTCCAATCAGACTGGCCTACTTATGTTCTCCATAAGTATTTCGATCTTTGCCTCTGTACCTTTTTAGGGGCTATTTTTTTTTTCTGGAATGTTCCCTCCCCATACCCTCTATTTCTTGGAACCACTAAGTCCTTTCAGTGTTCAACTTGAGTGCTTTCTCCTTCAAAAAGCCTTTGACGATTCTCATTATTGCTAATTCTGACCCCTTTTCCCCCAAATTTATTTTATTCTTATTGGTGTATATGTTGTTTCCTCTCAGTAGAAGATCCTTGTTTTTTTTTTTATCCTCTATGCCTAGCATACAGTAGGCCCTTAATAAGTTTGTTGAATTGAATTGATACCAACCAATGAACCTGATTTCAAAATGTGAATTGCATCCACTATGACTACTTTGAATTTGAGGTATGTTCTGTTTAGGAAATCCTTTGAAATAAAAAACCCCATAAAACTGTAACCACTTCCGCTCTTAGGGAAAGCTTGTGGGTAACTCTGCGGCTTTCCATCAATCTAAGTACCTATATTTTCTCTTTGAAGTGGGATGCCAAATGCAAGGAGATGAGACATGATGGGAAAATTGGATGACATTTCCAGATTCCTCTAAGTTAGGTTTCTGCAAAGTTCTCATCATTTTGTTTGAAGGAAATTCCTTCCCACTTGGGACAAAGCATATAAGCACTGTCTAAAGGTAAATACAAACAGGCTAGGGATTGTCCATTCTAGATTCCTTTCGATGTTCAAATAATGAAGGGTCAATGGAACTCTCTCCATTTAAGAGCTTTTCTGTCCATTTGCAAAAGTTTAGCACATTTATCCTATTTCTATGTCTTGGATATTCATCTGAATCTGTATGTTCTTAAGAGTACAAGACACCCAAAGATATGGCCCTATATATAGGTATGGACAACATTAGCCCCATCTCTAATCATAGGTATTTTATAATGATGAGTTCTACCATAGGAATTCATTTTCAATTTTAATTAATTTGCTAGGTCTTGTTAAATAACCTGTAGTAACTGTTTCTGATAAAATGTCACATTTTGCTCATTTTTCTAGGTAAAAATATATCATCTGTTCTCTGAGACTATGACTGGCTATTGTAATTGAGAGTATGGTTTCTCTTTAGAACTTTTATCCTAGATATACTTATGTCACTTAGCAGTTTATATAAAATTTCCCATGTTGCTCTGAATTCTCACTTGACATTTCTGACCACACAATATTTCCAATACATTCATATACCACTTTGTTCAGTCATTTTCCAAGTGATAAATTCCTTTGTTCCCAGTTACCACAAAAAGTATTCTTCTGAATTATCTTGATGTATTTGGATCTGTTTTTTTATATATGCTGAATAGAGAGGTTGCCAGATCACTGCATACAAGACAGACAACGGTGCATCTTAGGCCCCAAGACTTCCCCCTTATGTGAAGGCTGAAGAACATCTTTTTCCTATCTCGCAGAAATCTTTTTTCTCTTTGGATGCTAGACCTCTTCTGGTCACCTGTTTTCATGTTTTTCATTTTTTTTTTCATCAGAATGAAGTGATTACTTGTGGTGATATATCTATATCTATCTATACTCTAGTTTGGAGGGGAAATCTCATGTCCACTTACCTTCGATATTCTATTGTCATCACTAGGCAGCACTTCAAAGCAATATTATTTATTTAGTATCTGAATGCCTAATTCTTTTTATTTTTTTTAAAACCCTTACCTTCCATCTTAGAATCAATACTGGGTATTGGTTCTAAGGCAGAAGAGTGGTAAGGGCTAAGCAATGGGGGTCAAGGGACTTGCCCAGGGTCACATGGCTAACAAGTATGAGGCAAGGTTTGAACCCAGGACCTCCTGGCCTGGCTCTCAATCCACTTAGCCACCCAGCTGCCCCCTGAATGCCTAATTCTGAAGAATATTACTATTTAGAGAAAAGAAAAAGGGTAAGAAATATTGCAAGGTGACACAGTAAGTAGTTTTGGACAGTAAATGCCATAGATTGAGAAAGCTGGATGTGGGCTAGTGGGCTTTTTAAGAGAAGGGTTGATAGAGTTTGGGTTCTAATTTCCTTTTGTAAAGACTAAAATTAGTCTGGCCACAAATTTTAATATTTTATTAATTAGAAAGGAGAAATTGAGAGAAGAAAGTGAGGAGCATTCCTAAAGAAAGGATTAATATATTGTCCTTTTAACTGGCTTTCAGCATATACTCTACCCCAGTAGTGCTAGGAGTGCTCAGTTAGGGTCAACACAGAGGTAGAAGAGAGCAAATTTGTTCCCCACCTCAATTGCTGGCTTTTTCCTGCTGACTACAGGGGGCACTAGTTTAGATTGTATCCTTGTGATCAGTCTCCTCAAAAACTGCCTTCACATGATCTTGCCAGCAGCAGCTCAGCTCCAGGAACCTCATACCACCTGGAGTAAGCTCATCTCCAAAAATCTCATCATACTGACTCAGTGTTAAATTCTTAATCACCTCAACTCCCTTAAGCCTCCTTTCCCCTCTAATAGGAGGGCTGAAGGGTAGAGTATGAAACTCCTCCCAAAGGGCTAGGGATTCACCTATCAAACTATAAGCTCCTCCAAAGGAACTGTCTTTTTAAATTTTGTATCCCTAGTGCTTAGCAGTGTCTGGCTAAAGTACCAAGTGTCTATTGAATTTAATTGATAGGCAGTGTAGAGAGTAAGGAATTAAGATGGATTTACCGTTTTCCTTAAAAAAAAATGTGTTTAAAATTACTGTTTAGTTTCTTTTCACTAAAGGTGTTATAGAGCAGTTCTTAACTTGTGTCATGGACCCCTGGCAGTCTGGTAAAACCTATAGACTATTTCTAGTTTCTAAATGCATAAAATATGTGATTTGAAAGGATATGGAATTGAGAATATGTTGTCATATTGTTTGACTCTTCATGACCCCATTTAGAGTTTCCTTGGCAAAGATAATGGGAGCTTTTGCCATTTCCTTCTCCAGCTCATTTTACAGATGGGTTAAGTGATTTGCTCAGGGTCTAGTAAGTGCCTGAAGCTGAATTTGAACTCAGGCCTAGGATTGTATACATTGTGTCACCTAGGTGTCTTAAATTATTAAAAAATAAAACAACCCAAGTTGATAGAGCCTGGGCTAATGACCTCTGATGCCAAGGTTGGATACTGTAAATGCTATTTTTTTTTAATGGGAGACGAGACAATATCCAAGGATCCTTCCCACTGAGATTTTATCATTCTGTATATAAGTACAGAAAGTGTCAAGTAGCACAAACTTAGTAAAGTTTCCTTTGATTTTCAGGGCTAATTCTAATTATCTACTTTGTAGGTTATTCAGTTTCCTGATTTCTTTTCAAATGTTCCCATGTGGTTTTGGAGGCAATGCTTTTATTATATTGAGAAGGGAAAGTGAAATTCAAGTAAAAAAAAATAATTTCCTTTCCGTGGATCTTAGAATCCATAAGTATTAATTCCAAGGCAAGAGTGTTAAGAGCTGGGCAACAGGTTAAATGACCTGCTCAAGATTACATAGCTAGGAAGTATCTCAGGCCACACTTGAACCCAGGGCCTCCCATCTCTAGGTCTGGCTCTTAATCCGAGTTACTTGGCTCTCTTCAACGCAACTTATTGCTTAGTTTTCCTAACTAAAATAAATTGGTGGTGGAAGAAGCTATTGGCCAAGTTTTTTTACACTACCTAGATTTCAATAATAAAATGTTTCATCTGACCACATTAAGGTTTATTGTCTACAAAGTTCTGAACATCAACTATTTAGGAGGCATGCTCAGTAGAGAGAAACAGCTTTTTATTATAGTTGATGACAAAACTGGAGGTTTTAGAGTTGGGAAGGCTTGTAGAGGTCAAGGTCTCTCCTGGCTGTGGTTTCCTTCCCCCCAACTTTCTATGCCTTCCCATAAAAATTATTTTGTATTTATGTTCATTATAGTTATATGTGAACATGTTGTTTCTCTCAAAAGGAGTCTTCCCTTTTTAGGGAAGACTATTTTCAACTGAAAATAATCTTTTCTCACTTAAAATTTCTTCTACCATTGTCTTAGACTTCTACCCAGTAAAATCATAAGTATCTAGAGCTGGAAGGAATCTTATTGGGGGGGGGGGAGTTCACCCCCCCATTTTAAAGGTGAATAAAATGAGGCCCACAGATATGTCCCTTGTACCATTCTCAGAACTGATGTGTTTCAGCCTCCTTTATGTCAACAAATACCATTTCTCAATTTTAAGTCAATGGACCTTTCTGAGAACTGGGTTGGTTCATGACAAACTCTTTAAAGTTTATATACATCAGCTATTATCATTGAAGAACATTAATTACTAAATCGAAGAAATAAATGAAAACAAAAGACAATCTCTGAATGCTAAATTTCTTTATGCCTGCACTATTGGAAATTCCAGAATCAAAGGTGGTGACATGGCAAGAGGTTTTGGACTTGGTACAGAACAAATCATTATGATGTCAGTTCTTTATAAGCCCAGCTTGGTTCTTCTCCAGTGTCTCCTCTTGGAGTTGTACCTGATCTTATTGCCAGTTTTCATGCGAATCCACTGAGGAATCGGACGATTTTGTTTCTGTTTCTTTGCAAGGAACCTCTTGATTCTGAAAGTCTTGTGGGAAGACATGGCGATGTCTCAGCAGGGTAGCCAAAAAACAGGACAACTAGTGAGAGAATATTTTAGTATTAGTATCAGTGATCTTAGCCCAGGGACTTGCACATATCAAACCCCACATAAACATTTGTTGAACCAAAGCACAGGAAACTATTAGTCCTGGCTCTGCACTCAGATTTATCCATCGTCTAGAAGTCCCAAATAATATATTAACACAGGCTATATTATAAATACAATACCTTGTATTTATCCTAAGTTTTTTTTAGAGGTGATACTCCTTTATTTTTACCCCCCAATTATGACTGTATTATGCCATATTTATATTGTAATAGTGTGTATTTCTAATACACATTATATATTATGTATATTCTAATTTGTATTTCTATAATCAAGAAGGATTTAGAACATTTTTTATATTATTGATAACATTGATTTCATCTGAAAACTGCTTATTCAGAGCCTTTGACATTTGTCAATTGGGGAATGACTTTTATTCTTATAAATTTGATTAGTTCTTTTGTGTATCTGAGAAAAGAGACATTTATCAGAGAAATCTGTTATGAAATTTTTTCTCTCAGTTTGTTGTTTCCCTTCTAATCATCTATTAGATGCATCAATTGAATTGGTTTTGTTTGTACAAAAACTTAAAATATAATCAAAATTGTTCATTTTACATCTTGTAATGTTCTCTATCTCCTGTTTGGTCATAAATTCTTCCCTTCTCCATAGAGCTGACAGGTAAACTATTTTTATATTCCCCTAATTTACTTACAACATAAGTAAATCATATACTTCGACCGTATCTTGGTATGAGACATTGATCTATATCCAATTTTTACTATGTCTTTCCCCCAATTTTGTCAATAGTGAGTTTTTATTCTAAAATCTGGGATCTTTGGGTTTATCAAACACTAGATTGCTGAAGTCATTTACCCCAAATCTAGTCCATTGATCCACCCTTCTATTTCTTTGCCAGTACCAAATTGTTTTGATGATTATTGCTTTAAAGTACAGTTTAAGATTTGGAACCCCTAGGCCACCATCCTCCACATCCCCCATTAGTTCCATTGATATTTTTGACTTTTTGGTATGGCACCAAATAAGTAAATTTAATTAAGTAGAATGTAGTTTTTATTATATCAGCTCGGCTTGCCCATGAGCAATTAATGTTTTTTCAATAGTTTAGTTCTAACTTTGTGTTGTGTTTTTTAATTGTTCATAAAATTCTTGTGTTTGTCTTGGTCAATAGATTCCCAAGTATTTTATATTGTCTAGAGTGACTTTAAGTGGAATTTCTCTAACTCTTTCTGTTGAATTTTGTCAGAAATATGAAAAAATGTTGATGATTTATGTGGGTTAATTTTATATCCTGCAACTTTGCTAAAGTTATTCATTATTTCAACTAGTTTTTTAGTTGATTCTCTTAAGTATATGGGGCAGTTGAGTGGGTCCGTGGACTGAGGGCCAGGCCTAGAGATGGGAGGTCCTAGGTTCAAATCTGGCCTCAGACACTTCCTAGCTGTGTGACTCTGGGCAAGTCGCTTGACACCCATTGCCTAGCCCTTACCACTCTTCTGCCTTGGAGCCAATACCCAGTATTGACTCCAAGACAGAAGGTAAGGATTAAAAAAAAAAAAGATACTTCCTGGTTGTGTGACCCCTGGGCAAGTGACTTAACCCCCATTGTCCAGCCCTTACCGCTCTTTTGCCTTGGAACCAATATACAGTATTGATTCTAAGATGGGAGGTAAGGATTAAAAAAAAAAAGTGATAGTTTAGTTTCCTCTGCCTATTTTTTATTGCTAAAGCTAACATTTCTAGTACAATATTATTAACTATGGTGATAATGGGTATCCTTGTTTCACTCCTAATCTAATTGGAAAGGCTTCTAACTTATTCCCATTGCAAATAATACTTTCAGATGGTTTTAGATAGATACTACTTTTATATTAAAGAAAGGCCCTTTTATTCCTATGTTTTCTAGTGTTTTTAATGAGTGTTGTAGTTTGTGGAAGGTTTTTTCTCCATCTATTGAAACAACCACGTGGTTTCTGTTAGTTCCAGGCAGTCAACTGGAAAATGTATATCGTTTATATAGATTTAAATTCAAATTTCACCTCAAATATTTACCAACTGGGCAAACCACTCAATGTTTCCTCATCTGTGAAGAGAGGAGGTTGGCCTCCAAGGTTCTTTCCAGCTCGAAAAACTACACTATGGGATCCAGTGCCTACTCCAATTACCATCAAAGCTTCCCAAATGTTTTTGTTTTTTAAGAGTGTCAAGTGCTAGGCAATGGGGGTTAAGTGACTTGCCCAGGGGTCACACAACTAAGGAAGTGTCTGAAGCCAAATTAGGACCTCCCGTCTCTAGGCCTGGCTCTCAATCCACTGAGCTACCAGCTGCCCCCCACCTGTTTGAGGGTGGTGGAAGTCTAGGGACTACGCAGGCCCCTTCCTTGGGCGCTCGCTCCCAGACTCATGAGCCCAGCACTCCACGAAAGAGTCTGAAGTCGGCTCTTAATCCCCAAGCGCATGGTGTGCCCCCTGCGATATTGAGACTCGAGCTTTCCCGCCCACATCGGAATCGGTTTTCTTTTAGACGCACGCGCAAGCCGTTGTCCGGCTTTGCTTAGTTCCCTAGGGCTCACTCACCACGGGTTCCAGAGGCAACGAGATCCGAGTTTTAAAGGAGGACGCCGCTCAGCGAAGTCTCCAACTGCTCGCAGGCTAAAGAGGGAGAGAAACGGTTAGCAAGTCAAAAGAAAGCTTGCCGTGGAGTGAGAGTACTTCCGCCCAGGCGGTAGGACTTAACCCTTTCTCTTTATTTCCGGGTCGAGGACGTATTACGTACTTCCTCGTGCCTCCCATTTCATGGCGTCTCGTGCGGAGGCCCAATCAGGCTTGAATAACACGCCTGCCTTCGTCCAGAACAGAATTGTCCGGAGCTGAAGACAAATAAATACATTTTTCCCCAAATCCCTGCAAGCCGGCAAGAATGGAATAGTCTTGTGCGAAGAACTCTTTTTTTTTTTTCTTACACTCCCTCTATCAGTCGGGAATGGAATCGTCTGCTACTGAAAAACCTCTCCTGCCCATACACCTTCTGCGGGCGAGAATGGAATAGTCTGGTGCTGAGGGGAAAAAAAAAATCTCCCTCGCCCACACACCTCCCCTAGGCAGGAATAGTTTCATGTTAATGACCAGTATTCCTCCCCCCCCCCCCAAACCCCCAATTTTCGGATCGGGAATGGAATAATCCCACCGGCTGGGAGGTTGGGGGTGGGACTGTATGTGTGTGGAGGGGAAGCGCACGCGCAGCTGTAAGACCGGGGCTAGAGGTAAGAGGAGGTTTAGGAAGCTGGGCGGGGACACAGGAAGAGAAAGCCTGAGTCGGGGAGGTACCGGCCCTTGCGGCTAGCTCTGAGCCCAGGGGAGGTAATGATCCCTTCGGCTAGCACGGAGCCTAGGGGAGGTAACAGCTCCTCTGGCTAGCACGGCCCCAGGCTGAACAGGTTAGTCTAACGTGGAAAGGCGGAGAAGAGAGACCTGTGAGCGCCCCTTGATCTGCCGGCGCAGTGGGTCCGCAGCTGGTGAGCCCTGTAAAGGCTCGGGCTTAGGGCTGCGTGTGTATGGGGAGAAAGGAGGAGGGAGGGCGCGAGGCAGGGGGGGGGGAGAGGGCGGGGCACGCATGAATGGGGGAATGGGGCGCGATGCGACCCTCACTCCCATCACTCTTTGCTGAGTCCTTGCAACCGCAGCTCCCCCTCACCGCCTCTGGGTGGGTTAGGGCTGCTTTGCAGATGGGAGGGTGGACGCTTCCAGCATCCCCAAAAGAACTGCTCTGGGCAGAATTGTCCTGGGGATCTGGGAACCTGCACTCACTCTTCCTTATTGGAGCGGCCTGGCTTTGCCCTATCTTGAGAGCGATCTTTCACCCTCCGGGGAAGGGGAGAGCCCTGCAGAATAGAGGCGGTTCTGGACCAGTTCATTAAGCACTTCCGAAGGTACCAGGCATGGAGCTATGAATCAGATGCCAAGGAAGGCAAAACCTCAGCCTCAGCCCTCAAGGTGCTGACAGTCTAATGGGGGAGAGACATCGTGCAATTAACCATGGGGAATGGTTGCAAGATGAGTACAGATGAGAGGCAGTCTCATGGAAAAGTTCTGCTGACTTCTAGAGGACCAGGAAAGGCCAAGTCTTGAAGGTAGCCAAGAAGTCCAAGCAAGGGGGCAGAGCCTTCCTGTATATAGATATGAAAGAGCCTCCTTAGCAGGCTGAGCTCTGAACGTCCTATGAATATCTTTGAAGAGGTTTCAGGGGTACAGTTTCAACAAACTAATCTTGGTGTGATTAGTATATGAGTTGATCGATGCAGAGAAGGATGATCTAGATTCCATATTGGCCCATTTTTTATATGTGGAGGTATATGCAAATAAACAAACCGATGATTTAGAATTTGGATGGATGGAAGTGTCCTCAGTAATTCATGTATAATTTCTGTGTATGAGAGTAGATATGATTAACCTAGACAGGAGAGATATATGGACTATATCCTATAATAGGGACTATAGTAAATGATGGGGATACCTTGGTATTGTGGTATCTAGGAGGTGCAATGGATAGAACTTGGGGTCTATTTGAGTTCAGATTTATTCTCTGACACTTAACTAGCTATGACCCTGGGCAAGTCACTTAACACTGCTTCAGTTAACTTATCTGTAAAATGGGGATAATGATAGCAAAGGCTGTTGTGTGGTGCTTAGCAAAGTACCTGTTACTTAGTAAGTGCCATATAACTGTTTCATGGGATTGTATGTATTTATATAGGAATAGAGGTACCGTGATGGCCTGTTTGTATGGCTTTATTTTCTGGTAGAATGTCTCCTGGGTGGGTCTGCTATTTTCTGGTGTCCGTAATATAGTGTTGTTGTTGCCTGTGAAATTTGGACAGTATACCAGCACCATGCCAGGAAATTGAATATATTCCATTTGAATTGTCTTAGGAAAATTATGACCACCATCTATTGTCATAATAATCTGTATACCAGATACTAAGGTCCTTTCTTGAACTTAACTGCCATTGATTCAAGCTCTACTACAGAGAGGGCAACTCTGATGGGCTGGCCACACTGCAAACACATTTGCCTAAAAGAGTATTTTTCAGAGAACTCTAATGGTCTTTCTGAAGAAGTAAGGTAAACAGTTGTGAGACATGGAAGACATTGGCACAGAACTGTCCAGCATGGCATTCCCACATCAAAGAAGGTATTGTACTCAAAGCAGAATTGCAGTAGTTCAAAAGAAACATGAACTACATAAATTTAGAGATATTTCCATCCCAAATATTCAGATTATTTGGTACCTGACCTGTGGAGCCTTAAGAGCTCATATTAGTCTGGTCAGCCACATTTAGATGCACTATATGTTGACCCTAGCATAGTGTCATCATTTTGGTCCCCTTCGAGTATGAAAGACAATCACCAGCCAACCAACTGAATAAACCTAAACTGAGAAAGAGAGAAATAAATGTCACACAGCAAGTTAGTTTTATTTTATTTTTTTATTTGTTATTTTATTTTATTTTAACATTTTATTTGGTCATCTTCAAACATTATTCATTGGAAACAAAGATCATTTTCTTTTCTCCTCCCCCTCCCCCCGGCCCCCCATAGCCAACGCGCGATTCCACTGGGTATCACATGTGTTCTTGATTCGAACCCATTTCCATGTTGTTGGTATTTGCACTAGAGTGTTCATTTAGAGTCTCTCCTCAGTCATTTCCTCTCAGCCCCTGTAGTCAAGCAGTTGCTTTTCATCGGTGTTTTTACTTCCACAGTTTATCCTCTGCTTGTGGATAGTGTTTTTTATATCCCTGCAGATTGTTCAGGGACATTGCATTGATACTAATGGAGAAGTCCATTACCTTCGATTGTACCACAGTGTATCAGTCTCTGTGTACAATGTTTTCCTGGTTCTGCTCCTTTCACTCTGCATCACTTCCTGGAGGTTGTTCCAGTCTCCGTGGAATTCCTTCACTTTATTATTCCTTTTAGCACAATAGTATTCCATCACCAACATATACCACAATTTGTTCAGCCATTCCCCAATTGAAGGGCATCCTCTCATTTTCCAATTTTTGGCCACCACAAAGAGCTCTGCTATGAATATTCTTGTACAAGTCTTTTTCCTTATTGTCTCTTTGGGGTCCAAACCCAGCAGTGCTATGGCTGGATCAAAGGGCAGACAGTCTTTTATCGCCCTTTGGGCATAGTTCCAAATTGCCCTCCAGAATGGTTGGATCAATTCACAACTCCACTAGCAGTGAATTAGTGTCCCTACTTTGCCACATCCCCTCCAGCATTCATTACTTTCCTTTGCTATCATGTTAGCCAATCTGCTAGGTGTGAGGTGATACCTCAGAGTTGTTTTGATTTGCATCTCTCTGATTATAAGAGATGTAGAACACTTCTTCATGTGCTTGTTAATAGTTTTGATTTCTTTGGCTGAGAACTGCCTGTTCATGTCCCTTGCCCATTTATCAATTGGAGAATGGCTTGATTTTTTTGTACAATTGATGTAGCTCTTTGTAAATTTGAGTAATTAAACCTTTGCCAGAGGTTTTTATGAAGATTGTTTCCCAATTTGTTGCTTCCCTTCTGATTTTAGTTACATTGGTTTTGTTTGTACAAAAACTTTTTAATTTGATGTAGTCAAAATTATTTATTTTACATTTTGTGACTCTTTCTAAGTCTTGCTTGGTTTTAAAATCTTTCCCTTCCCAAAGGTCTGACATGTATACTATTCTGTGTTCACCTAATTTACTTATAGTTTCCTTCTTTATGTTCAAGTATTTCCCTTTCTACTCCACTCCCTTCTTATCCCCCTCCCTTATTTTCCCTGTAGTCTTTCTAAAATTAACCCCCCCGCCCCCTCCCTCTCTTGTACTGCTTCCCTCCCCACCAGACCGTTTGTTACCCTTCTACTCCTCTATAGGGTGCAAATCTATTCTCTGCCCCCGATGGATTGGATTGTTTTTCCCTCTTTGAGTCAATTTCAAAGCACATAAAAGTTGAGTATTTCCTGTCTCCGACCTCTTTACCCTTCCAGTGTATTGATGTTCTAAATTCACTCCCATTTGTTTCTTTTCCCATTTTTTAAATATTAACCTATTTTTAAGCTCTAGTTATATATGTATATATATGCATACTCATGTGTATGTATTTTTGCATGCATATATATCTATATACCTATTTATGTCTTGTCCTTTCATCCTATACAGTTTGTCACTGTTCCCTCTAAGTGTACTTCTTTTTGCTGCCCAGGTAATAACAGTTTTTAAGAGTTACCAATGACCACTTTTCTTATAGGGATACATATCATTTTAACTTATTGAGTCTCTTAAAAATTTTTTTTGTTTTGTTTTTCTTTTCCCCCCTTTTTTAATTACCTTTTGATGATTCTCTTGAGTTCTGTGCTTGGACATCAAATTTTCTGTTCAGGTCTGGTCTTTTCTTTCTTGAAATTCTTCTATTTTGTTGAATGACCATACTTTCCCCTGTAAGAATATAGTCAGTTTTGCTGGGTAGTTGATTCTTGGTTGTAGACCTAGTTCCCTTGATTTCTGGAATATCGTATTCCATGCCTTTCTTTTTTTCAGTGTGGATGCAGCCAGATCCTGAATTATCCTCACTGTGGCTCCTTGGTATCTGAATGACTTCGTCTTGGCAGCTTATAATATCTTTTCTTTGGTCTGATAGTTCTTGAATTTGGCTATAACATTCCTGGTGTTGTCAGTTGGGGATCTGCGGATTCTATCAATCTCCACTTTTCCCTCTTGTTCTAGAATATCGGGGCAGTTTTCTTTAATAATTTCCTGTAATATAATGTCTAGGCTTTTTCTTTTGTCATGGTCTTCTGGTAGGCCAGTGATTCTTAAATTGTTTCTCCTTGAACGATTTTCTAAATCCTCTGTTTTGTGAATGAGATGCTTCATATTTTCCTCAATTTTTTCATTCTTTTGTTTTTGTTTTATAGTGTCCTGCTGCCTTGTGAGGTCACTTGATTCTAGTTGTTGTATTCTGGTTCTTAAAGACTGGATTTCATCCTTAGTTTTTTGGTCGTCCTTTTCCTTTTGGTCTGATTTTCTTTGGAGATCATCTTTCATCTTCTTCACCTCATCTTTCCTCTGCTTTGCCTCATCTTTCATCTCCTTTGTCTCATTTTCCAGCTGGTTGATTTTGGCTTTCAAGACACTATTTTCTTGTTTTAGTTCAAGTGCCTCTGTTTCCAGATGACTTATCTTAGTTTTTAATTTCTTTTCCCAATTGTCCTCAGCCTCTCTTAATTGTGTTTTGAATTGCATTTTGAGTTCTCCCAAAGCCTGTATCCAATTCTCTGGGGATTTCTGATTTTTCCTTTGCTGATCCCTCTCCCTCTATTTCGTTCGCTCTTTGCTCATTACCTGTGCAGAAGCTGTCTATTGTAATTTCTTTCTTCTTTTTCTATTGTTTGCTCGAGTTTACCCCTTCTTTTCTCCCCGTATTTGTCTGTGCTCTTGCTCCTCTCATTTTTTTTTTTGGGTTTTGGGGCTGTCAGTCTCCCCTCTTGGAGCTTTGTCAGATCTCTTGGTACAGTCTCTAGAGGAGGAATGTTAGCTTTCCTGTCCTCTGCAGGCTTTTGATCCGATTAAGTTCAACTGGGTTGGGCTGTATGTGCTCTGAGGCCAAAGACTCCTGGAAGGCTGGGCTGCCCAGGCTCTCTCCAGTTCTCTCCAGCTGCTTCTCCACTGTCCGCAAGGTTCCACAGTGCCTTTACCCGCCTCCCTGAGCTCTGAGGAGTCCTGATGATTATGTTCAACTGGATTGGTCTGGATGTGCCCCGAGGCAATGGTGAGACTGGAGCCAGATGGAGGGATCCAGCCATGGCCTGGTCTCCCCCTGGCTTCCTCCCCACTGTCCACGCTGGATGCTCTGAGCCCAGCGCCCCACTGCTCACAAGGTAGACCCTCCAAACCAGCACCTTTGCCCGCTCAGAGGTTCCCGCTGCTGCTGGGGGCTCAGCCCTCTGGGTTGGGGGGAGAGGGGTCCTGGGACCTTCCCTCTGCCTTCCCCTTAGACCTGAGTATTCTCGGATTCTGGCTTTTGGGGGGCGTACCTTTTGATTTGAGTCCAGAAGGAGGGTTCCCCGCCTCTGTCCTGTTGTTCAGTTTGAATTTCGGTGCCCTAGGAGCATTCAGTTTGTGATTGGTAAGGAAGGGTTTTCTGAGGTCTGAACTTTTGCTGTTTGCTAAGCCGCCATCTTGACTCCGCCCCAGCAAGTTAGTTTTAGTTTGACTAAGATCCCAGGTTTCCTGATTCCTAGCCCTTTGCTTTTTCAGTTATAACTCTTGGGCTTGGAGAATGCTGCTGAAAGACTGACTTGATTTTATATAGGAGGAAGATATCTGGCTGGTTAAATTATACATGAGATGGATAAAGAATACCCTTGATGGCTTATATAAAGGTACCATAGGTGGCTTTTGTCATACTGGCCCTTAGTACTCAGAGCCTCAGGACTTATGACTTTAAAGTCTTACACTGTCTATCAGTCCACTCATGGTTAGGAGTAGCAGGAAACATTACTGACAAAGAGGCTTGTGTTGCATATGACAGGGGAAAATCCTTTGTAATTAAGCCTGTGCTTTTAAGCTATGGAGTATCCTATATAGCCTTCTTTATGTCTGTGGAAGTGGGCACTTCTTATTAATTGGTCTGTGGTTGTGGGGAGTATAATTGAACTCCTTTTCTTTTTTTTTTTTAATATAGAAATGCTCACTTTATTTGGTGTTTGTTTAAAATAAATACAAATTAAAAATGTTAGTGAAAGTCAATTTCTTTTTGAGATGTTCACCTGTCTTACTATCAATAATTGAACTCCTTTTCAATTGCCTGGAGAGCCTGGATCACAGCCTTTTGTCTTCACAACTCCTGCCCCAAGGAACTTTAGCATACATAATGATGCTTCCTCAATTACCCTATCTTTAGAGTTTCACTATCCACTGAATTCCCATGACTTTTTTCTCCACTCTACCTTAGCTACACAGAGATGGCCATACCCAGGGGTATGCTGGCAAAGGTTTAATAATAGCCTGGATAGAAAAACAAAAACCAAAAAACTACTTACAATACATTTATGTCTACCAATATTAGTATTAACAATTTCTCCATTACTCTATGTCCTTTGGGTGCCATCCCCTCCCATTGTCTCCATTATATTGTGCTATCTTTCCTTTCCCACTCTCACTATTCTTCAGTTTCTCCCTATATATTGGCTGCCGACAAGCACATGCAATTCTTTCTTGTCCTTAGAAAATCCTAACCTGACTTGACCCATCCCCTTGCTAGCTGCCATTCTGTAGCTCTCATCCCTTTGAGATTCCTGTTTTCTGTCCTCTCTCATGCTTCTACTCTTAATAATCTAATTTGGCTTCTAACCTCATCATTCCAACTGAAATTGTTTTCTTCAAGATTTCCAATGATCTCTTGGACACCAAATTTTATTGCCTTTTTTCAATTATAATCCTTCTTGACCTCTTTATAGCCTTTGTTTATGTCCAAACTCTTTATTTTCCCCAACTTCCCTATTACTGTCAAGGGCACCTCCATCCTTCAAGTCACCCAGGCTCTGTAATTATCCTAGACTTCTCACTTGCTTCCACCCCATGTAACCAATTGGAGGTCAAACCTTGTCATTTTCCACATCTTTTTTCTCTTAGCTCATACAGCCACATGCCTAGTTCAGGCCTCTGTTACTTCTTGCCTGTCCTATTAGTTTTCTCACTAGTGTCAGTGCCTCAAATCTCTCCATTCCAGTTAATCTTCCTCTCAGTTGCCAAGTGTTTTTCCTTAACTGCAGGTCTGACCATGTTGATCTATTCCTACTATGAAATTGAAAGTTGGTTTTAATTCTATTTTGTTAAACCTTAAGCTAGATTTAATAGTTCCCTTTGATCTTACCCTTGCAAGTTTACTTAGGTAACCTTAGGTTGCTTAGGTTATGATTTTTTTTTTTTGTTAAACCCTTGCCTTCAGTCTTGGAATCAATACTGTATATTGGTTCAAAAGAAGAAGAGTGGTAAGAGCTAGGCAATGGGGGTTAAGTGACTTGCCCAGGGTCACATAGGTAAGAAGTATCTGAGATCAGATTTGAACCTAGGACCTCCTGTCTCTAGGTCTGGCTCCAAATCTACTGAGCTACTCAGCTGCCCCCTAGGTTATGATTGATTCTATTCTTTTGAGTCATTTCTCCACTCTTGTCTTTTGATTTGTACTTCCACCTTAATAACTTTATCTCCCCTTTATATTTCAGAGAAACTTGCTTAACCTAGGTGGTATAGTGGATAGAGTGCCAGGCTTGGAGTCAGGAAGTCTCATATATCCCAAGTTCAAATCTGGCTTTAGACATGGTATGATCTTGAATAAGTCACCTAACCCTGTTCACTTCAGTTTCCTAATCTATAAAATGAGCTGGAGAAGGAAATGGCAAACTACTTAAGTATCTCTGCCAAGAAAATTTCAATTAGGAACAGGAAGAATCAGATACAACTGAATGTCACAAAAAGGTCAAACTGATTCTATCTAAACTGTTGAGACCCCTCCCAAATTCCCCAAATGGAAGTTAAGGGGGTTTTGGAAGAGACATCCAAATGTTGTAAAATCAAGCTGACATTAGAAGTTTTTTACTTTCTTCTTTAATAATGTTTTATTTTTTCCCAATTGCATGTAAAAACAATTTTTAGCATTTGTTTTCTAATATTTTGAGTTCCAAATTCCCACCCTTTACCAAAAGCAATTTGATATAGATTAAACATATGTTGTAATAAAAAAAAATTTCCACGTTTATCATGCTGTAGAAGAAGACATATTAAAAAGAAAAACTCATGAAGAAAATAAAGTGAAAAATGGTATGCTTTGATTTGTATTCATAATCCTTGAGTTCTTTCTCTGGAGATGGGTAGCATTTTTTTACCTTGAGTCTTTTGTGTATACTTCTGGTTCTTTTCACTTCATTTTTCATCAGTTGTCATGTTAATTTTTTCAAGTTTTTCTGAAATCTCCCTGCTCATCTTTTCCTATACTACAATGGTATTTCATTACATTCATAGAAAACAACTTGTTCAGCCATTCCCCAATTGATGGGCATCCCTTCAATTTCTAATTCTTTCCCATCACAAAAAGCTGCTAAAATATTTTTTGTTTTATTTGTACAAAAGCTTTTAAATTTAATTTAATCAAATTTATTCATTTTTACATCTTATAATACTCTTTGTCTCTTGTTTGGTCATAAATTCTTCCCTTCTCTAAATATCTGCTAGGTAAACTACCCTAATTTAGTTATGGTTATATGATTAGTTATATCTAAATCTTATATCCATTTTAAATTTATCTTGGTATAGGATGTGAGACATTAGTCTGTACCTACCTTCTGCTATACTGTTTTCCATTTTTCCCAGCAGTTTTTGTTAAATAGTGAGTTCTGTAAAGGATAATTTTAGCATTGTGACCTAAACTATATTAGTTATTTGTCACCATGGAATATCCCAAATAAAAAATACCCAAGTCAGCTGGAAATTTATGGTGATTTAATTAATATAGTGGAAAGAAATTAAGAAGAAGGGAGAAGGAAAGGTTGCAGGATTTCTTCCACCTGGCTTGTGCCAGGGGGGAAGATTAGAGGCTTTAGGAAGATAAGGTTTTGGAGAGTAAAGGAGGAAGGAATCAGCCTGAACTCCAAGAGGGCTCAGCCAAGATGCCTGAACCTGAATGAGCTCAAGGGCAAACTCACTGCCAAAACCTAGATGATTAGCTGCCACCATGCCAAGATGTCGGAATGCTTAGCACCAGCCAGAGCTGCCATCCAGAGCCACCTCTCTGGGAAAAGAGACTGACGAGAGGAAACCCTGAGAAAAACCTAGACGATTCTACCTCACTTTCCTGCGTCTTCTCTGCACCAATGGTAGCCTAAAGCTTGACTTAGGACAACCCAGGGCCTGTCAGCTGTTTCTGATTTGTCAATTTCTCTATCAAAGGCCATCCTCCTAAACACTCAGTCTTCAAGCATGGTTACACATTCCTGATTTTGTTAGACAAAGTAGGGTGGAATAATGCAAAGTTCCTAAGACATCCCTAATTTTGTTAGGCTAAGCATCTTCATTGTTACAAATCAGGAGATAGCTAAATCCAATCTTCACAGTGCTTACTCCAAATGTTGGGATCTTTGAGTTTATCAAACTCTAGGTTGCTAAGGTCATTTACCTGTGAATTGTGAAGGTTAAAGTTAATGGTTGGATAATGATTATATGAAATCATGTGGTTGCCAATATTTATTCCATCTTGAATCAGAAATTCATTTACAAACATTTACAAATAGAGAGGAAACAATAAAGAAGAGAAATGTGAGGGGGATAGAGAAGTTATCTATCCTGTCAACCTAAATGTTTTCCTCCAAGTCTGCTTAATCCAGGCAGAGATTAATTAGCTCTCACCCAGGAAGCCTGGTAATGAATAACCACATGGCCTCCTCCAAGATGGAAGCTAATGTCTCCAGAAGCTAGGAAGGGGTCAGCCTTTTACTCACCCAGTGAAGTAATCCAAGAGTCAGAGTACACGTAGAAGCCGAGCCCTGAACCCATGATCCAAGCTGTAGTCTCCAGTGAAGCTACCTCAAAGCCTATCTAAGACTATCTCCAGAAGACAAGCCTTTCAGACTATCTTCTCAAAGACAATCTATCCTGAAGGAGTTTTGGGGCTTGCTTTTTATGGTTGACTTCTTGTCCTTTCCCCTCTTCACAGGGGCCAGAGTTTCCAAATTGTCTAGTACTGCCTGGAGGGCAGTGTCTCTGGGATCACCTTCTTACCTTCTAAGGTTAAATTCTCATCAAAATGATTCACAGTTTCCTGATTTGATTGAATTCCTGAGGGTGTGAATTCTCTAAGTACCTTACTAGCTTCTCACATAGTATTAAGTAGGGTGTTTCATCTTTTGTTTATTCAATTCAAAAGTAGACAAGGGGAGTTAATCCTGTCTTTAAGTCTAGTAGGGGTACCTTTAAGTTAGTGTTAACTCAGGATAGACAATAGAGTAAAGAATTCTCTTTCATAGTATATTGTATATCTAATCTACTCCACTCATATATAATTCTTTCTTAGCCAGTACCAGATTGTTTTGATGATTGCTGCTATATAGTATAGTTTGAGATCTGGTATTGCTAGGCAACCTTTCTTCACATTTTTTTCCATTAGTTTCCTTGATAGGCTTGACCTTTTGTTTCTCCTGATGAATGTTTTGTTGTTATTTTTTCAAGTTCTATAAAATACTTCTTTGGTAGTTTGGTATGGCATTGAATAAATAAATTAACTTAGGTAGAATTATCATTTTTATTACATTAGCTCGGCCTACCTATGAGCAATTATTATCTTTCTAGTTGTTTAGATCTGATTTTATTTGTGTGAAAGTTATTTGCAATTGTGTTCATGTAATTTCTGTGTTTGCCTTGGCAAGTAGATACCCAGGTATTTTATATTGTTTGGAGTGATTTTATTTTATTTATTTTTTAAAACTCTTACCTTATGGGGGCAGCTGAGTGGCTCAGTGGATTGAGAGCCAGGCCTAGAGATGGGAGGTCCTAGGTTTAAATCTGGCCTCAGAAACTTCCCAGCTGTGTGACCCTGGTCAAGTAATTTGACCCCCATTGCCTAGCCCTTACCACTCTTCTGCCTTGGAGCCAATACACAGTATTGATTCCAAGACGGAGGGTAAGAGTTTTTTTTTTTAATTTTTAAAAAACCCTTTTTCAAAAAAAATTTTTAAACCCCCTTAAATTTTTTTTAAAAACCATTATTAAAAAAAATTAACCCCCCCTTAAAATTTTTTTTAAGCCCTTAGCAGAGAGAAAGTGGTTCTAGCTGCACCACCAGAGGCTAGATTACCAGCAAAATATCTCAAAAATTGTGTGTGCTTGTCCAATCCTCCCCCCCAAACATACTTATCCTTAAAGGCAAAGTTAAGGGCCTAGGTGGGTAAATATCTGATGATGTTTGCTAAGTTACCCTACCAGAAAGAAAGCATCCCTTGTTTCTTTGGAATTCAGACTATACAGTCTATAATGCCTTTGTACTGCTTATCTGCAGCAATTTGTTTACTTGCATGCTGCATCTTCAATAGTAGCTTGACTCTCTTGATGGGGGCCACCGCAGTCTTGGAAATAACAGTGGCGATGCCACCGGCCAAGAAGTCCTTGGCAAAGGAGATGGCCTGTTCCGTCATCCTTACAGAGATGGTGGAATTGGAAACAGAAAGCTGGTGAAAGAGGACTGAAAGCTGGGGAACACTTTGCTATCTCCCCCTGGAATGATTTTAAATGGAATTTCTCCTTCTAATTCTTGCTGATGGACTTTGTTGGTAATATATAGAAAAGCTGATGACTTATGTGGATTTATTTTGTATCTTGTAAATTTATCAAAGTTAATAATTATTTCAACTAGTTTCTTAGTTGATTCTCTAATATTCTTTAAGTATACCATCATATTATCTGCAAAGAGTAATCATTTAGTTTCCTTACTGACTACTTTTATTCCTTCACTTTCTTTTTCCTCCTTATTATTAAAGCTAGCATTTCCAATACAATATTAAGTAATAGTGGTGATAATTTAATAGTGGTGATAATGGGCATCCTTGCTTCACTTCTGATCTTATTGGGATGGCTTCTAACTTATCCCCATTGCAGATGATACTTATTGATAGTTCTAAATATATACTGCTTATAATTTTAAGGAAGGACCCATTTATTCCTATTCTTTCTAGTGTTTTTAATAGGAATGGGTGTTTAAGTGTTGTAGTTTGTTGAAGACTTTTTCTGCCTCTTGAAATAATCATGTAATATGTTAGTTTGGTAACTGATATGGTCAATTATGTTGATAGTTTCCGAATATTAAATCACCCCTACATTCCTGGTGTAAATCCTGCCTGGTCATAGTGAATGATCCTTGTAATATATTGCTGTATTTTCTTTGCCTACTATCTTATTTAAAAATTTCGAGTCTATATTCATTAGTGAAATTGGCCTATAATTTTCTTTCTCTGTTTTTGTTCTTCCTGGCTTAGGTAAAAGTACCATATTTGTTTCATAAAAAGAATTTGGTAGAATTTCTTCTCTATGCATTTTCCCAAATAGTTTATATATTATTGGGATTAGTTGTTCTTTAAAAGTTTGATGGTTTTCACTTGTAAATCCATCTGGCCCTGGGGATTTTTATCTAAGGAGTTTATTGATGGCTTAGTCAATTTCTTTTTCTGGTATGGGATTACTTAAGGATTTTATTTCTTCTTTTGTTAATCTAGGCAATTTCTATTTTTTGTAATATTCAACCATTTCACTTAGATTGTCAGATTTATTGGCATATAATTAGGCAAAATAGCTCCTAATGATTGCTTGAATTTCCTCTTCATTGGTGGTGAGTTTAACCTTTTCATTTTTGATACTGATTATCGGATTTTCTTCCTTTTTTAAAAATCAAATTAATCAGTGCAATATTTTTTTTTCATAAAACCAACTCCTAGTCTTATTTATTATAGCAATAGTTCTCTTACTTTCAATTTTATTAATTTCCCCAATAATTTTTAGGATTTCCAATTTAGTCTTTAAATGAGGATTTTTAATTTGTTCTTTTTCTAGTTTTTTTAGTTGCACACCCAATTCATTGATCTGCATTTTCTCCATTTTATTGATGTAAGCATTTAGAAATATAAATTTTCCCCTAAGTACTGCTTTGGCTGAATCCTATAAATGTTGATATGTTGTCTTGTCATTTTCATTGTCATTAATAAAACAATTGTTTCTACTTTGTTCCTTGAATCACCCTTTTTTAGCATTAGATTATTTAGTCTCCAGTTAATTTTTTATTTAACTTTCCATGGAGCTTTATTGATTATAATTTTTATTAGACTATGATCTGAAAAGGTGCATTTATTATTTCTTCTTTTCTGCATTTGGTTGTAAAGTTTTTATGCCCTAATACAATGATGGTGAACCTATATAATAGGTGCCAAAGATGGCATGCAGAAAACTCTCTATGTGCACTTGTCTCCCCTCTTCCCCTCAGTTATTAGAAAGGCAGAGGAACTCAGGAACTCTCCACCACACCTGATGACATTTTTTCATATCCCCCACCTCTCTGCCCAGCAGCCTAATGGGAGCGCATGGGGTGGTGGTAGAGAGTGTGTGTGTGTGTGTGTGTGTGTGTGTGTGTGTGTGTAAGGTGGGTGGCTCATAGCTGAAAGAGCTGGAGGGGAATGGAATGCTTGGACCACTCCCTTACCCCTGCCTAAACTTGCTGAGGACATTCCTCATTTGACCCACCCCTCTGCCCAGCAGCCCAATGGGAGCGCTTCCTCCCTCCCTTGTGTAGGGTAAGAGGTGGGGACAGGGCATATGGGACATACTCAGCATGTGGTGGTGGGGATGGGGAGGGGCCCAGTACTCCATCCTTTAAAGGCCCATCATCATTGCTCTAATACATCTGTATTTTTCCATATGAACCATGTACTGCTGAAAAGAAGGTATATACCTTTCAATTCACATTCAGTTATTTTTAGAGATCTATTAGTTCTAACTTTTCTAAGATTCATTCACTTTGTTTACTTCTTTCGTGTTTTGGGGGGTTTGATTTATCTAGATCTGAAAAGGGGAAGTTGAGTTCCTCCAACTAGTTCATTTAATTTCTACTTTAAGAGTTTAGAGGTTATACCATTTGGTGCATATATGTTTAGTTTTGATATTACTTCATTTTTTGTAGTACCTTTTAGTAAAATGTAATTTCCTTTCTTTCCTCTTTTAATCAGATCTATTTTTCCTTTAGTTTTATCTGAGATCATGATTGCCACTCCTGCTTTTTTTACTTTAGATAATGTACAATAAGTTCTTCTCCAGCCTCTTTCCTTTACTCTGTGTGTGTCACCTTGCCTCTAATGTGTTTCTTGTAAAGAACATATGGTAGGATTTTGGTTTTTTATCCATTCTGCTATCTGCTTCTGTTTTTTTGGGTGATTTCATCCTTTTCACATTCACAGTTATGATTATCAACTGTGTATTCCCTTCCATCTTATTTTTCCTCTTTTGATTCTATTCTTTTTCTTTTCACTGTGTCCTTCCTTAACAGTGTTTTGCTTTTCATCACTTTCTACCTCTTTTCCCTCCCTCCTATTGCCACCCTACTTACCTTCTTTTATTCCCCTCCTACTTCTCTATAGGGTGATAGGATTTTACAGTCCAGTGAGTATGGTTGTTATTCCCTATTTGAGCAAGTTACAATGAGAGTAAAGTTTAAGTATTGCCTGTCACCAGGCTCATCTTCCCTACCGTAACAGTTCTTCATGCCTCTTTAGGTAAGGTAATTTACCCCATTCCATCTCTTCCTTCCCTTTTCTCTCAGTGCAAATATATTTTACATCCCTTGATTTTTTTTTGCATATTATATCATCACAATCAGCTTATTTCCCACCCTCTTTCTATGTATATACTCCCTCTAACTGTTCTACTACTAAGAATTTGTAAGAATTACAAATATCCTCTTTCCATATAGGAATACATACAATTTGATCTTATTAAGTCCCTTAAATTTTCTCTTATTTACCTTTTTAGTCTTTTCTTGGTCTTATGATTAGACTTCAGATTTTCTGTTTAGGTCTGGTCTTTTCATTAGGAATGCTTAGAAATCTTCTATTTTATTGAATGACTATTTTCCTCTTGAATGAATATTTTAAGTTTTGCTGTGTAAGGAGGAAAAGAGGTTTCATTTTTAAAGGAATGGACTTAATTATTTAAGAGTGTAGTTGCCAGGAATTCAATTAATTCCATAGAGATTTTATTGACAATTTATTTACAAAATGTAGAAAGTGTGAAGCAATAAATCAGAGAGAGGATAAGTTAAAATATCTAGCCTGAGCACTAAGTAATTTACTCCTGGCCCCTCTGGGCAGGGAGAATTAGTTTCAGTCGGCCTCAGTAAAGCCAAGGATCTGAGAAGTCTCTTCAGAAAATCCAGGAGTTAAGAGTCAGCTTTTTCACTCTCCACGTGTCAGTCCAGTCAGCAGATCCTTCTGCCCCTCTTCGCCAGCCTCAACTCGAAAGCATGAAGAATTGAATTCTAATAGGAAGTAACAGCTGCTTTTAAAGACGTTTTCTCTTGCATCACTTCCTGTGCCCGTGCCTTCCTCTAATTCTATGCCTACCAATCACAATTGATGCTCTGCTCTAGGCCTGCCCAAAAGGCAGTCAGTCGATTCTGATTCCTCACCCACTATTGCACATGTGGGTCACAGACCTCCCACTTCATGATTAAGTGGGATATTTACACTTTTGGTGATTAGATCTAAAATGGGCATACCTTCATACTCAACTTTTAAGTACTGTGTTTATACTTATGAGGATTAAATTATTTTTTATTTTTATTTTTTATTAAAACCCTTACCTTCCGTCTTGGAATCAATACTGTGTATTGGTTCCAAGGCAGAATAATGATAAGGGCTAGGCAATGGGGGTTTAAATGACTTGCCCAGGGACACACAGCTGGGAAGTGTCTGAGTTCAGTTTTGAACCAAGGACCTCCCGTCTCTAGACCTGACTCTCAATCCATTGAGCTACCCAGCTGCCCCCTATGAGGATTAAATCTAAAAATAGTCAGGGGTTACAATTTAATCTTTACAATCAGGGGAGAGTTAAGTATTTTCATTGTTATAATCAGGGGAGAACCAAGTCCTTTATAGCTGGATAGGTGATTCTGGGTTGTAAAAGTTAATTTTTCCCCATTCTGGAATATTATATTCCACTCCTTATGATTCATTAATATGGAGGCTGTTAAGTCCTGTGTAATCTTGATTATAGCTCCATGGATTTCTTTCTTTCTGGCAGCTGGCAGTATTTTCTATTTGACCTGGAAGCTCTGGAATTTGGATATGATATTCCTTGGAATTGTCATTTGGGGATTTCTTTCTGGAGGTGATCTGCAGATTTTTTCCATTTCTATTTTACTCTTTTCTTTAAAAATATCAGGGAAGTTTTCTTAGATAATTTCTTATATTATGATATCCAATTTTTTTTTTTTTGATCATGGCTTTCAGGTAGTCCAATAATTCTTAAATTCTCTCTCCTGGATTTATTTTCTAGGTCATCTGGTTTTTTTTTTCAATGAGATATTTAACATTTTCTTCTGTTTTTTTTCCCATTCTTTTCATTTTTTGGGGTGTGTGTTTCTTGATGTCTTATGGAATCATTAGCTTCTAGTTCCCCAATTCTAATTTTTATGGAACTGTAAAGTGCTCCCCTGGGGGCTAGAACCAGGACCTGGAATTCCTCAGGTAAGGGTGAGGGAAAAAAAGGAGACCAGAGAAAGATTGGAGTTGGAAGGACCTCATCTGCTGGTTGCAAAATGAGTGTGCTTTAATTCAAGCTGGTAACATCTTTTAAAGGCAAGGACTTAGGGGGCAGCTGGGTAGCTCAGTGGATTGAGAGCCAGGCCTAGAGATGGGAGGTCCTAGGTTCAAATCTGGCCTCAGACACTTCCCAGCTGTGTGACCCTGGGCAAGTCACTTGACCCGCATTGCCTAGCCCTTACCACTCTTCTGCCTTGGAGCCAATACACAGTATTGACTCCAAGATGGAAGGTAAGGGTTAAAAAAAAAGGCAAGGACCACAGACAGTAAAACAATTCTTGGAGAAACAAAGAGAATGTGTATCAGATAAGGCTCTGAGGTCACCTGAGTTCATGGAACAGTCAAATAAGAAATAACATGTTATTTCAATAACATGTTTTATTATGCTAAGAATAAAGAAGGTGAAGGAGAGGAAACTCAGCCCTTATCTAGACAGACTCTGAGTTCTCTTCCTCTGAGAGGGCACTCAAATCTTAATCTTAAACTGACTCTGAGTACCTCTGACAAGGAATGATTTTCTTCTGTGAGCTTTTGGACCTCCTTTTTTATTTGTCCCATTTCTTCTTGCATTGCTTTTATTTTTCTTCCCCATTTTTCCTCTGCCTCCCTTAGTTGATTTTTGAAATACTTTTTTGAGCTCTTCTAGAATCTTTATTCAATTAATGTTTTTCTTTGGAGCTTTGTGTGTATTTCCTTTGCTTTCACTGTTCTCTTCTGAGTCCTTTGTTCTTTGTCTCCATATAAATTATTGATGGAGAAAAGCCACGACCGCCATGCTGCGCACCTCCCGGCACTCTCAGTCTGCTTTGCCGCCCACCCTTGCTTGTCCTCTGCCATGCTCAGTGCCAGCCACACTGCTGTCGCTTGCCTTGCTGGAGCCACCTCTTGGGGTCCAGCTGCCAGTCTCAGCCAGGATGGCTGGAATGGTCTTAGTCATGAGGCTTTTCGAATTATTTCAAGGTGGGACTATGTGTCAGAAGCAATTAAGGGGTCAGTTATTGGTATTGACTTGGGTACAACTAACTCCTGCGTAGCAGTAATGGAAGGGAAACAAGCAAAGGTGTTGGAGAATGCTGAAGATGCCAGAACCACTCCCTCTGTTGTAGCCTTCACAGCAGACAATGAGCGCCTTGTTGGCATGTTTAAGCGCCTCATTGGTTGTCGATTTGATGATCCTGAAGTGCAAAAAGACATTAAAAATGTTCCTTCAAAATTGTCCTTTCCTCTAATGGTGATGCCTGGGTAGAAGCCCATGGGAAGCTATATTCCCCAAGTCAGATATGTGCATTTCTTTTGATGAAGATGAAGGAGACTGCAGAAAACTATCTAGGACATTCAACAAAAAATGCTGTTATCACTGTGCCTGCTTATTTCAATGATTCTCAACGATAGGCCACCAAAGATGCTGGGCAAATATCTGGCCTAAATGTACTTCGAGTGATTAATGAGCCTACAGCTGCTGCCTTGGCTTATGGATTGGACAAATCTGAAGATAAAGTCATTGCTGTGTATGATTTAGGTGGTGGAACTTTTGATATTTCTTTTTTTTTCTTCACTTTAAACATTATTTTATTTGGTCATTTCCAAACATTATTCATTGGAAACAAAGATCATTTTCTTTTCCTCTCCCCCACCCCCTTCCCACCACCTCTCCCATAGCCGACGCACTATTCCACTGGGTATCACATGTGTTCTTGGTTCGAACCCATTTCCATGTTGTTGGTATTTGCATTAGAGTGTTCAATTAGAGTCTCTCCTCAGTCATTTCCTCTCAACCCCTGTAGTCAAGCAGTTGCTTTTCCTCGGTGTTTTTACTCCCATAGTTTATCCTCTGCTTGTGGATAGTGTTTTTTAGATCCCTGCAGATTGTTCAGGGACATTGCATTGACACTAATGGAGAAGTCCATTACTTTCTATTGTACCACAGTGTATCAGTCTCTGTGTACAATGTTCTGGTTCTGCTCCTTTCACTCTGCATCACTTCTTGGAGGTCTTTCCAGTCTCCATGGAATTCCTCTACTTTATTATTCCTTTGAGCACAATAGTATTCCATCACCAACATATACCACAATTTGTTCAGCCATTCCCCAATTGAAGGGCATCCCCTCATTTTCCAATTTTTGGCCACCACAAAGAGTGCAGCTATGAATATTCTTGTACAAGTCTTTTTCCTTATTGTCTCTTTGGGGTCCAAACCCAGCAGTGCTATAGCTGGATCAAAGGGCAGATAGTCTCTTATCACCCTTTGGGCATAGTTCCAAATTGCCCTCCAGAATGGTTGGATCAATTCACAACTCCACCAGCAATGAATTAATGTCCCTACTTTGCCGCATCCCCTCCAGCATTCATTACTTCCCATAGCTGTCATGTTAGCCAATCTGCTAGGTGTGAGGTGATACCTCAGAGTTGTTTTGATTTGCATCTCTCTGATTATAAGAGATGTAGAACACTTCTTCATGTGCTTATTAATAGTTTTGATTTCTTTGGCTGAGAACTGCCTGTTCATGTCCCTTGCCCATTTATCAATTGGAGAATGGCTTGATTTTTTGTACAATTGATGCAGCTCCCTAACCCTTATGGAAAGAGTCTAGACTGAGGGCATTGGATGGGAGGAATTGCCTTGATGAAGACAAGTGGGATCCCACCCTCCTATCTCCTAGTCCTGAGCTAGCTGGGCACTATCAGGAGCAACTTCTTTGTTCAGGCAGGAGCAGAAGCATTGATGGGACTGCTGGGCAAAGCTGATGCTACCTAAGGCTTTGTTTTTTAGATAATCTGGAAGTGAGTGAGCTAAGACTGTGATTACTCTTGTTTTTAATTTATTTCTTTTAATTCTTAGTGCTCCCTGCCATTTTCTTTGGATAGCCATGCACTGGAACGTGATTCTGATAGGAATCAGAACATGAATTGTAAATGACTGATTAAAGCTCTCTGAATAGAAGGAGCATTCCTGGAAGATGGCTATTTGGAGTGTTTTTAATGAGCCTTGTTATTATTATTTTATAAAGATTATTTTATCAATACATTTAATAAAAAAAATTCCACATGAACTTTCTGAAGTTTTTTGACAATGATGTGTAAGATTAAATTTAATATCTAATAACTCCAAGTCTTATATTTTATAAGATTTAATAATAATCACTTGAAATAGAAGAAATAAATATACAAAAGTAAAAGCCTGAGTGAAGAGAAGTTTTCCCAGCCCTGTTAGTGAGAGAGACAGAGGGGCGGGGTTACACACAAACTTTATCTCCAAAACATAAGGATGTAAAGTGAGAATGAAAGTGGGGTGCTGGGATTCAAATTCTAATTCCAAAATCCCCCCTGTGATTCCATTGGAAAATGAGCAAGTCAAAATCTCCTAGATGTACACGCCTAGTTTCCCCAATGAATCAGTACACATAACCAACTTATCTCTCTAAATATCTTTATCTAGAAGTACATACACTTTATAAGGGGAAATTACAATAATTTGGGGATAAGCGGGAAATAAAAGAGAAAGAAAACAAAACCAATGATTGCTAGGTGCTTTAACAAAAAACCAACTGGGGGCAGTCCCCTTTGGCAAAATAAATGCATTCAACCCCCCACAGTTCAATTTCACTACATCCCAAAGTTCACTCTAGATCTTTTCATGCAATGTATGGTTTCTGCAGGCATATCCATGGTATCTTCTCCAAACAGTTCACTTTCTGGATTTGGGGGAAGTAGCAAGTTTCTTATCCTAAAATTATTCTCAAACAAGAATTTAAACTTGTGTTATAGGAGGATACATGACTGAGTTATGAGGTATATAAATCATTTTTAAAAAAAAAATCAAAAACATGAAAAACCCAAATAAAAAAAGAAAAAGTAACTTCTGGATGAAACATAAAATATCAAAGTCTTACTTATAAAAATTCTTTTTTTAAAATCCTTACCTTCCATCTCTGAATCAATACTGTGTCTTGGTTCCAAGGCAGAAGAGTGGTAAGGTCTAGGCAAAGGGAGTTAAGTATGGGCAGTCCAGGAGAAAGCCTTTGATGTGATTGGTAGATGTGAAAATTTAGAGGTGGAGACACAAGGGTGAAAGGTCTACAATATTTGGTATTTTTTCTTCTCTCAAAAACTCTTTCCCTGGAAAGTTGGATCTGGCTGATCACTTCCTGTGAGCAGCCTGGGCACCAGTTCAATCCTGGAACATAGCCTGGAGGAGCTCACTCAGACAGCTTCCTTGAGATGGTCTCCTGGTGAGTGATAAGACTGACTTCCTTTTCCCTTGGGCTCAGGGAGGCCCCTTTGGCCAAGGCCTTTAACTCCGGCCTGGCTCAGCCTGAGCCAAAGCAGTTTAAATTAACTCTTTTTTTTCCTCTTCCTCTCTCTTCTCCTTAAATTCCTTCCCTCTATATTAATTCAATTACCATAAATTTCCAGACTGACTTGGGAATTTTATTTGGTGACCATTTAAATCTAGATTTAAAGTCACAACTCTAAATTCATCTTTATAGTCTGGAAATGTATGTGTATTGGTTCCAAGGCAGGAGAATGGTAAGGGCTAGGCAATGGGGGTTAAGTGACTTGCCCAGAGTCACACAGCTAGGAAGTGTCTAAGGTCAAATTTGAACCCAGGACCTCCCATCTCTGGGCCTGACTCTCAATCCACTGAACTATCTAACTGCTTCGCTCATTTATCTTTAAAGATGATAAATTCTGGAATAATTAAAACGTTGATAGGATAGATTAGAGGTTTGGGAAGGAAATTGCTCTGGAATCCTTGCATTGTGACAGGAAATTCATTTAGCAGCATCTCTTGTGATGTTTTCATTGGGGTTTCCTTAGGGCATTTCTTCTCTAAAACTAATGAGCACTCTTCCCCCTTTAGTTGAACCTAAAGAGATTTCTTTGTTAGAGTTTTAAGATTTTGTACTGTGCTTGCTAATGGGTTAAGGGTCTTATTGCTGGAAATGTATACCAGTCGAATCCATTGAAACCCTGATACAATTTCTAACTTTCTTGTGTCTGCTTTGTGGACTATTCATAAGCCAGCCTTCATTAAATTTCTTAAAACTAGGTTTTAATATTTAGCTGCCACAAGAGAGGAAAAACACAGTGATCTAGAACACACCAGTTTTAAGGTATGGATTAGGCTGTCAACCTGCCTGATTGATATTTCTTTTAAAATTATACATAGTACTAATTTATAAATGAACGGCCTAGTTTTTCCTTTGGATTTGTTAATGTCTTTGTAAATCCTTTTCTCAATCTTATGATTCACATTTTGGAATTATGCTTTTCTAGACTCTCTCAAAGTTTGGTTAACAAGAGTAGAGTTTAGTGTTTACCCAGATAAGAGAATACATAAACTGAGTTCAAGTTTTGGCAGGAATCTAACCGATGACCTTATTCTGATTTGTGTTTTATATTCTTCATTGGATATTTTAATTTTTTCATTTTTTCCTGGAAGTAGGTTAGTGTATTTTGTAGTATTTATGAACTGATCTTTCTTTGATAACTGTAATTATTTTCCTAGTGATTAATAATTTCATTTGAATGTTGTTAAATAACCCTAATGTTTATATATGTATATATAGTCTTCCCTTCATAAAAGCACAGATTAGACTTATTTCTTCAAGACCAGTTTTAAAGATTTTTAAAAATTGTGACTTTTGATGATCAATATTAAGCTGTTTATAGTAGGAATTTCTGTTGTGCTGAATCCTTTGGTTGATACTAACAAATATCTATTTGTGTCGTCAATTCTTAGTTCTGTGCTTTGCACAGTTATTGCTCAATAAAATATTTTTTCATTCATTTATTTATTCATTCATAGAGGTGTATACTTTTAATGCCAATATTCCTTTGATATTCTGAGTGTGACTTACAGAATACCATAGTCTCTAAGGAATTAGAATTGACATCCTTCAAAGAGTAGTGGAGAAGCAAGCATGTGGTGGGTTGAGCAGGCCGCAACACTTTACAAACATGCTTTTATGAAGATGTCATTGATGAAACTCAGGATTCAAGAAATGCGAATGCTTGTTATGTAATAAAGGCAAGGAATAATGGATGGATTGCTCATATGTGTAGTTGTTATCATCATCATCAAAATAACTTGAGGAAGGCTTCCAGCATGTTGGCTAGACTCCTTGTGGTGAACTTATGGAAAAATTTAGACAAAAGCTAAGCAGGACAGAGAGGCACAGATAAACTGTAATTTATAGTAATGGAAGCAATCACAAAATTAAGATCACAGACTCATTTGATTATTTGTGTAATGAATAAGAAAGTGGGTGGTGTCCTAAGGCAGTGATGTCAAAGTGTAGGGCCTCAGGCTCACCAGAATCAGTTTGTAATATAGTTGGGAAATGTTTAAAAAAGTAAGTAAAAATGTAATAGAAGAAAGATAATGTTAATTTGTGGTTTTCAAAGGCAATATGCAATCCTCAGAAATTTATTTCTACATAAGTTTGACACACTGGTTCAGAAGTAACACTATTCTGAAGGACCCCAATATTCACTGAGTATCTCTTCTGAGATATTATGAGAATAGATATACTGAACAATTTGCACAAACTTCATACTGACTCTCTAACTCAAAGTGTTAGAGCCATCTGGATTGGCTAACTGACATATGAACCAGTAGGAACAACTATCCTCAAAAATAAAAAAAATATTTCAAAAAGTATCTTGATACAGGTTGGTCCTTTCCCCTTATCTTTCTCCAATCTGTTTGGGATACAGATACACAATATTTTTGTATGTATTTCTGGGCATAGTTTTGTGGCTTACAGGGCTTATTCTTTCCCACTCTATGGCAATATGAAGGGAGTTGGAAGTAGATAGACCACAGAGCGAGGGGCTGAAATATTTACATACTATTAGGAGGGATAGTAACTGGACCATGAATACATAGGTTAAAAAATTTAACTAGAATTTAATGCAGTAACTTGAGTCCTAAGAATCATCCAGATAACCAAGGTTCCTTCCCACATGGCACTTATATTATGAAATGTAATGATATCTTCTTGAATTCTAGAACTCTCTTCAGATGGAGCAACCTGTGACAAATTTGGTGATCTCTAAGGAGAGGTTGTAGAATACTGTTCATATAGCAATCTGGCATTGGAACTGTGTGGCCATGCAATAGCAGGGTGGGCAAGCATTTTTTGTGCTTAATGACTGTATTTACTACAGGTGGGTTTTTCAAATGGTCACTTATGTGTCTTGTATTTAGTAAAGGTGTTAGTATTGGTATTGTGATGTGCAAAATTATAATGTGTTTATTGTTTTAGAAGATATAGACAGAGGGAAGAGGGCTAACAAAGAATTTTAAGTATTTATGATATCTAGATATGATAGAAATGAAAAGGAGGATATGAAGAATATCTAGACCTACTATAATGTGGTTTTAGAATCCTGAGTTTAGGACTTCCAGGTAAGCGTGGAGGCAGTCTAGACATGGGATTCTTCCTCTCCTCAGCACCCACCGATATAGACTACCTCAAAAGACCAAAAAAACCCAAATTCATAAGAACGAAGGGACTCTAAAGTAGGGCACAGCATTGAAGGTACGTGGGATTTGGGCATTTCCTCACTATAAGGGGGTGAAAAAGCTCCCATCCAAATGTGAGTAGATGATCTACACTCCCCCACCCTACCTACGGAGCCAGAGTCGGAGCCAGAGTCAGAGCCAGCGCGTGCCAGAATCAGCGAGTGAGTGAGGGGCACCTCTAGAGTGAGCAAGGGGCACCTCTAAGTCCTTGGGAGCTGACTAAGACCACCAAAGACCTACCCCTGAGAGCAGCTACACCTGAAACCCCTGCGGGCTGGGGAGTGCAGACCTTGGGTGCTCTTGGGAAGGTAGCACAGAGAAAGGCAGCGAACATCGGAAACTGCGGAGATTTGAGAGCTTGCCTCAGGCAAAATCCTTGCTCCTTAACTCCATACACAGAGAGCTTGTCCATCTCACTCAGATTTCTGGCTAAAAAGGGAAGGAAAAACCTCCACAGTGATGGCAAATTGTGCCCAGGAGCAACAAACACCCTCAAGAAAAACAAATAGAAGACATTGACTCTTGAACATTTTTACAGAGGAAAAACCCAGGCTACAGAGGAAAAACAAACAAAACCAAAACCTTCTAAAAAATAGAATTCTGAGTTTACATTGTGACTTTTATATAGAACATTATGGACTTAGAGCTGGAAGACCATTTATCTTGGAGGCCATGTAGTTCAACACCTTCATTTTACAATTGAGGAACTAAAGGCCAGAAGTTGAATGACCTAGTCCAGGAACACTAGATAGGAACCTAGGAGGCTTTCTCATTCCAAATCTGACATTTCATTTTATCACATTGCCAGTGCTATTCAACTCATAATGTAATTTCTGATTTTAACTTCTTATAATGTTCCTGTTTTGGGCTACTTCTCTATATAGTGACTATATAGGGCTTCATGGATGCTAATGAATCTGAACTACTTACACTATAGTTTATGAGCCCCCAACTGGTGAGTTTCCCCTTACCAGTTGGTCAGGAGAAACAATTTGCTCAAAGTAATAATATTTAATAAGGTAGCACAGCATGAAGAGTATTTAGGAAATATTTCCCTTATAAACCCATGTTTCATTCTCCCATAAATATAGTATCCATGGGAAGATTGGGTACAGATTCTGAGGATAATGGTAATGAGGCATGCCAAGGGAAAATATATGGCCAAGGCAGTTCGCAACAATGGTTTGGCTGGTTCTTGTTATCTTTTGCCTCCTTATTACATCTTCATGTTACTTCCATTTGTTGTTTAGCTAGACTTCCAAGGTCTGCCCTTCTCTGAAGCTTGACTATTGCCAGAGGTTATGTTGGTTGTCCCCTTCTCCCTGTCTCTTAGAATCAGTAATGTGTATTGGTTCCAAGGCAGAAGAGTGGTAAAGGCTAGGCAATGGTGGTTAAGCTTGTTACACATCTAGGAAGTGTCTGGGGCATATTTGAACCCAGGTCCTCCCAACATTCAGCCTGACACTTTACCCATTGTGTTAACTAGCTGCCCCAAACAGGCTAGCTTTCGTTTTTTTATTATTATTTTAATCTTTAAATATTTTTCTATGTTTACATGATTCATTTTCTTTCCCTCCCCTCTTCCCTCCTCACTCCCAGAGATGACAAGCAATTCTACTGGGTTGTGTAAATGTTATCACTTGATACCTATTTCCATAAATAAATAAATAAATGATGTCATTTGTTTTTCTTTTGAATTTCTATTCTCATAGTTCTTTCTTTCCATGTGGTTAGCATCCTTCAGGAGTGTTCTGGCTTGTTGCATGGCTACTAGTAGCAAAGTCTATTACATTGGATTGTTCCACAATGTTTTACTTTCTGTGTATAATAGGCTAGCTTTTTTTTTCTGAATGAATTGTTTTTATTTAAATTTTAAATTTTTAAAAAATTGATTAATTAGGAAAATGTTTCCATGGTTAAATGATTCATGTTATTTCCCTCCCTTCCTCTCATTCCCCTCCCATAGCCAATGCGCAATTCCTTTGGGTTTTACATGTGTCATTGATCAAGACCTATTTCCACATTATTGATATTTGCATTAGGGGTAATGATTTAGAGTCTACATCCCCAATCACGTCCCCATCGACCCATGTGATCAAGCAGTTGTTTTTCTTCTGCATTTCTCCCCCCACAGTTCTTCCTCTGGATGGGTATAGCATTCTTTTTTATAAGTCCCTCAGAATTGTCCTGGATCATTGTAATTGTTAAATTTTTTATGGTTGGACTTGAATACTAAATTGGTGGTCACCAGGGATTTAATTTCTAAATCCCCAAATGAATTTACTAAAGTAAATGGAATTTATGGTAGTTTATTTACAATAGAGGGAATATATTAAGGAAGAGATAAAAGGGGAGAGAGAGAGAGCTCTGCTTCCTCAGAGCCAGGTAGAAACTTTAAGGCCCTAATCAGGGAAAGGAGTCTCCAGATGATGGGCCTTTCATCAGAGGTTCACACCTCCAGAAAGGCAGGGAAACTAAGTCAGCCTTTCACTCACAAGGAAAGCAGTCTGCAATCTCCCGCATGAGCTCCTACAGGGTCGAGTTCTGAGTGTCTGTCTTCCAGTCTCTCCTCAAGTGTCTGTCTTCCAGTTCAACTCCAAGTGATTCTTCCAGTCTCTCCTCAGAGTGACTCTTCACTCTAATGCAACTCCGAGTCAGAGCATTCTTCAATCTGTATCCTCTTGTGTGCCTCTGTTTCCTCTATTTAAGGATCTTTTTCTCTTGTGTCACCTCCCCTAAATTTTACATCTACCAATCACAGCAGATGTCCTCTCCAGGACTGCCCACTCTTTAATTCACATCTTTTTTGGTTAGATTATACCTTTTTTGGTTAATTTGCACCTTTAGTAGTTAGTTCCCACTTTTAGTGGTTAGTTACTTTTTTGTAGATTAAAATGGGTAGATCTACTTCAAATACTGAGTTAACACTTTTGGGGATTAAAATCTAAAAATAGTCTGAGGATTACAATTCAATCTAACTAATAAAGGAAGAGCTAAGTACCTTTATTGTTACAATTTAATCTTCACAATCAAGGAAGAGCTAGAAGTACCATCATTGTTACAATCCAGGGAGAGCTAAATCCAATCTTCACACATTTGCTGCTAGTAGAGAAGTCCATTACGTTTGTTTGTGAACAGGCTAGCTTTCTTAAAAGCAGTCAGGGTATGGTCAATCCTTTACCAATAGAGAGATGTCTATAATTAGGGAGTACAGTAGTACAGGTTGTATAGAGCCTCGTAAGGGAGTAGCTGAGTTTTAGAACCCTGTTATAGTAATCCATCTCTGTGTCCTTCTCTTTACTTTCTGTGATTATAGCTATCTTTATATATAATTTAACACATTATTGTTATTTATCCTTTTATTATGTTAATTATTATATATTCACATATTATATAATATAATAGAATTTTATCCTAGTTTGTTATTGATCAGCTCTGCTTTCCCCCTTACAATTATAATACTTGATGTTTGTGATAACTGGTAAAATATAATAGGTATATACATTAGAACGAATGCTAGTGCCACAATCATAACTTTTAAAGTTTATTAAATATAATATAAATTATTAATTATAGTATTTGATATAGTGAACCCAACTACGGTTTCTATATGATTTTTACCTGTGGGTAATAACCTGAGGATTAGAAGGGAGACTAAGGAAATGGGTGAATAATAAAGACTCAGAGACAACAAGTTAGAAGGGATGGGGAGTGGCACGAACTCCGAGTAAATATGAGGAATAAGAAAATACATGGGGAGTCACAACTCCTTAATGCCTCCTATGGACAAGAGTGCCAGAGGATTAATAGGAAGCATGGGGGCGACAGTGTCGCTAGGAAAGAAAGTACGGGGGGAGTAACAACTCCTTAATGCCTCCTATGGAGTATCATATTGTTTAATTTCCAATTGGTTTTAGATTTGGTTTTCCATGTACCATTACTAATCATTATTTTTATTGCCTTGTGATCTGAGAAGGCTGCATTTATTATTTCTGCTTTTCTGCATTTGTGTGCTATGTTTCTGTGACCTAATGTATGGTCAATTTTTGTGAATGTGCCATGTGGTGCTGAGAAGAAGGTGTATTCCTTTTTATCCCTATTTATTTTTCTCCATATGTCTATTAATTCTAATTTTTCTAAGATTTCATTCACTTCTTTTACCTCTTTCTTATTTATTTTTTGATTTGATTTATCTAAATTTGATAATGGTTGGTTTAAGTCTCCCACTAGTATGGTTTTATTGTCTATTTCTTCCTTCAATTCTCCTAGTTTCTCCATTAGAAATTTGGGTGCTATATTATTTGGTGCATACATGTTGATTAATGATATTTCCTCATTGTCTAAGGTCCCTTTTAACAAAATATAATTACCTTCCCAATCCCTTTTGATCAGGTCTATTTTTGCTTTGGCTTTATCAGATATCATGATTACCACTCCTGCCTTCTTTCTATCAGTTGAGGCCCAGAAGGTCTTACTCCATCCTTTAATTCTGACCTTGTGGGTGTCAACCCGCCTCATGTGTGTTTCTTGAAGACAACATATGGTAGGGTTTTGGATTCTAATCCATTCTGCTATTCATCTACGTTTTATGGGTGAGTTCATCCCATTCACGTTCAAAGTTATGATTGTCATTTGTGGACTCCCTGGCATTTTGATTGCCTTCCCCAATTCTAACCTTTTCTTCTTCGGCTCTACCTTTTAGTCCAGTGATTTACTTTGAATCAGTCCCCCTTGTCCTCTCCCTTGATGTTTCCCTTTTTAGTCCCTCCCTTTTTGTTCCCTCCCCCTTCCCCCTCTCTTTCCCTCCCTTTTTGTTCTCCCTCTCCCCCTCCCCCCCTTGGTTTTCCCTTCTCCTTACCCTTGTTGGGTAAGATAGAATTCAAGATCCCAATGGATCTGGATGTTTTTCCCTCTCAGAGTTGATTTCCCTGAGATTGAGGTTTAAGTACCGCCCCCCCCCTCTCTTCCTCTCCTTCTTATGGGAGTTTTCTTCCCCTCCCCTTCCCATGTGAATCTTTGTGTGAGAATGATTATTCTATTTGGTCTTTCTTTACCCCCTATTTATACATTACATTTTCCCCACATATTAGTATACATAGATTGATATAAATGTAGTCCTTATAGAAGAGAGTTTGAGTAAAAGAAGAAGATAACATTTTCCCCTTTCCTTAATATTTACCTTTTCAGGTATTCCTTGCTCTTTGATTTTCGGTATCAAACTTTCCACAGAGCTCTGGTCTTTTCTTTGCAAAAAGTTGGAAGTCTTCTATTTTGTTGAATGCCCATACTTTCCCTTGGAAGTATATAGTCAGTTTTGCTGGGTAGCTGATTCTTGGTTGGAGACCCAGCTCTCTTGCCTTTCTGAAGATCATGTTCCATGCCTTATGATCATTCAGAGTAGAACTTGCAAGGTCTTGTGTGACCCTGATTGGCATTCCTTTATATCTAAATTGTCTTTTTCTGGCTTCCTGTAGGATTTTTTCTTTTGTTTGATAGCTTTGGAATTTGGCAATTACATTCCTGGGAGTTGTCTTTTGGGGGTTTAGTGTAGAAGGTGTTCTGTGAGCTCTGTCAGTGGCTGTATTGCCCCCTTGTTCTAGAATCTCTGGGCAATTTTCTTTGATTATATCTTGTATCACCATGTCCAGTTTGGTGTTTATTTCTGGCTTTTCTGGGAGTCCAATTATTCTTAAATTATCCCTTCTCCCTCTATTTTCCAGATCTATCACCTTGTCGGTGAGATATTTTATGTTCTCTTCTAATTTCTTGGTGTTTTGGCTTTGCTTTATTAATTCTTGCTCTTTTACACGATCGTTGTCTTCCAGCTGCCTGATTCTGGCCTTTAAAGCCTGGTTTTCCTTTTCAGTTTCATCATACCGGTTTTGTAGATGCGTGAATTTCTTTTGCATTATTTCCAACTTTTCCTCCCAGAAGGCTTCCATCTTTTTGGTCATTTCTGATTCAAATTCTTCATAGGTTTGTGGAGAGTTTCCATTTCCTTTGGAAGGTTTTGGAGCATTTTCTTGTATATTATCTTCTATCTGCTCTGTATTTTGTATTTTGGCTCCATAGAATGTGTCCAAAGTCGCCCCTTTCTTCTTAATTTTCTTGGTATTTTGGGGCTTCTGTGCTTCTGTGGAGTTTGCCATCTCTGAATGTGGAGGATTAGCTTTTCTTATCTCTGTCTGGTGTTCAGAGGCTTTAGTCCTGGGCAGATGGTTCTATGAGCTTTCCCTGGGTTAAACTGAATATGCCTCACTGGAACTGGAATGGAAGGGTCGGACCACATTGCTTTCCGGAAGTTGCCTTCAGAATCGCTGGCCATGAGGCTGTTTCGTTGGCCTGCGGGGGGATGGGCTGCAGCTTCCCCAAGCTCTGAGGGCAGGGACTTTCACTGAGACTTGGATAGCAGGATCCAGCCCCTGAGGCTGTCTTGCTCCAGGCAGTGACTTTCACTGGGACTCGGATAGAAGGCCCTGAGGGTTGTTGTTCCGAGGACCCTGCTCTCTGAGCCGGGCGGGGCTGCGGCTTCCGGGAGCCTTGGACTCTGCGCTCCTACCCCTTAGGTCCGAGTGATCTCGGGTTCTGGCTTTTGAGGGGAGCCGTACCTTTTGATCCGGGTCCAGGTCCAGGAGGAGGGTTCCCAGGGTCTGTGCTGTTGATCGCTTTGAATTTCGGAGCCTTAGGAGCTTATAGTTTGAGATCGGTCGGGAAGGGTTTTCCGGAGATCTGAACTTTAGCTTTCTCTAAGCCGCCATCTTAACCGGAAGTTGGGCCTTAATGCCTCCTATGGACAAGAGAGTCTGAGCATTAATAGGAAGCATTTGGGCGACAGTGTCATAAGGAACAACAGAAAAAGAAAGGACAGAGCACTTTGAAGATACAGGGAAGTAAGAGTTAAGAGGAGAGGAGGGAAGAGACAGAAATCGCACTTGTTCCCCCTAATTTATTGGCAGTTTTAGGAATGTGTATTAGGAGGAGATCAATGCATACATAACATGGCATAGGTCCTAACATTGGTTGAATTGACAATGACAAGATCAAAGAGGAGGAGATTAATCCAACCTGTGCTTTGCAAATGAATGTAGTTGGAGCCAGGGCATGACTGTCAATGCCCTAATGGAACCCGCGCTTTGCAAATGAATGTAGTCCCAGCCAGGACTCTGGCTGTCAACACCCAGCTCAGGAATTTGCTAGTCCTTTGGACTGTCCCTTTCTACACCATGTGTCTGGTAAATGAATATACAGGATACAATATCAATACATCAATCATACTTTCCAGGTGCTAACATGCCTGGTATGCTACAATCTGCATGGTAAATGAGTAGTTAAATGTAATTGGATTGATAAACTAAACTTTATGACACAAGGTTTATCATAAGTATTTGATTTCTACTGTGCTTGTAAAATTAAATATTTAATTTGGCCATTGAGGAAAAGATTAGCCTGTCATTTCCCCCCTTGATAGCATAGCACCAGGAGTTTATTCAGATGACTTAATTAGCACATGTTATCCTAATAAGGATCTGTCACAAGTATAGCAGAAGCATTAATGTTTAGTGCTGTATTTTGGCCAGGAAAAACCTTTAATCTCTGATGATAACCCAATTGTTTCCTAAAGTGGAGAACAAAGTGGGATACAGAGGGACTATATGGCATTAATATTGAGCAAAAAGGCTACACAAAAACAGCATGGCTGAAAATGAAAGGTACATTTCTTCTTTCTTTATAGGGATGAAGAACTCTAGAGGTAGAACCCAGCATATGATGTTGAAATTGATTAGTTTTGCTGAACTGCTTTTTTCTCTCTTCTGTTTTCTCCTTTGTTATAAGACAGATGGATATATTGGGAAATTAATAATATATAAAACCAAAAGATTTTAGTAGAATAGAATGAAAGATATAAAAGATTAAATATTTCACTAGAGAAAAGCTAAGAAGAAGGTGTGAATGAAGAGTTGAAATTTTGTCTGTGACATTTGGGAAGATGGGGATCAATCAGGTATCTACAGATTGTAAATCTTAGGAAAGGTGTAGACAGACAACTTGGTATGGGTGGGAAGAATGTGTGTGCATGTCTATTGCTACAGGTAGCACAATCAGAATACTACTAATGAAGTTAGAGTTGGATTGAACTTCCATCATTCTGAAGTCATCCATGCCTTCCATGGCAGAGTCTATTGGCTAGGGGAAGGTAGTACAGAGCCAAAGACTCAGTGGAATTGGGTTTATAGAGCTGGATTTAAAATAGCATATGAAGACAGCAGCAGTTATAACTTTGTTTCTCTTTTTTAAAAAAATCAATATTATTTTAATTCCCACATCCTTGCCCTTGCCACCTTCCTCCTTTGACACAGTGAGAAAAACAAAGCCCTTGTTACGAACATGTATAAACAAGCAAAAACAAGCAAAACAAAAAGCATTAGCTATGTCCAAAACCAAATATGTCTGAATCTGAACTCTTGATTAAATATCATTTATTAGAATTTGGGTAGCACGTTTCATCATGAGTCCTCTGGAATCAGAGTTGATCATTTTGTTGATCAGAGGTCCCAAATCTTTGTTTCTAAGCCTTACCTTCTGTCTTAGAATCATTTGCAAGGCAAGCATTAAGGGCTAGGCAATTGGAGTTAATGACTTACCAAGAGTTATATGGCTAGGAAGTCTTTGAAGCCACATTTGAACCCAGAACTTTCCAATTCCAGACCTATCCACTGAGCTACCTAGCTGTTCCCTTAGTTTTTCAAAGTTTTTTTTTATGATATTCTTATTGTTGAAATTGTTTTTCTGCTTCTGTTCCCTTTACTTTGCTTTAGTTATTGTAAATCTTCCCAGGTTACTCTGAAACTAATACTTTTCTTAATTTTTTTATAGTACCAAAGTATTGAATCACATTCTTATACCATAACTTGTTCAGTTATTTTCCAAATGATGTATACCACTTAAGTTTCCAATTCTTTGACACCACAAAAAACAATTATAAATACTTTTGTAAATATGGCTCCTTTGCTTTACTTTGATATCTTTGGGTTATAGGCCTAGTGGTTGTATCTCTGGGTCAATGGGGGTGGTATGCACAGTTTAATAGTTTTGGGGGCATAATTCCAAATTGCTTTTTTAGAATGACTAGGCCAAAGTTCTATCATTAGTGTATTAATGTACCTGTTTATCATAACTCCTCCAGTATTTGTTATTTTCTGTTTTAATTTTCATTTCTCTAATTATTAGTGAGTGAAAGGATTTTTTAAATATGACTTGCTATCTTGGGTTTCTTCCTCTGAAAAACTATTAGTTATTTCTTTATACAATAAAGCTTCATTTAATTGGAACTCTTGATAAACTGGAAGTTTTTACTTTCCTTTGAGAAGAATCCAGTGACAAGAAAGCAAACATATAAGGAATTGAATAAAAAACTGTCCTGAGGTTAGTATATAGTTTAGTCTTTAATATCTTTTATGAGAGTCTATGAGTTCCTTTCTAGTTCTACATCTGCAATCCTATGGTCTAAAGTTTGATTGCACACTGAGACAAATAGTATTTGGGATAATTCTAAGATCTATCAAATCTTAACCAAATGAAAACTTAAGTAGGTTTAGTGTGCTTAAGTTAACTACAGTTTTAACCAAGGAAACATAAAAGTATAGTTGTGCATTTTTAGAAGCATATTCGACAAGGAATTTGTGTACAAAGAATTTTTTGGTTACTAAAATTAAGTATTATAATGAATGCCTTCATTCCCTTGAATATTCCTGTCGATCAGGGTTTTAATGACTGATATTCAACTTTACCCAGTAGGTATAATTGTCCACTTTTATAATGAGCAAGTCTTTTAATCACACTAGGGTTGTCTTTCTCTTTTTGAGGGAAATAATGCCTTCACCATCTTCTCTCCTTGGCCAACTCCTTTACAGTATTCATGATTCTGTCTCAGTCTCCTGATAGTCATTTCACCTCCTTTAATCTTCATTTTCTCTAATGGCTTCTTTCCTGCTGCCTAATGAACATACTCAGGTTTTTCTTCCCACTCTTTAAAAAAAATCCTTCATATGAACCTACCATCCTCTCAATATGTTATCCTTTAGTTTTTCTCTTTTACAACTATGTTGGTGTTCAATTCAGTCACAACTACATATTGTGTCCCCATTTGGGGTTTTCTTGTCAAAGAAACAAATCTTGTTTCTAACAAATTCAGCTTTAACAGCTTTTCCCAATGTTAAGAATGATTTCTCTTTATAACAAAGCAAAACCCCACAAAATTTAAAATTATGAAATCTGTTTCTTATTTAACTCCCTTAATTCCTTTTGAAGGCACAGAAATTGTGAAGGGACCCTTTTTTCTTCTCCTATTAGAGCATTAGTATTATATCATCATACGACTTCATTAAGTCCTCAAGTAAATTTATCTTTCTAAGAAGGGTTCTTTAGATTCTTGTGTTTGTATTTTGGATAATGACCTCTATTCCATTAAAGATCAGTTCCCCTCTCCCTCCTTCAAGGCTATACTCAGGTTTTTGTGTAGGTGGATTTTGTTGTAAGCCAATACATTACTTCTTTCTGGATGCTGTAGTATTTTTTCTTTGTTATGGGAGCCCTAGATTTTGGTTATGGCATTTCTGGATTTTTTCTTTTTGGAGTTCCTTTCAGGAGGTAGTGGATTATACTGACTTTTTTTTATCCTTTGTATATAATAGTTGTGGGCAGTTTTTGTTTATGATTTCTTGAAATAAGCTGACCAACTGCAAAGTGAATGGAATTGTTAGATTTAAATTAATAACTACAGGTTCTTATTTTCCATACAGTTTATTAATAATCACTTGAAATAAAGAAAGCAGATGGGTATAGGTTTAAAGTCTATTTTTCTACTCTTAAGTCTGACCATATATTGATCCTCCTGCATGACTCTCTGTCTGCCGCTAGTGCTGCATACAGGGAAGTAGAGAGAGTGGGTGTGGACTACAACATTCCCTTTATCATCTGTTTTGCATCACCTGTGCAGTAACATCCAATAGGCACGCAAATAGAATGTGGGAAGTAGGTAGATAATCCAGGAGGGGGAGGGGTGTAAATTCCCTTTCCACAATTACCTCTGTGATTTCATTGGGAGATGAGCATGTTGAAATCTCCCAGATTTACATTCCTAGTCTCTCCAATGAATCATTTTACACAATCAGCTTATACCTCTAAAGATCTACTGGCTAGAAGTGCATAAAATATTACACTTTACAAAGGGGAAATTAAAACAATTTGGGGATAAGAGGGAAACAAAAGAGAAAGGAAACAAAAAAAGATTGATAGACGCATTGACAGAATGCCAATTAGGGGGCATTCTCCTTTGACATAAGAGTTTACATTCAGAATAAATGATATGTTCAACCCCCTCCAGTTCAGTTCATTATATCCCAAAGTTCACCCTGTATCTTTTGATGCAGTGTGTGGTTTCCGTAGGCTTCATTATGGCCCCTTCTTCAAAAAATCTGCTTTCTTGATTTGGGGTATTGGTGAATTTCTTTTCCCAAAATTTCTCCAAAAGATTTCAAACCTTGGATTTTAGGATAATTATACAATCCCTGCTGAGGAGGGTGTTGACCAACAGCAGAATCACCCCGGGATACATGACTGAGTTAATTCTGGATAAAAATAAAATATCAAAATCTTATGTATATAAAATTATGAGCAAAAAAGAATAAATCCATAACAGGTCCTTGAATCACCAATAAGGCCAACGTAAAGCGATTTATGTCCTGCAAGCTTTCAGGACAATTGCAGCAATATAGCACTTACATAATGGCAGCCAGGACTACAGAAAATTGCCATATTATAAAGGAGAAGGGACTAGGTTTTTGAAGTAAAAGGGAAGTGTGATTCCCTGGTCTGATTTTACCTTCAATCTCAGGGATAGGGGAGCCAAAATGAAAGCCAAACTAAGGTACTTATCAGAATCTGACACAGGAAAGGAAGTCCAGTGTCTGGATATATTAGCCACTTCCTCAAACCTCAAATCAAGTCCTCTGTCTTGGCGCAGATCCTCATAAATCCCACAGGAATTGTTGGTCTTCTTGACCTTGTGCTTCTTGGCACTGTTCAGTGGCTCTTTTGTGATTCCTTCTTCTGATATCAGACACAATTATTAGTAAAGATCCCATATTATTTAACAATTAATGGCAGGTTTCCAGTCTAAAGGCATTGGGTATGCATTGATATTAGGCCTGATATTGTAAGCTTATCCTTCAAAATAAAAAATATTAATACTTATTCCATGTACTTTAAGTACATAAAATAAGAAGAAAAATCAAATATCATATTTCAAAAATAAAGAAAAACAATAATAAGAATTTTAAAAATAAAAAATTCATAGTTCACATTCCATGTGACAATGTGTCAACCAAGCAGAGGCACAACACAAAGGTTTCTCACTCAAAAGTGAGATCTATATCCTTTTTAACTTGGCTATGATCCATGGTGTGAATGTATATTTTTTTTTTACCAGGTAAAAGTTTTTTAAAAACATCCCAACTAATGCAGATTCTGAGAAGTACCCAAATCCCCCAAATCATAAGAGCCCAATTGATGAGAACTTCAAACAAACCCATTCCTTGCCGTCATGAGAGGTTCCACCAGCTATCATTAAATTCACATGAGTCTCTATAGCACTTGCTGTGTGTCATTTAAAAGCCTTTGAAAGTCATGATATTTGTCACAAGTTCTCCAGATCTAGGCAATCTTTCAACCTTACCTGAGATATTTCTAACAGAGTCTATTCCATCATTCCAAAATTTGGCAGGAAAACCCTGGAAAACCTCTGTACTGCTGATGAAGACCTTTTGGGTTTAGAATGTACCATCCTGGTGGAAGGGTAGAGTAAGTGAAGAGTTACAAATATATAAAACCGTCCAGGGTCACCAATCCCCATGGGAAATTCTCTGTTGTAGCATACCAGGTATATTAGCATCTTGAAAGTTTTATTGGTGTATTGATATTATATCTTATGTGTTCATATACCAGACTCATGGTCATGTTACTTTTTGATTATTGTATTTCCAAATCTTCAGTCCAAAGTACAAAAGAATTCCTGAGCAGGACATTATTTGCCACAGGGTCCTAGCTCCCACCTTGTTAGACCACATTCCATACCAAGTCACATGTTCGATTAACTTCCTCCTCTTTGATTACATGATTGTCAATTGAGCCAATGTTAAAACCTATTCCATATCACATATTCATTAGCTACCTCCCACTCCACATTCCTAAACTCTCCAATAAAAGTTTGGAGACACCTGCAAATTGCTCTCTTTGAAAAGCATCACCTCCCTTGTGTTTTAACTCTTTGTCTCCCAGTCTTTATTCCTTTGTGTGTGTGTGTGTGTCTCTCTCTCTCTCTCTCTGTCTCTCTCGTAACAGCTGTAAAAGGCATATATTTTATATGTCCCATCCATTGCAATATGGATACGGGGAATACAATAGTGAAAATCACTTCTGATGTTCCATCCATTACATTTTTATAAATGTGGAGGTGGGAAATACAAGTGCTGTTGTGTTTCACTTTGTCACCCATGTACTTACTACTACTAATGGATCCTTTCCTCTTGTTACATGCAAGTCAAAGGTAGGCGAATGGTCAGTCAGAGGAAGTGGTGCTCCTAGATATCTAAAAATCACTTCTGAAGACCCATTAAAAATAATTTGAGATTTTTAGCTCATTAAATTCTTTAACAGTCACTGATATCGGTTGTAACCATTTTGATGGAGTCCATCCATCCTCATCTATATGACAATTAACAAAGGCAAAAGAAGCAAAAGGCTGTGTAGGCAACATGTGACCTCCTTGTGTTGAAGCTGTGGTAATGTACCTATGGTTTTGCCATGGAAAAGTTTGTCCAACTTGTCTATGGACATTTAATGGTATTATCTCCAGTCTAGACATAGGAGGAGGGTACAAATCAAGACAGTGTAATAGAACATATAGCTAATAGCCAAAGCACATTAACTGAAAGTGACATAGCGTAATGTAATATTTTAGATTAGATCAATATGTGAACTTAAAAACAAAAATTAAATCTTAAAACATTTTCAGTAGGGGGAAGCTGGGTGGCTCAGTGGATTGAGAGCCAGAGCTAGAGACGGGAGGTCCTAGGTTAAAATCTAGCCTCAGACACTTCCCAGCTGTGTGACTCTGGGCAAGTCACTTAACCCCCATTGCCTAGCCCATACCACCCTTCTGCCTTGGTGCCAATACACAGTATTGACTCCAAGATGGAAGGTAAAGGTTTAAAAAAAAATCAGTAAATACTGTATATGCAACAGGATATAGTTATTCAGTGTTAATAGAAGGTTTTAAATGTGAGCAATGAATCCAAGAATTCTTTTCTCCAATTTTGATAGCTGTTGGAGAGGTTAAAAGGACTTGAAACAGACCTCCCCAGGCAGGCTGAGTTCCTCCAGTACACTGGAAGTTCTTTGTGTATACCTTGTCTCCTGGGTATAGGTCATGGAATGAGAAGTCTAGAGGTCCTACTTGTACTGCAGCTCCAGATTTGTGGAGTTCTGGCAATTTGACCTATACGTCCTGTATATAGGAAGCAATAGAAGTGTCTCCCCCAATAATGATGTGTGTGCAGGAGAAAAAGGCTTAGCCTGTATGGGGAGGATGTCCAAAAAACATCTCAAATGGTGAAATGTGTAGATCTCCCCTGGGCCTGCTACGAAGATAAAATAGGGCTAAAAGTGGAGAACCTCAGGTTGTTTCAAGTGAGTCTCAGTGCACAATTTTCCAGTCATATTTTTAAGATCTCTATTCATTCTCTCTACTTTGCCTGAGCTCTGGGGGGTGATGAAGTGAATGGAATTTGGGAGACATCTCCAAACAAGAATAAATTTGAGACAAAACACAATCAGTAAAATGAGTTCCCCTGTCTGAGTCAATTCATACTGGTGGGTCAAAGCAAGGGACAATCTCCCTTAAGAGCACCTTAGCAACCAAAGCTGCTGGGGTCAGACAAACATTATAATGTTCAGCCTTCAGCATGGTAATAAAGTCAATTTGTAAATGGTCAAAAGGTGTGTAAGCCAAAGGATGCCCACCAAAAGTTTTGCCACAAAAAGCATGTTGATTGTATACCTGGCACACTTTAGAGGCTATGATGGTTATACCAGGGGCTATCCATACTTTTTTAACAGAGTCTTCAATACCCTGTGTGTCAAGTGACCATTCTTGTGAACAAATAAGCATATTTGCTGATAAAAGCTTCTAGGCAGTAGGGGTTAGCTTTCAGATGACACCCATACCCTATTGATCTGTTTTGTTTTAAACTTTTGTTTTCATTTTTCCACTTGTTCATTATAAGGGAGAGATAAATTTGGAGCAGAGCATTGAAGTACAGCTAGAGCTTTAGGTAACTGGAGAGAAGAAAGCACTTCATTAATGGTCTCTGTGTCCATGATACAGAGTTTTCTGTTAGCTGGACTGTGGGATTATAAGAATGATAAATGCTGTAAAACTTATTTATGACTACAATGGGCTCTTATTCAAAAGAAAGGTTTCTTTTTCACTTAAAGCTCTCAATGTCTTCTTGAGAGAAAGGTGTATGATGTCTAATGTTTACTGAGTTCCCTCATTCATTATAAATGGGAACATCCCTTAGAGGGAATAAGCCTTTATTTGAATTGTCTGTGATAATTGCTGTTTGGCTTATTGTTTGGGTTATAGTGCAGCTGGTAGTGGAAGGGGGAGGAGTGGGTGGGTTGGGAGGGAAGGGTTGGTCAGGAAATGAGGGTTTTTTAGGAGAGAGGGGAGGAGATTGGGGTTTCAGGATGTGGAGGAGAGGAGGAGACATGGTCAGGCTGAGGAAGGACTAAGTGGGGGCAGGGCTAGGGTCAGGGAGAATAGGAGGGAAGAGATCAATGTTGGGCCCTAGGAGGAGAGAATTGAGGAAGGACTGATTGGGGCAGGTAGGAGAGGAAGGAGAAGGAGAGGAAAGGCTAGGAAGTACTGATCTGGTGTGGGGCCAGGGGTGGGGAAGAAAAGAAGGAGGAGACTTAGTAGAATGAGTGGGGTTGGTTAGGGAAAGGAGGATAGGGAAAGAGATAGCCAAGAGAGGGAGGAGAAGGATGGTTGGGGTAGGGGGATGTCAGTGGGGACTGGGTAGTGGTGAGGAAGAAACTGTCTAGGGTAAGAATAGTGGGATTGAGGGTCAGATGGTAAGGGAGAGTATAGAGGTGATTTGGGAAGAAAGGAGATGGGAGGAGTGAGGGCTGAGTGGAGTCTGATGGAGAGGGCCCAAAGGGGTCAAGTCAAGACCCAAGTTTGGGTCAGCAGGACAGAAATCTTTCTCACAGTCTAGGTGGGAGGATGATAGAGTATTTTTCTGGCTAGATCTAATCAAGGGTTTAGGAGGAAGAACTAAAGGAGTTAAGCCAGAATCATTTGGATTGAAAGAAAGTATGGCCTCCTTGCTGTGACAAGGAAATCACTTTAAAAGACTGATATATATTAATTTAAGGTCGCCAAGGAATCAGCTATGTAATTCCTAAATGAAAACTTAAGTCAGCAGTCAATCTTTTATGGAGTTTAATTACAATAGGAGGAAGTAATTAGAGAGAGAGAGAGAGAAAGGGGAGAGAAGGAAATAGGGCTTAAATACCCCTTCTGTTTAGGCTGGGCCAAAAGGCCCAAGCCCTTAGATAGCTGCGGCAAAGAAAAGAGATCAGTCCCTATTACTCACGTGACCAAAATGCAGAAACAGTCTCAGAGGCCCCCACTTTCAGCTTCCTTCAGAGCAAGCTTCTCAGAGCACACACCAACCACACCGACCAACTTCTCCACCACCCCCGAGTCTTCAGACCCCCCTATCTTTAAGGAAACCATCCGAGTTCCCTCCCATCAGTCCTCACATCTACCAATCACCTGTCCATCAATTTCCCTGTGCCAATGGAGGCTCTAGCTTAACCCAGGACCGCCCAGAGGTCTCTGGCTTTTGCACATGTCTGTTGAAGGTCATATTTTCAAATAATTAAATCTTTGATCCTTTGCTACAGCCCTTTCTAAATCCTGTTAACCTGAGTATGGTAGAGATTGGAATAATTAAATTTTGATCTAGGCTGCAGCCCTTACTCAATCCTGTTAGGACTGAATAGGGTGGAGATTGATTCCAAGTATCTCCATTGTATCAATTCTAAAATCAATCATGACTCAAAGAAATTCCTGTTCTATGCTTAAGCATAGGTCAAAGTCCTTTCCATTGTTCAGCAAAAGGTTTCTGTCCTAAAGTAATCTTAAGAAGGGAGGAGGGGGAAACTCTCATGCCAATGGGGTTCACATTCCAATAGTCAAGACCCACTATCAATAGGGAATTTTTCAAGTATGAAATTTTCCCAATGGTGAAATTTCCAACATTTATAAGTCTAAGAAATTTTTAGGTTTACATTGCCTGAGGGCAATGAGGGGTGATGTAGTTGATTGATCAAAATGGTAAACCCATAAATGCCAGTGTTTATATTCTTTTGACTCTCTTAATGACTAATGACCTTAAATTCAAAAGAGCCATACTTTGGATAGCTAAAGAACATATGGCTCTGCAAAGTTTCTTGACTTCTCTCCTTTCATACAAACCTCCTTAGGAATATTAGGATCACCACAACAATTTAATAGTTTATGCAGGGGTGAGTCTAGAGGACCTTTCCTTGATTTTTTTCTGATTTGTTGTAATATTTCCCATAGTATCTAGTCTTTCTGGCTTAGTCTGCCTATTGAAGCTGGTCTTACTATTGCTGAATGGTCACTTTAAACAATGAAAGGTTCCTAAAACATAAAAGTTTTGAGACACAATTACCTTTAATTTTATTGTAGAAGGTAACTTGAGAAAGGTTAAATAAGAAGCTAATGCAAGGCATTAGTGATTGTTGCAAGGCAATAGTACCAATAGTAAATATATATTTATAATTATAATTATGTTTTTAAATTATTTTTATTATGATGCTTGAAATAATAAAACACTGAATTAATATATTTGATTAATAGTGCATTGAATTAGTTTGACTTAATTTGGTTTTGTTCAATTTTATTCATTTGGTTTTATTTAATCTAATTATTAATAATTCTTTTATTTAAATTTATTAATTTGATTCAATTCAGTTTGATGTATTCAATGTAATTTTATTTATTAAAATTTTTTTTAATTGTCTGCAGTTTTTTCTTCCAGCCTGTGGGTGGTGCTACACCTGTGTGTAGAGATTAGGGCCTCTCTCACTGCTAGAGGACATGCTCTAAAGATTAGGAAGAGAAAGGGGAAAAAAATGGTGTGGGTGCAGACATGCCTTAGGTTCCTAGCATTTGAACAGAGGATGGAGAAACTTTTAAGGAAGATTTGGGAGAAAAAAAAACTTTTTTGTAGGAGTTGTTGTCCCTCCCCCCCTTCCCTTTCAAGTGGTCCTACTGGGTTGGGGGCTGGGGTACTACCTCTGGACCCTGGGGCTTTCCTGGGGAAAGGCTTGGTAGGGAGCTGCTTCACTGAGCTGACCTGGGAGGGCAAAAGTCAGAGAAAAGAAAAAACAAACAGGGACCTACTATGGGTGGGCTTGTGTTGGGGCTGTGCAGGGTTGGGCTGGATGATGTAGATGGGGCTCCTGCTCTGGTGCACTGGGCAGGGGGGAGCACCCACGGTCTGGCCTGGGTTCAGGGCCAGGGTCTGGCTCAAAGGCGGCGGCTTGTTACCGGGAGATGCACCACAAGGCAGGGAGCCATAGGGCTTGAAAGCAGCCAGGGCAGGCAGGGATTAGAAGTTCCTGCTAGAATGTTGACCCTTGGGAAGCTCTGTAGGGGCCGCCCTAACAAACAAAAAGGAAGAGCCCTAACCCACATGGCTGTTGGTGTGGCTGCATCCCCTGCACAGCTCATGGCAGGGGGCCTAGTCTACTTTCTCCAACATCCCAGCCTCATCTAAGCTAAGGGGGGCCACGTGGGGATTTTACCACAATTTGTCAGAGCAGCCTAGAAAGGACTCTTGGCAGTGATGGCGGTGGCAGTAACTTAGCAGAAGCAAGCAGTTGGCCATTTCAGCATGGGTGGTGGCCCCAGTGGTGGAGGAAAAGCAGGGAAAAGCGGGAGCAAAGCTGACCTCTCTATTTCATACTAAAAGACTTAAAAAAAAAAGAGCATTCTTGGTTGCTATCCAGTTAGATATAAATTAATAACTGCGGGTCTTTTTTTCCATAGAGTGTATCAATAATCATTTGAAATAAAGAAAGCAGATAGGCATAGGTTTAAAGTCTGTTTTTCTAGTCTGATCACATGTTGATCCTCCCGCTTGACTCTGTCCGCCTTTCATGCCACATACCGGGAAGTAGAGAGAGTGAACTCAGCGCCCAACATTCCCTTTATCATTCCCTATGCATTATGTGCCATAATGTCCAATAGGCACCCAAAATGGGATGCGGGAAGTAGGTAGACGATTCAGGAGGGGGAGGGATGGAAATTCCCTTTACACAGAATCAAGATGTTAGATCAGGAGAAGGCTATTAACTACTATAAATATAAAGTGAGAATGGGAAACCAGTTCAGGAAATGTGAGTACTTACTGGTCCAAGTACTGAAGTATGTAAAGAAAAATTTATTTTAGGTGATTGGGGAAGAAATAAAAGAAGTAGTATTAACATTCAGCTAATCTAGGCATGTGGCTGTGGATAAGAGGAGGAAGTGGGGTAGAAGTAGAAGATTAATGACATTCAGGACTAGGATGAGTACTTGAAGGTTATTGGGTTCAGGAAGAGGGATCAGATCAAGTAGGCAGATGGAAGAATTGAGGTTTCACAGAGGAAGGAAAACCAGGTCATATTTAAGAGATGAGAGAACGAATTTGTCCCAAGAATAGGTACCAGATCGGGAATAGAGGGTTAATTTAACATTCCCATTTCTAAAAAGACTTTTTTTCAAAGTATGTTGACATTTCTGTTGACTTTTTAAAGCTCCTTCATTCTATTTTTTATGTTCAGACAATCTTGAAAAGCCTGTTGACATTTGCAATAAGTTTCCTAGATGAGCACTGGTAAAGAGTTATATTGGATGCTGTGCTCACCCTCACTGTGGACTATGCCTCAAATATTCTGTATTTTTCCTTTCTTCTTTTCCCTTGGCCATTTGGTTCTGAGTCACTTAACAAGTACTGATAGAATATACATTTATCCCTGAGACTTTGTGTTGTGCTTGTTTTTGCATGTGAAGATGATGCTAGTGATCTATTTAAGATCCATTTTCATTCACTTCAGCTATACTCATCTGATCCCTTTGTGAACATGTATTTGTAGGATATGTAGTTTAAATTAGGGTAGCCAGGTCAAACTAGTCTAAATGGGAATTGAATCCACCAGTTTAGTCCAGTGTTCCATTCAGCTAAGCTTGCCAATTTTGCAGATGAAAATACTAATAGTATCTGACAGGTATACATGTTAGTCAACTCTAAATTGTTCATGAATTGCATAATTTATGGATTATCTCTAGCAAATTTTTAATCTGATTTTCTTCCCTTTATCTTCCTAGTTTCCCTTGTGTTTAGCAAGGAATATGTAAATGTAAAGGCATATATAAATGTAACAAATTTTAAACTTGTTTTTATATACTACTCTCCAAATCCAAGTATTATTTTTTGCATTATATACAATTTTGCCTTCTTTATCTCACATTTTTCTTTTTTTTAGCCCCACTGTCTATAATATAGATCTTTTAGAAGATGATGTTGATGCTTCTTGCTTGCTTTCAGCTTTCCCAGTCTAATGCATCAAATAGAATAAACATTGCCTCCAAAAGAAAAAATAATTTTGACACCAAAGGGGTTCAGTAAAGAAATTAACATCTTTTGCTATAATGAGAGGACCTGGAACTCACTAAATTGGTAGCTGGAGATAGTAACTCAGGCAGGGCCTTAACCTAATCCCTCTGGTATTATCATTTCTTTTTTGACTCATAATAAAGTTCTTAATAATTCTAAAAAGTAGAGTACTCAATTATTCTCAGAAAGATTACACTAAATTATAATTGAGATCAATTCTGGGACTAGTCAGGCCTAAGTAAACATGAGGGATTTCCTAATCCTAATAGAGAAAGAAAAAGCAAAAAAAAGGAAGCAAAAGCAGGACTCCATTTCTTAGGCTCAAGTCCAAGTTTTTGCAGTCTCATGGCTGTCCAGCAGAAAAGGAATCCCCCTCTGGTATCATCATGGTGCTATACTAGGTGCTGGGGACATCTACTGAGTCGCAAGAAAGAAAGACTGGAACATTATCATAGCAGGGATAATGAACGTTTATTGTGTGCAGCTACACAAGATTTCAAGCTCTCCTCGAGAGAAACAACATATCCTCCCCAATTCTCCCCAGAATGTGAACAGGGGAGTTGACCCATTCACAGGAGTTCTTGGAATTGTTTATGCAGCCTTGAACTGAGAATTCCATGTTTTGTCATACTCAGCAGGAATAGTATGTCACAAACACCTGGGAAGAGGAACTCTATTCCCTGAGTTCATGGAAGGTTCACTACAATTCCCCCTTTTTGTTTATGCCATCCAATTCCCTTTGGTACAGGATCCCATTAATAGTTTTTTGCAGTATAGCAAAACTAGTCATTAAAGCTTTTAGTAAACAAGGCAAGCATAAGAAGATGAACAAAATCACAAGCACACCAACTACAAGAAGCGTAATATCATGAAATAAGGAGGATAAAAATCCTTTTCCTGTTTCAATTCAATTATACAAAGAATCTGCAATATGCTGTGGTTCAAGGTCCTCCTGTAAGGATGAATCAATATTCTGAATTAATATACTGAGATCGTTAATATCTTTGGTGATGTTTTCATGGTCCCATAAACTCTGTAATTGTAATTTATTTTTTTACCATGTTTTTGTATCATTATTTTCTGTTATGGGTAGTAAGCAAAATGCAGTATATCTATAATCACATTTCATGCATGTTTTTAATGACAAATATTGTACTTCATTCGTTAGATCAATTATATTTTTCTGTAACATCATAATACTTTTATAAAAACTTATATCAATTTCTTTTTGTCTTTCTAATGCTGAGATTACATTAGCAGCCAATGCTTTCAAAGAATTGACATCATGCTCAAGAGTATGTAAGTTAGAAACTGATTGTGCTAAAGATACAGAACCTATTATAGTAGAAGCCAATGCAGAAACTAATGCTACTATACCTAATGCAATACAAGTAATACATCGTTTACGTCTTTGTCTTATTTTTTGTTGTAATACATGAAGAATTTGATCCCCTGGACTACCATACCATGAATCTTTATGTTCAGTGGCAAAAAGGGCCATGTGTGGTCGCTTGATGATTAAGACTAGCCCATCCACTGGGTGGGGTCCTTGCCAAGATTGATTATCATCTTTCCACATGACAAATTTTTGTTCTGTGGCCCAGGGCCCAGGAGTAGTGGTACCTGAATTTCATTCATAAGAAAATGAAGAGAAAAATTTTTCAGCTCAGGATATGTTATTGGAAGTAAAGATCAAATTATTTATAGTATATACAGCTATTGCCAATCGTCGATGTGGGGTGCTGTCTCCCCCTTTTTGTTTTATAAGAAATGTTTTTAGTATTTGATCACTGCGCTCCACAATAGCTTGTCCTTGTGGATAGTATGGGATACCTGTGAGGTGTTGGATACCCCAAATTTGACAAAAAAGAAAAAATTGTTTGGAAGTATAAACAGGTCCATTATCTGTTTTAAATGTTCTGGGGGGACCAGCCATCTGAAAAGTCATTAAGCAATGATTAATAACATGAGAAGTTCTTTCTCCCATCAAGCAGGAAGCCCATAAAACCCCTGAATAATCTTATCATTCTGGACATGGAATGTTTGCATTAAGATTCCACAGCCTCAAACAAGCTACTTGGTCAGACAGGGCTGGCAAAGTTTGTTTGAGCATCTTAAAACCTCCGAATGTACAATTAAAACATACTCATCTTTAAGTTCTATCACACAGTGGTTATCAACTTTTTGAGGTCCCCATTGCAGTCCCTAAGTATCAGTATGGAATAATTATAAGCACTTCTTTCTCCTTCCTGTGTGCAAGGAAGGAGTTAATAGCTTTTGAGCAATTTATCCTAAGGCTCCTTGGCTCAATTTACATTTTATTACTTGACAACCTTGTCCCATCCTTCTTTAACAAGTGAGCTTACTACAATTTAAAATTTTGAATGTATCAAACCCCCTTCATTATAATTTACTCTCAGTGGATTTTAGTTTAAACTACACAACTCCCAAATAACTTTGATTAAGTCCTTTAGCAAATTTTCAGTATGTAACCAAACTGAAGTTCAAAGCATTGACCTGCACTCCTCTCAAACCTCTATCTAAAGTAGAATAGAACCTCCAGTTTAGTTTTCTTTTAGCTCAAAACATTGCTACATACCTGATTAATTCCATCAACAGTATTCCAATTTATAGTTTGTTGTAACTATATCACACTGGAATTCATAGTATCAACTAGTATGTCTATCCATTATTCTTATTTCTTTTGGCTTCTCCTCTTTACCATTATTGTAAGTAGAGGAAGGGTACTGTACTGAATTGTATTTAATCCTCATGACAAGCCCTTCTTGATTTCAGGACTGGTCAAATTAGTCTTGTTAAGGATATACAGTTTGCATATCATATACCCTTAAATTCCTTCCTATACATTGTACACATTTAAAAAAGCAATTCATATAAAATTCACTGAAACCATTATCATAGCAAGATCTAACAAAACAAACTTCTAACCATGAGTTTTGTTGTGCTCAATAAAACCTGGTTAACATTTCACATTTAACTGACAGTTACCACAATACATGAAATTATATTTGTATCATGTCAAAATCATTAGCAATCCTTCCAAATTGCATACATCAAACCTTAGAATTAATCTTATGTGAAAAGTAGACTCTAACTGGAGTAAAAACCTCCCTTTTCAAAATGCTCTGAATTTTTCTCTTTTTCGCTCCTTTGTGGGCCCATCCAAAGGAAAAAAGAGGAAAAAATCATTGAACAGGTATTTGCTTTTGTCCTCTGCTGAGGATTTTTGACAGCGGGAAGTTTAATCTTGCAACTTCCCCATTTTTTTTCTTTTTGTGAGTGTCCAATTTAAGAGCACATAGAGACGAGACTGTGACAAAGACAATGATAAACAGAAACATACAACATTGTGACAAGCATGCTTTGAAAGAAAAAAATCAGTGTTTTAGGATCCATTCTAAAGAAGAAATATTTACAGGGAGAAAAATCATTAAAACAGATTCAATGTACTGCCCCTTTAACTGAGGAAGCTGTGCTGAACTAAGCTACTGAGATTAGCCATCTGATTGGCTGAGCTGAGTTTCTGATTCCCTTGCTTTCCCTGAACTCTACATTCTGATCTATCCAAACTTTCTCTCTTTTGACTTATAATTTCTAATAAAATGCTCTTATAGTATGTGGACAAAACTATCTGCTCCTAATTGGGGTTGGAGGTGAGCTGTTCATGACTGGCTTTCTCAAGGAAGGAATTTTTAAATCCCCTCCTATTCAGATTCTCTCTCCTGCTTGGAAGCTTGCTGTGGGAGCCGGCACAGCCTCTCTTTCCTAGCCAGCCTGGTTGGAATGTAGGTGGAGGGAGTGGGGAACAGCCACCACAAAAGAAATTTCCCCTTTGTGAAACTGCATTTTAAACTCTTTCTGCCTTATCCTTTCTTTAATCTAGCCACACAAAAACAACAAAGACGTAACAGAATTTTCTTTTCTGCCTCTTTATCCTCCAACCATAATTTAACAACATTGTAAATTAGCGCAAATTCAGGCTGTGGTTCTTCATTGCCTTTAAATTTGGATCCAATCCATTCCCAATCCTCTGGAGTCACTCTATTTTGATCCAGAAACCACAGGGCTAATCTCCAGACATACCAGATAAAATCTTTTAACTTCCTCCTTTTTACTTTAACTCCATGTAACCCTAGGACTGTTCTGAGTAGCTTTCCTGCAACCTGATCTTCATCTGAGATGAATACCGGAATATTACCCATCTTATTTATACCAAACAAATGCAATTATCAGGGAGGAAATAGCAGCAACAACAACAACAAAAAAATACTAGCAAAAGACCAAGCCCTATTCCTACTAAAATACAAATTAGAGGAACTGATATTCCCTCTCACCCTTAGAGTATCATATACTCACCACTGAGGGGATCTCTGTAGTGTTGGAACTCTGCATGACCAGCACACAACCGTGGGGGTTCTCCAAAAAGGACTGAGGGGGGTTCACCAAAAAGAACCAAGGGGAGTTTATGGAAGAACGGGGGGGGGGGTATTCCAATAAAAGAACAGGAGGGGGTCCCTGTTCTGGGAGTCACAAGAAAGAAAGACTGGAACATTATCAAAGCAGGGATAATGAACGTATATTGTGTGCAGCTACACAAGATTTCAAGCTCTCCTCAAGAGAAACAACTTCTTCTCCCCAATCCTCCCCAGAATGTGAACAGGGGAGTTAAGTTGTTCTCAGGAGTTCTTGGAATTGTTTATGCAGCCTTGAACTGAGAATTCTATGTTTTGGCATATTCAGCAGGAATAGTATGTCACAAACACCTGGGAAGAGGAACTCTTTTCCCATGAGTTCATGGAAGGTTCACTACAAGTAGGGACAATTAATGTTCATTTCTTTAAGGGACAAAATAAAAGAAAATGGGGAGAGATATAAATTGACTTCTGGGCTTGTAGGATGGATTGAAAGAATCTACTAGCTGCCAAATATAGCTGTTTCTATGTCTATAACATCTTTTGCATCCAACCCCATTTCTCTACTTATGGCCACCTTACAAAGACAACCAGCAGTTGTTCCCCTAGATCCCCTGAAATAGGTGGTTTATATAGATGGAAAGGTTTGTAGACTTGTATCAAGTTTGGATATACTGCTCAGAGAGTAAGCCGGAGAAGCAGCTTGTAGGCCCCAAAACGCTATCTGACTAGTTGCCAACTTGGAAAAAAAATTAATTCAGGTTTATTAATAATCAATTAAAAGAGGAAGGGAGGAGGACCAGGAACAAGGAGTCCCTAAGCTTATGATCTAGATTCTTCACCCAGCTTTCTAAGGACCATCTTCAAAGTCTTCCAGCTAGCCTTTCACTAAACTGTCTCTAAAAAACCCTCACTAGCTATCTTATCTGATCTACTGGCCTTCCAAATTACTGGTAGAAAAATTAAGAGTTCATCAAATATATGACAGCTTGAATTCTTGGTGACATCACCCTCCTAGGCCAAAGGCCAAGATGGCTGGGCCTTTCCCACAGAGAGGCTTCACTGGGTACTGGCAGCTTTCTCTCAGCAGTCAGGAAACACTCAGGACCCAGAATCTTACAGGAACACAGATAGATGGAAATTGGAAACAGGAATGGACAGGATCTCAGGATCTCTGGATAGCTGGAACAAAGGAACCTCCAGCTCACAGGGAACAGGTAAGTCAATTCCCCTTAGGCTTAGACAAAAATCAGCCAATAGGAAGTTACCTCTCCGATCCCCCTGAAGGACAGGAACAACACACTTCAATTGTCTCGGGGTGTCTGGCTTTTAGTCTTCCTCAGGCTCTAGAATGGAGTCCTTTAAAGTTTTGTGACTTGCTACAAGGTTCCTTTGCAAACTCCTGCTGTAAGCCTCTTTTGCAAATTCTTCCTTTTTTTCTCTCTCACAGCATGCATGCTGGAGGGAGCTGCTCCCTTCCCCCTCCAGGTGAGCCTGAGGACATCTTTCCTACCACTCTCCCCTCTGCCCAGCAGCCCTCCCTTCCCAGTCTGGGATGGATGGGTGGACTCACATGTGGGGTGAGGGTTGCAGTTTGGGCACTTGGTCTCTGAAAGGTTTGTCATCACGGCCCTAGATAATGATTGGGGAGGGAGGCAGGCTAGAAGCAAGGCTGATGACCTGGCAGCATCTTGGTTAATCTCGGGGATCTCAGGTGTAGAATCAGGGCTGCCTATCCACCATGGTGCTAGGAGAGGTGATGGTTGAGACAATAGGTTTGACCTACCTGGTATATACTGTTTCCTGTATCCCCTGGGTCACATCGTTGCTTTAGCCATTGGCAAAGGGCTAGAAAGTAACTTAATTTAATTCAGGCTCTTCTGGCTCTTTTTCACCTGGTTTGTAATGGAAAGTGTGTTGTTATGATAATAACAATTAAACGTGCTGCTCACCTCCTGATAGAGAGGTGATGGACTCAGAATGTAGAATAACACATTGTAAAAGTAATTTTTTATTGCTATCTTCTTCATCATGATGTTTATCTCTTGTATCCTTCCCTTTCTCAGAAAGCCATTCTGTATATAACAAATAGGAACCGTAGCACAACTGATAAATGCATTGAAAAAGTTTGAAAATATGTGTGGTGTGCAGCAGCTGTGAACCTTCCACCATCACGAAGGGGGTAGTGTGGGAATATCTCCTCATATTTCTTCATTTGCAACCTGCTTAATCCTTATAATTTTGTTTTAGTTTGTGTAGTTCTTTCCATTTGCATCATTTTAGTTCTTGTGTAGATGACTTTCTTGCCTCTGCTTACTTCATTCTGTATTAATTCATATAGATGCTTCTCTGTTTTCATCACACACAATTGTTTCATACAGCACAGAAGGATTCTATTATGTTTATGTCCCACAGTTTAGCCATTTCCCTAATTGTTGGGCATCTCTTTGTTTCCAATATTTAGCTATCTCACACACACACACACACACACACACACACACACACACACACAACTCATGCTATAAATAGTTTGCTGCATATGGGGACTTTTTCCTTAGTAGTGGGTTCCTTGGGGTATAAGCCCAGTGATGGAGTCTCTGGTTCAAAGAGAATAGACATTTTAATTGCTTTATTTGTATAATTCCAAATTGCTTTCCAAAATGGCTTTATCAATGTATTAGTGTGCCTATTATCCTGCAACCTCTCCAACATTGACTTTTGCCATTGTTTGGCCATTTTTAGAAATTTGCAAAATATGAAATGCAACCTATGAGAGGGTGTGTGTGTGTGTGTGTGTGTGTGTGTGTGTGTGTGTGTGTGTGTGTATTTGGATGTGATCAATAGAGGAATTTGTTTACTTGACTATACATGTTTATAACAGGGTCTGATTTTTTTTCTTTAAAAGTGGGGAGAAGAGGGAAGGTAAGAGGGAAAAAGGTGACTTCAGAGAACAAATTGCTATGTAATTAAGAAAATGTCTTTAATTTAGTCACTTTTTATTGGGAACAGGTTTGAAGAAATACTAAATTGTGTCATGGGCAAAATCATGTCATAAATGAATTGGTAGCACACTTATGGGTGAAGAAGTCTTTACCTCAGCGGAAGCAGGAAACATAGAAGGTTAAGCCAGAGATGTCCAAGCCCCAGACTGATAATGACATGCAGACATGGGTTCTGAATGCAGCTCAAAGGAAGAGACTCCAACAACAGATGCAGCAGGTAAGACTCCACTTATAGAGGGATATTTGGTCCTTGTGGGGCCCGGAACAGGGGCCAGTAGGAGCCAAAAACTAAATCACAACATCATTGGGAAGGGATCTAAGGGTATCCACAGCATTCAGTGTACAAGATACCAGACATCCATCTTCTAACATGTTTGAGAACTTAACAGCTCAAGGAGCCGGGGGGAGTTTTTCTTTATATCCAATCTATATTCCTCATGCTCATTTCTTCTGCTTTTCTATCTGGTCAAGTCAAGGAAGCATGTCAAACCTGGTCAGTATCTTCCCCAGGAAGCACAGTATTTGGATTAGAATTGCAAACACATTGGTGAAATCTGCCTACTTTGCTGAAACAATAACACTTTCCATGACTCTGATATATTTTGTCCTCTTTTTTCTCCCTCCCCAGCACGTTCAGCTCCTGACTCAGATTCACCTTCTGGCCAGCACCAACTCCAGCCTCAGTTCGGAGGCCAGTACCACCAAGATGTTTCTTGTAAGGCCCTGTTTAAACATGAATCTGAAAGTTAAAGTACAAAATCAATTTGGCAAATAGTTTTTTCCAAAATCACTCATCCTACATAATTAACATTGATCCCTTCATTCACATTAACCAGTTCTCATTGATCTTTACCTTCGCTATTTTTGCCTTCTCTTCTTGTTTCTTCCCATATTGGCTAAGAGTTCATAGGCATCTGCTTACTGCCTTGTTCCTCCCATGACATCAGTTTCCTATGAGAGGACAGAGAATATATTGTTTCAACCACCTCACTGATGTCCATTAGGTCTGCTTAATTTTGTGTAGGTATGCTCCTTTTTGTTTTTTTCTTGTTTTAGCATGTGCAGTGTTTTCAAAGCTACTCACCAAATGGGTCACTCACCAATCTTACCATTAGTGATTTATATACTAACCTCCTTTTGTACAGTGTAAAAAATAACATGATACAAATAAGTTAAAGGAAGGTGCAGAGCTTTAAATCCTGAGATTTCTTCCATTATCAAAACTGGCTTTGAGGTTGGTGATGAGTTTGATATATTTTGAATCCTGAGATTTCTTCCATTATCAAAACTGACTTTGAGGTTGGTGATGGGTTTGATATATTCTGTTTTTTAGAGATAGGGATATGAGCTCTTTAATTTTTTTCATATTAATTTCTGAGTGCCTGCTTTCAAAGGGCTTTATGTATACTGTCACTTGAGCCTCACAACACCCTTAATTAAAAAAGGTATGTGCTATTATTTTCCTTATTTTATAGATGAGGAAACTGAGGCCTCAGTAGAGTAGTGCTAATAAATGTTTCATGCAGGATTTGAACCTCGGTAGGTCTTCCTTCAGTGTTCTAACTGTATTGTGAATTGTAAACACAGGCCTTAAATAGCCTTGGTCTAATTTGGAGGTGTACACATTCATAAAGAAACCAAACATTTTCAGTGTGACATACATATAAATGAAAATAAGTGACTATAATATGAACAGGAAGTGTATGTGCTTCCAGTTCTAATTAAAGGAGGAATTATAATGGATTGAGGCTAATTAGGAAAGACTTTCTTAAAGATGCTATAAGAATTTATTTTGCCTCTGAAATATTATTTTTCATCACTGTATGGCTCTGTCCTGTTTATAGGAAGAGTTTCTTGACCAGGGTTTGTGGGTTGCATGGTATTCCTTATGTATGTCTGTAAAACAGCTTAACTATTGTATTTTGTGTTTTCCCAGAAGGAACTGGGGACCTTTGCTCAAAGCTCTGTTGTCCTTCACCATCAGTACAATCCCAAGTTTCAGACCACATTCCAGCCCTGTAACTTGAAGGGTGCTCTGCAGCTCATAGAAGACTTTCACTCACACATCAACATTGACTTGAGCCCTCGAAAAAATGTCAAGGAGAGTGGTGAGGTTCTGAATTTTCTAGTAGGGTTCTGGGTGTATGGTAGCATCGGTGTGTTGGGGAAACTTGCCAAATGTGACAGGGCCAGGAGGAGACAGGGTGGCGTTTTCTGTTCCATCCTCTTTTGTCTTATCCCTTTGGGACTCTTCTGTAACAGGTAAAATTAGTTTCTCTGCTAGAAGTATTATATTTTTAGAGGTTTATTTAAGATTAAGAAATAAAGAAAATACAAAATAAGAAAGCATGTGTCTAGGCCCAGAGAGCCCATTCACAACCACTCACATCTTGCCTGCTAGGTAGAGAGCTGTGTGTGCTCCGAATGGAAGTAGGAAGAGAGAGACAGTAGACTTTACAGCCAGTTTAAATAGAAATTTTGACCTCGCCCAGGTGAGGATCTCAGTGAGATTAGAGGGCATCCTGGGAACTAGAGGAAGGACTTCTGGGGATTGAAGTCCGGGGTTCAGATCTCCATTTTTACACTTCCAACATCTTTCATATATTTGGGAGAATTCAAGCCAGAAGAGAACATGGATGAGTGATGATGGAGGCAGTATATAGGGCAGTGTTGGCAAAGTATGGACATATACACCTGGCTAGCATGGGGGAGCTGCTCCGTTCCCCTCTTCCCTGAGCCCGAGGTCATTTTTTGCATGAGTCACCCTTCTGTCCAGTTGCCCAAAGCCAGTACTTCTTCCCTCTGCCCTCTGGGGTAATGCAAGGGCTCTCAGGCAGCTTGAAGATGCAGTTTGGGCACGCAAGCTGGAAAACCTTTGCCAACACTGATAGAGGGGAAAAGGTCGGTGATTACAGGAGTGAGATTAAGTAAAAGAATTGGGGCAAGGAGAATATAGGTCAATAGGAAGTTATATGTGAATTTCTGGGATTTTTTCAGCTTGTATATTTTACTTTGAGTTCATATGAGTTTGTATATCTAATAAGAATCTTAATTTATATAGTGAATTGATATTTCAAAGCATCCATTTCATTCACATATCTTTGCGACACAAGTGGACTTCCATTTTGCAGACAGATAAAATAGGACACAGAGAGTAAGCAATTTTCCTTGGTCTATATAGTTAGTAATGGTGGAAGCAGGGCTGAAGCCTAACTGTCCTAAGCACTAATACAAGGTCCATTCCAGTGATTCAGATGCAGTTAAATATGAATTTGGGTCAGATTTGGCTCCAAGTCATTCTGCTTGAAATGTTTTCATAGGGCTGTGTCACGGCATCAAAACCCTATGATTCACTGGTGTGGCCACTTACTGCACTCATGAAGATTACATATAACCTATCTGTAACATATTCTTAGAGAGCTGTTTGAGATTAAGAGAAGTTAAATAAGTTGCTTCTGGCTTCTCAGTGAGTGAGAATCAGGTCTTGGATCTACCAGATCTTGTCTCTGAACTCTGCCACTCATCACAAGTTCTACCAAATGTAAAGTAATAAGTTTAGTTCTGGTTCATATTGGGTTAATAGGTACTTTTTTGGGTGGAATTAGGGAATAGTTTTGATTTGGCTTATTGTTCACTAAAAATAAACATATACATTAAATTCAGATCAGGATTGGGGTGGTTGGGTCTGTACCTTCATAGTTGGTTTGAATCAAAGTCCTTGGCTCTTTTCATTAAAATAAAGTGTGTAAAGGACATACATTGATCAAGGTACCCTCTGTAGAAGTCCTTCCTTGAGATTTGGCTGATAAACATTCCAAGAGAGTATCTTTCTGGATACTCTAGAGCTAAGATGATTTTTCTTCTGGGGACTTTGAAACATTTATAGAAGAAGAAGAAATAAATTTAACAGATCTGTCCAGAATGCCAGTGACATTTGGAACTGAACAGGCATTGAGAGACTTCCATTGTAATAACTTACAAGAGACACAGGAGAGCTTGGCACAACATTCAAACACAAAATAGTGGGATATAGGAACTGTAAAAAAGAAAGGTTTAAAAAAAGTTGGGACCTTTTATTTTGGAAAAGGCTCTAAGGAAATAGAGAAAAGTAGAGTACATTTATATATGAGGGACAGAGGGGGAAGGGGTGTAACTTACACTTCAAAGATATGACAAACAATTATTTGGAAAATGGGGCCAATTAATGTTCATTTCTTTAAGGGACAAAATGAAAGAAAATGGGGAGAGATAGAAGTTGATTTCTGGGGTTGTAGGAAGAATTGAAAGAGTCTACTAGCTGCCAAATGTCTATAACATCTTTTGCATCCAACCCCGTTTCTCTACTTATGGCCACCTCTCTGCTTTAGCCCCTCATCATCTTTTGCCCATAATTAGTCTCCCAGGTTTAACTCAAATAAACTAAAGTGAAAAATCATAATCTTTGATCTGCATCTGACTACAGCAGCTCTTTCTCTGGAGGTGGAGAGTATTCTTTGTCCCAAGTCCCTCAGAACTGTCCTGGATCACTGTATTACTGAGAGTAGCTAAATCTTTTACAATTGGTCATTCTTCCTGTCTTTCTTAAAGAAGAAGCTTAAACACTATAAATTCTTCATAAAGCCTTTCCTGATCTTCCTTCCCCCTTTCCCCAGGCAACTGCTAGTTTCTTCCCTAACAACCTTGTATTTAGCTTCTCTACATCTTAATCTCAACATATTTGTTCTTTAAATACTTATAAATGTACTTGTTGCCTCCCTTAAGGGAAATAGAAGCTCCTTTAAGAATAGAGACTTAAAAAAAAAAACAAACAAAAAACATCAGTGAGGCAGTTAAGTAGGGCAGACCTGGAGATGGGAGGTCTTGAGTTCCAGTCTGGTCTCAGACACTTCTTAGGTATGTGTCCCTGGGCAAGTCACTTAGTGTCAGTTGCCTAGCCCTTATTACTCTTCTGCCTTGGAATTAATAGTATTGATTCTAAGACAGAAATTAAGGGGTTTTAGAAATAAATAGAATTTAAAAAATCAGTATCTGGTGCCTAGCATAGTGTTTGATATACAGTAGACACTTAGTAAATGCTTGTTGATTGATTCCACAATATTCTTCTATAACTGCTTTTCCAAAAATTATTTCATAAGATTTGAAGACAGTGTGGGCTAAGAATGCATAGAGATGAACTAGTTGCTCTTTGAGCCCTGGTAGCCCCAGAGTTCTTTGAACCGTAGATTCTTCTTACAGCCACTGAATTTCCTTGTATGCCGAAGCAAGTTGCCTGGATTCTGGCTACAAGCAAGGTCTTCATGTATCCAGAACTACTTCCAATTCGTTCCCTGAAGGTGAAGAATCCCAGGGACAAGATATTCTTCACCAAAGCAGAAGACAAGTAGGTATTCAGTGTTAGGAAGAAGGAAAAAACACAAAAGGAGGGGTCACAGACTCTCCCCTTGAAGAACAACCAGTTTAACAGGGAAGATAGAGCATAAACAATATGACCGATACCCCAAACAGAGAAATAAGTCCTGAAGAAGTGGTTGGGCAGAGCTTTAGCCCTGAGCCGTTGGTGGCGGGAGACAGAGAGAAGAGAGCATAGAGCGGGTGGAAGGGCAGAAAGCAAGTCTGGGGATCTGGGAGAAGAGTTTGCAAAGAGGAGGGACAAGACTTGTTTTTGAATCTCTGCTTCTTTTTTCAGTTTGTTAGCTTTGGGGCTGAAACATTTTGAAGGGACTGAGTTTCCTAAACCTCTAATCAGCAAATACCTCCTGACTGCCAAGTCTGCTCACCAGCTGACAGTGAGAATCAAGAACCTCAACAACAGCCGGGCTCCGGACAATATCATTAAAGTGAGCTGCTCCCACATTTCTTTTTTTTTTTAAACTCTTCCCTTCTACGTTAGTAATGTAAAAATTAAAATTAAATCTCAAATAATGAAAATATTTTATTTTAGGAGGTTTATTAAATGGTCATTAGAAATCAAGGAATAAAGAGGATACAAAATAAAAACCACGTGCCCATGGCTGATGAGCCAGTTCAAAATCCCCACCTTACCACACCACCATGATTGCTGCATCATGCCAAAGAGGAGGAGCTTCAACGCCCACTCCCTTTACCCTCTGTCTATAGGAAGTACGTAATGACAGGAAGCCAGTGGGCTCTCAGGATATGTAGTTCTTTTTCAGGGTAACAGATTTTCAGTTATACAGTAACAACTAAGATGGGCAAAGTCAAACGGGATTAACCGACTTGCCCAGGGTCACACAGCTAGGAAGGATCTGAGGACAGACTGGTACCCACGATCTCCCGATCTCCCAACTCTAGGCCTGGCCTTATCTGCTGAGCCACCCCGCCACCCCCTGCCCTTACATTTCTATCCCATGCTTTGTGCCTTTTGTGAGAAAGCATAGCTTTGCTAGCTCAAATATGGAATGGGGACTCACTTTCTCCACGTGCCTAGGGTGAGGGGCAGTGGGTGCCCTTCTCTTGACTCTGCCATTGTTATTGCAGTTCCATGTGAGGAGTTGAGCAGTTTGACTGTCATCTTCATTTCCTCTCTCACTTTCCTTTCCCTCCCTCCTCCCCAGCTGTGTCTAGAGGAAAAAGGAACAGGTGGACATGGGAACAAGGATGGGATCTTTGTTGATTGAAGCATTAATTCTGACCAAAGTACAGAAATCTCCAACTTGGCAGTGTGTATATATCCTACATCAACATGCCACCAACTGGGGAGAAAAATGACCTTGATTTTCCATGTGTTATTCCCTTCCCTCTCTCTCCCTCCAACCCAGCATCATAAATAAGCATTATCACTCATGTTTCTCCTTTGTTCTCAGTATTATAAGAAGACTAAGCAGCTGCCAATATTGTTTAAGTGCTGTGAAGATCTTCAGCCTGATCAGTGGAAGCCACCAGTGGAGAGGGAAGAGCGGCATCTCCCTTTCTGGTTAAAGGTACATTCCTTATTATTCCTCCTAGAAAGACCCTCAGAAAGTCAGAGATATTATAGGAAGTTCTCTGCAAGAGACTTAGAGGGTGTAGTTCAACCCTGCAAGGCAGCAGTCAAAATGGGTTGGCTTAAGAAATATTTTCATCTTCCCTGAACTTCCAACTAGAAGTGAATTTCCTTTGTGTTGGAAATGCTTCATAGAGAGGACTCAATTTTATTTTGTTTCTAGCATAATTGGATGTAAAGCTGGGTATTTTGAAAAAAAATTGTTTTTAAGCCTAGTAATAGCAACGGTGAATAAAAGCACCTTCAGATATTCAACAAGAATAAATGATCATGTCAAATAGCAAACTTCATTATTTATGATTTGTTAAATATGAATATTGGTCAAACAATATGGCAACACATTCTCTTTTTGCTTTCATGGTCTCAGCCTAATTTTGACAAATAAAATTCTGGTTTTCCATAGGAAAGTTTTTAGGACTTGGGGAAGGAGAAAGTGTCTAGAATACAGTTAGAATGAGAATCATTATTTAGGGAGTAGACTCAGTAAGAATTTGGCAATGGGGGGGAGAAATATTTTTATTTTAGAGAGGCCTTGAAGTCCCACAAAAATTTTCAGATTCCTGACAATCTCTTTCTTTTTCCTCAACCTTCGTAAGAAATAACCACAGTGTTTGTCTTCTCTACAGGCCAGTTTGCCATCTATCCAGGAGGAAATACAGCATTTAGCTAATGATGCTGGAGAATCAAGAAATATGGCTGGATTTGCTGAGACCAGTTCTGAGCCAGGTCTAGAGTCAAAGAATGGTAGCCAGTATCCCCTGCTGCTTCCCAAGGGTGTGGTGCTGACACTGAAACCACTGGCCAAACGATTTTCCTCTAGGAGGATTTGGAGGCAAAGGTCATCAGTCCTGAAACCCCTCCTTATCCGCCCTGCCCCTTCTCTCCAACCTTGTTCAAGTGACAGTACTGGAGTCAGAGTAGCCCGGTCCGAAGCGCCTTCAAGCAAAGTGGAAAACTCTAACTCCCAGCTGATCCAGCCAGCCACTGTTTTGCACACTAGAGTTCCAGAGGCTTCACCTTCGGCTGTCACTGGAGGGGATGGGATTCCCCTGGCGTTGCCAGCGATAGCCCCTGAAAATGGGACCCCCACTCCAGTCCTGTCCCAATCCTTCCTCTCTCCTACTCCAGCAACCTTCCTGTCGCCTGTCACTCCCAAGCTGGGTGTGTCAGGTGTGAAGCCCCCAAAGAGGAAGTGGGCCAAGGCTTCCCGACTCTTGAAACCTTCCCCCGTCCTTCCTTCTCCCTCAGTCATCCTCACTGTTCCTGGCACTGTGATCCAACCTCTTACAGCCGTAGCTCAGAGCCCTCAGACCATCCCCATAACTGCCCTTTTGCTTAGCCCTACATCCTTCATCTGTCCTTTGAACCAGCCCTTGATAGCTTCTTCTCTTCCATCCTTAATTGTCTCTGGTAACCCCGTGAGTCTGCCTGTGCCACCCATCCCTGAGGACAATACACAGGTGAAAACAAATATTCCTCATCCTCAGGCTGAAGGGGAAAGTGCCTTTCCAGCCATTGAGCCGAAAACGGAACCCCAAGAGTCGTCTTCTCTTTGTCCATGTCCGTACCCCAAAGAAGAACACAGCCCGGGGCCTCCCACCTCCGGCAGGGAGCGTCGGGTGGACTCGTTTGAGGGTAACACTCATAGCTGGACTGTTGTGAAAACACTGGATGGGAGGCAAGTCCTGGAGCCACTGTGTCACGCCTCCCAGAAAACCTTTGATTTTCTGCAGGGGAACCTACTGAACATTGTTAAAGTAGAACCTGAGGAGCCTGGGGAGGAAGCCAGCTCATCTTGGAGCAGGTTCCCCGAGCCAGGCATTTGTGATGAGATCAAAAAAGACGTCCTCATGGAGCTGGATGTGGAGTCTCCGTGTGAGGAGGCAGGCGGTGCTCCGGAAGTGAAGGAAGAGGCAGTTTTAGAAAAGCAGGCGGGAGGTGAGACGGCGATGACTCAGGGTAAGGGGAGCCTGCCAGGAAACATGAGCAAGGAGCCTCCTGAGAGCACTGCCTCCGCCACGAATCCTGGAACCATGCTTAGTAGCCTCCTCACTAAGCCTGAAGAGTCATCCAGTGTTGGTGGCCTGTCAGTGGGGACCCCAGCTGGGCCAGAAACAGGGGGTGAGAAGGATGGGCCAGAAGAGGAGGAAGAGGATTTGGACAATCCCGACCAAGATGAAGAAATGGCATCCGTCTCTGAAGAATCAGTGCACTCTGGCCCAGAGCTTCAGGTGGGAGTTTGGGGTACAAACACTGTGGTTAAAGACTTAAATATGTGTTTAATGTATATCATCTCTTGATTATCCCAGAATGGGCATGGGGACAGGCGGGATGGAGGATCATAGCACAAATAGCCAGAAAATAATTTTACTTGACTTTGGAATATATTGTGTGCTTTTGTTTTCCCTCTTCCCTTCCACTTTTTTATTTTATTTAGAATGTTAAATATTCTAAATGACTTAATAGAAGGGAGCTAGGATTACATATTTTTAATACATCAAGTACAGTAGGAATCATCTACAGCGAGATCATTGAGTTTCTTATATATCCAGTTGCATGGGAGAGTGTAAGTGGACTTTGGAGGTAGTGCTGGAGAAGGGAGAGAGTCAGTCATAGTTGAGCTATAAAAATTTAGGATAATAAGATCAAAGATTTAGATTTGGAAGTTCCCATGAAGATTATCAAGCCTAAATTCATTTTTATAGAAGATAAAATTCAAGTTAAGAGACTTGCAGAAGGTTATACAGTAGAGCAGGGATTCAAACTAAGATACTGACCCTACAACTAGGGTGCTGTCTTTCAGTTTCCTGGAGCAGATAATGCTGAAAATCTTCAGGGAAAAAAAAAACCTTTCAATGGTCATCTTGTCTGTCCTGTTACCTTTAGGTAGGCTGGCAGCCATCCCCACCCATCTCCTAGTCATCTTTCTAGAACCTAAATTATGAAGCATGGCCTGATAGTGGAGGTATTTTCCCTACTGCCTAACTTCCTTTTCTGTTGCATTTGTAAATTTGGGTCCTCCATGAATGCAAGTATGAGCAATGATGAGAAGGGTTTTGTAGGAGACGGAGAAGCTGACATGTCTGGTGTCTGGGAGGTGCATGGGCCCAGAGAGGGATTCTGAGGAAGACAAACCTCAGAAAGAGAATTCTGGTCCTGAGCGTGTGGTGAAAGTGGAAGAAATGAAAAGTCCAAAGAAAGAAGATGAGGTGATGGCTGAAGCGGGTAGAGATCCTTCTTTCTACATTCACTTCACCTAAGGTGGTCCCAGAAGTGGAGACCAAAAGGACACCCAACCCAGGTGAGTTTGTTAGGAGTAATCCAGAAAGATGGCTTTTCCTTGCTCTTCATCAGCCTCTACCAAATATTGGAAAAGGGGTGCAGTTTTAAACTTGCTTGCAGGGTTTCCATTGAAATACTACCAACACTAAGGGGATGTAACTTCTTTTGAAGGCAAGGACCATTTCTTGTACATTTCTTCTGTTCTTCAGAGGGTCTAGCACAAAACTGAGAACATGAGATTCTCGACAAATATTTTTTGGTTAAGACTCATCATATTGTAGTTTGGCATTTTCCCTCTTAAGCTTCTTTATGCCAGTCTCTTCCTAAAGGTGAAGCTCAGAAATGCCTACTTGTTATTATAAAGTCCTCTTTCCACCAAACCATAGAAAGTGGTCTATGAAGCCTGAACACAAAGAAGAATTTGGAATTGATTCAATTTGTTTGAAATCTGTTGCCCAGATCTTTGAGGCGAATGTTCTTGCCGACTGGCTATATGCTCATCCAGGCCCGGGAGCTTCAGCTGAGAGGGTGGTTTTTTGTAGGTCTGTCATTTATCTTTCAACAAATGCCATCTATTGATTATACTAAAGTTCAGGCGTTCCTGGGGGGTCTGTTAGCGTAAGGAACTTCTAATGAGTTAACTGCTTCTTCCAGTAGAGGTCGACATCTATTCTGCAACTTAGTCTTAGCATCATAGAGTTGATATGCATAGGAGGCATGACTTGAATCCAGATCTTTCTGAATCCAAAGCCAGTTTTCTATTATACCATGCCATCTAGCAATTTCTCTTAAGGCCAATTTTTTTTTCCTTATTAAATAAAGCAAACATTTTCCACTGTGCTTTTAGGGGAAAAGCACCAAAGCTGTTGGACGTCTGGAGCTAGCGAAGCTTTGCAGGGGCCAGAAAGGACACCCTAAACCTGCTCTTCCAATATAATGAGTGCATCCTAAAATGGAACTCCCTGAGAGAAAAGGATCTGGTGGACCTGGTTCCAGTGGACCTAGCTAGCATAAGACCACCGATGCCTATGGAACTTGCTTTGGACAGGTTGTCTCTGTTCCTGAATTGACCTACCTCTATTCAGATGGGCACTCACCCAGCTAGTTCTCAGATTTGTTCTTGTGCCTTGATCTCACCTTGTATTCCTGTAATTTTTTCTGTGTATACATCTCACAGCTGGTCTAGGTAGTCCACAAATGGCGTTTAACTCACCATGTATGATGGGCTAGACTTTTTCTAACCTGGTGAGCTTATCGCTTTGTCTTTGGTTGTCAAACTTTTGCTTTAATCGGTTTGTTTGTAATAACTGCAAGGGCAAAGCATGACCTCCTTTGAAAGGTGCAGTTGAAACACTCTAATGCTACAAGTTGGCTGGTACAAGCTGGTGACTTTTGCAGAACTCAAGCTGCTAGAGAAGCCTGCACCAGCAGACACTTCCTTGTGTGCTTTTAAAACTCTGTTGAGGCCAGAGGAGAATTCCCAATGCTGAGGATCCTTAACCAAGAGGGACGACACTCCAAGAGCTGTCACTGTTACAGCTCCCATTCCTCAGACCAAGCATTCTTTGACAGCAGGTGACGTGTTATAGCACAGCAGGATTATAGGAGTCTTGAAGTCAGGAGTGATTCCAGGGTTCAAATGCATGTGTTCCTCTTAAGTATCCTTATCAATAAATTCCCTTTATCAACTTAGGAGTGAGTGTGGATTTCTTCCTTGTCTCAAACTGGGATTCGAATATTGAATTGTCACAAACGATGACTGACTTGCACACCTAGAATTTGCTTGGGCTTAAAGGATCAAAATAAGCCAACTGGCTCATCCACATCAGGCCCTGAGTTTCTCCCTACTAATGGAATCCTGTCCTGGCTGCTTGGAAGAGAGCCAGAGGAAGAAGCAGTCATGGTACTCAAAGATCTCTGAGTCTAATGGGGGATTCAACATACGTGCCTTTTTAGACACATACGTGTCTTTAAGACATGATAGTGGTATTGATTTTGAGATGTTTTCTATAGGACATAAATTTTGAAACATTCAATAGGCAGTTAGTGATGTGGGACTAGAGATCAGGAGAGAGACTTAGCTTGGTTATTACTTGCATAGAGATGATAATTGAACCTTTGGGATCTGATGTAGTCACCAAATGAGTGTTTTGAGAAAGAAAAGAGCCTTGTCTTGGTGGGTGTAACATGGATGGTGATTCAAGTAAAGAAACCTGAGAAGGAACAGTCATACAAGGTGAAGAAGATCCAAGAGAGTAGTGTCAAAGCTCAGAGAGAAGAGAGTATTCAGGAGAAGCAGGTGGTAAAATAATGTCATAAATACAAACACAAAAATAAATAGAACTGGAGAAAAATGAAGATTAAGAAAAGACCACTGGATTGGCAATTAGATGATTATTGACCAGAGAGAGCATTTTTCAGGTACATTATAAGGTTGGAAGGAAGACTTTGTAAAGCATTGAGAAACTAAACAATAAATTCTCAACTGGCCTTAGAAATAATTTCATCTTTCAAGAGGTGAAGGAACCAGCAAAGGGAAATTCTTTTCTGTATTGATTCTCACTGACAGTGGGAAACTGATTGCTGGAGCAGAAATGATATGGAGAAATGACCATTTTCTTCTAGCATTTGTAAGAGGGGAGAGGATATCCGTGTGGATTCTAACATCCTTGTGCGAAAGGATGTGTGACTGTGAGAAAGGTTTCAATGGAAGGATCTCCAGAGTTAAACTTCTATAGAGATGGGGCAGTTAGGTGGCTCAGAGAATAGAGAGCCAGGCCTAGAGACAGGGAGTCTTATCTTAAATCTGGCCTCAGACACTTCTAGCTATGTGACCCTTAGCAAGTCACTTAAACCAAAATGGCTCATCTTTAACAGTCTTCTGCCTTCAAATCAATATTTAGTATTGATTCTAAGATGGAAGGGAAGGGTTTTTAAAAAAATCTATAGGGAAAGCCTGCCCATGAAGGATGGGCAATATCAAAAATAAAATTCCATTACTTGTTGGCTCTGGGAGGGGGAGAGAAACAAAAGGAATCATGTAAACATGGAAAAATATTTTAAGAAATAAATAAATTAAAAAAATTTAAAGACAAAGGGAAACAATTCAAATAAGGAGGAAAAGTAGAATTGCCTGATGATGATGTGGATGCATCAAAAATAACTTGTCAACCAACTTAAGATTTTTTTTAAAGTACTGAAAATGGGAGACAGTAACAATGGATTTACAAGAGGTCAGGAATGAGCTGAGACTGATGAGTTCAGCTATGTATAAGTTATTTTTTAAAAAGCAATGTTGGGAGAAAAAGGGATAAGATGACCTTTTTTGGGGGGAGTGGATAGGATAATGATGATCTCTGTCAACAGAGGAGGCAAAGCTACTCCATCTTAATTTTGCTTCTGCTTTTTTTTGGCCAAGGAGAATGACTTCTGCCCTGAAAATGATGACAAAAATGGCTTAATAACAAGACGGTACTCTAGAAAGTTAAGAAAATTGTAAGAAAGAACTTAGTTGCCCTTGATGAATTATGCCCTTGACTGAAGAAATGCAAACTTCCATATTAAAAAAAGTATTCAGAGAAAAGTAAAAACTATTGGACAATGAGCTTGATTTTAGAAATGATCCTTGAATTCAATTCCTGGAGAAATTCTAGAAGGATCATTGAAAAAGTGTTTAGTGAACATCTAGAAAGGGGAGCAACCATGATGACAAAGAGCCAACTGGCTTCAAGAACAGATCATGCTAGAATAACCTCTCCCATGATAGCATCACTAAACTGGTAGAGGAGGGTAATGCTGTAGATGTATTTTAGCAAAGCTTTTGATCAAAACAGTATGATAATCTCATGCTATTCTTGTGGAGAGAGATATGGATTCACAACTGTTGAGATGGTTGGACTAAAAAATAATTCTTTGTGGTTTATTACCAAGTGGCAGGAGGTCTCCGGTGGATTACCCTATTTATGCTTTGCCATGTGCTGTGGAACAGTTTCATTAATGACTTGGATAAAGGCATAGATAGCATGTTACTCAAATGCTGGGAAGGATAGATGGCGAATACACTGAGTGACAGAAACAAAATCATTTGACATAATAGGTTTGAATAGTAAATAATGAATTATATAGGGGAGATAGCATTTTGTCTGAAAGGAGAACTGTGGGGATTAGTGGACTCAAAGTTTAATATTAATCAGTAGTATGATATGGCAGTTAGAAAAATTAATATGATCTTGGGCTTCATTAAGAGAAGCTATGAGTTTGGGGCAGCTAAGTGGCTTGAAAGCTGGGCCTAGAGACAAGAGGTTTGGGGTACGGCTCTCACCTCAGATACGTTCTAGCTGTGTGATCCTGGGCAAGTCATTAATCTTGGTTATTTAGCTCTTCTCACTCCTCTGCCTTGGAGCCAATACATAGTACTGATTTTAAGACGGAAGGTAAGGGTTTAAAAAAAAGAGGGAAAAAGAAGCATAGATTATAGGAATAAAGTGAAAGTCCAATCATACTTTGCCCATCAGACTTCATGTGCAATACTATATTCACTTCTGAGTGCTGCAGTTTAAAAGGGACAAAGCTAAGATAGTGTCCAAAAAAGGTCAACTAAAGTCCTGAAGGAACTCGAGTCCATGTTCTCTGAGGACCATTTGAAGGAACCGGGGATGCTTATTGTAGAGAGCAACAGGAGAACATGCTAACGGTCTTCAAATATCTGAAAGACTATTATAGGGAAAAAAAAAGAAAATTTGGTTGCTTGGAATTGATAACAGGACCAGTAAGTGGAAGTTTCAGAGACAATTTAGGCTTGATGTCATGAAACTCCTTCCTTCCAAGAATTAGACCTGTTCATAATTGGAAGGGGCTGCTTTAAAAGGTGCTCAGTGTTTCCACGAAGAGAGTTGGATGACTATTGGTCAAGTATGTTAAGACTTGGGATTTCTTTCCTGTATGGATTGGATTGATCCAGACTTCCTTCAGCTCTCCAATTTTGTGGTTCTGTGACTTCTTGGTTTCTCTTGAACCACATTTAATCCATCACAGGCTACTCTGGTTCTCTCCTTTCCATCTTTCCCAAAATATTAGTATGGAAAGGTTGGACCCTGAAATGCTTCCTTAAGATTATGGCAGGCTATATAGGATTTCTAGTAACTTTGACCCAAAACAGGTTATGATCATAACCTTTTATTGAAACAAAAATGTTTTATTGATGTAATTTCTGGACTCTGCCTTCTGAAATATAAAAAAAAAAAAACCCAAACTCAGCTACAACACCAGTGTTACAGACAAAAGAGTGGTTGCCTTAAACTGTGACTGTGAAAATATGTAAATGGACAAACTGTAAGGTTTTGGCCACATTGGTAAAGATAATTTTTAGTGTCTTGATTTTATATCAAAAATAAAGTGGTCACCATGGGAAAAATTCCCAAATATGAAATACCCAAATCAGGTGGTTTTATGGAGATTCTAATTAATACAAATGAGGAATTAAGGAAAGGGAGAGAGAATAAGAGAAATATAGTATGAAGAACGTAGGCCTTAAGAGAGACTAGTCAGTCTTTTATCAACTCACCACAAGATCCTTCCAAGCAAAACTCTAGTCTTCAGAAATCCAGCTACTCCAACTAGTCTGAGCTCCAACTCAGCTACCAAAGCTGCATTCACTTTTCAGAGGCCTTCTGACCTTTTAAAGAGAATTTTCTCCTATGTCACCTCCCCTAAATTTTCACATCTAACATCTAGACGTTTTCATTCTTAATTCACACCTGAGTAGACTAAAACTTTTGAGTAATTCACAACTGAGTAGACTAATCTTGTCCTTTGCAACTTGCCTGATTAATTTGATCTTCATAGCTACTTAGCACCCTTTTGTATTAGATCTAAAAATAGACCTAGCTTAAGGGCTTGGCCTCACTATAAGTATGGGTTAAGTACTTTTTCATTGTTCAATCAGGAGTTTACAACTTTATCTTCCACTAAAGTATGCCTAAGTATGGGTGGAGTAATGTTAGAGTTCGCACCTACATTCCTGACTAAAGTCCCTTCATTAAAAAATAAGGGGATAGGGGGCAGCTGGGTGGCTTAGTGGATTGAGAGCCAGACCTAGAGACGGGAGGTCTTAGGTTCAAGTCTGACCTCAGACATTTCCCAGCTGTGTGACCCTGGGCAAGTCACTTGACCCCCATTGCCTAGCCCTTACCACTCTTCTGCCTTGGAGCCAATACACAGTATTGACTCCAAGACAGAAGGTAAGGGTTAAAAAAAAAATAAGGGGATAGCAGCCTTAACCAAAAATGTTCTAAGGTAGAGTCTGAGAATTTTTGAGATTCACAAGTCTGAGAAATTTTAAGATTCAAACCAGACACAGTGACCAAGATAATCTGCACAACATTCTGCTGAGTAATCTCATCTCTATGCTCTTAAAAGAGATATACAATATTTCATGATCAGTTAAGCTTATTGGCTTACAGACAGGCTCCATTCTCATCTTCCCCCAATATTCTATTAAAAGAAAAAGTCTTCTGAGCTCTAATACTATGGTAGCTCTTCCTTTCTCCAAGATTCTTGGAGCTCAATGAGATTATCTGCCAGTTTAAGAACTCTGATTTAATTCATTTGAGTCGGGTGCCTGGCCTCAGTAAGAGTGAGCTTCTTCCACTCTTCATTGGTTCTAGTTCAGAGGAGTGGGGTGGGGGAACAGAAAATAAGATTCGCTGCATTGTCTCCCTGCTGTCACTTGTAAGCCCCTTAAGAGCCACCCCCATTCCTTCTTTCCTACTGGCCTCCAGCTGGACAGTTGGAGCCATGGAACAAACCTTTCTTTAGTGCTCAGTTCTGATGGAAGAGCTGGAGGCACCAAAGGGGAGCTACCGAACCAGTGGGTGGGCTCCCTATTACCACCCTCTTGTTTATGAGGGCCTCAAGGCCCAGGTCTCTGGGCTCAGGACAGGTGGCCCAATGTGGGACCCTGCAGGCCAGGAGCAGAGTGCTGTCCCAAGGGATGCGGGATGTCAGAGTTTGGTGGTTTCAGAAGCGATAGCAGCTAATTGATTGGCCTGCTGGCTAGTCTGCCGAGGTGGGATCTTAGTCCTATTGGCCCAAGCTTTGCATGTCTGAATTGCTTGCCCCTTTCAGGCACATGGGTAGGATTACTGAGAAGCCAATTGGCCAAGGTGCGAGCTGGGACTTCCTTGTTCAGAGCTAGGTTCTGGCAGCTGGGAGCCAGTCTCTTGCTAGAGGGCACCAATTTGTCTTTCTATCCCCGCTGAAGTTTGGAGTATCCTCCATCTGGGAAACCCTAATCTGTGACACCCCCCCCCCCCCCACGCAAGTCCTTCCAGTCATCAGCTGGAGCCAGTCCCAAACTGTGAGCTTCCCCGTCCCTGGAACCTCCCTATGGGCCTGTGGCATGTAGGCTTCCAGCTGATTGGCTTGCTTTTGGGCATTAGTCTCGCCACACTTGAGATAGTTCCTCTTCCATGGATGTCTGAGGATGAAGTGATTTTCCTCCTGGTCAAAGCTATTGCTGCCCACCTGTATTCCTTCTGCCATCCCTCTCTTCATCTTTATTTGTGCTGATATGCTCCTTCCTTCCCTTCGGCCTAGAAACAGATTTCTCCTGATCCCTCAAGCCCCTTTTCTGGCCAGGCCTGTGATCCAAGTCGAAGCACATAGGTGCTTTTGAACCATGAAAGGAGCAGTAGGTACTGCGGATATTATCCCAGTTTTATCATTGAGGTAATCAGTAATGCTACAGTACCATCAAAGGCATCATTCAAAGTCAGGCCTTTCTTCCCTTCATTGTTAAATTGTTTACCAAGTACAGTCTGAGCTCTCTGTTTCCATGTCTTTGAAGAGCATCCTCTCTCTAGCCCCCTTGCAGTTGTGTCCACACATGAAGGTGTGACAATTCAAAGCAGATGTCCCAAGTATCAAGGCCAAAGAATGGCCCTTGATATTGCCTTCATTATTGACACATCCATCAAATGCCATCCTTAACTCGTGACATGGTCTTCTCCTGAGTTTTACTGTCTTCATTTCCCAAGAGTATTACCACGGGCTCATTTCTACTAGTTGTGATTAGGCACACTGAAAAGGTAACCTGGGTTAAAATGGTCTTGAGTGGGAGTTCCCACTTTTGTGCCATCTCTCTTATCTGGTTTCATTTGTAAAAACTTGAAGGGAACATTTGCAATGCCTTCTTGAGAGTTGTGAAGAAAATACTTTGCAAACCATAAAAAATGCTAGTTGAGGCAGTTAAGTGGTTCAGTGGATAAGAGAGGTAGGTCTGGAGCCTGGAAGTCCTGGGTTCAAATATGACCTCACACTTCATAGCTATGAGACCACTGAGCAAGTCACTCAACCCCAATTGTCTCTCTAGCCCTCACAGTTCTGCTTTGGAACTGTGAAGATTGGATTTGGCTCTTCCCAGATTGTGAAGATTAAATTGTAACCCTTGACTATTTTTAGATTTAATCCCCATAAGTGTAAAAACAGTACTTAAAAGTTAAGTATGGAAGATCTCATTTTTAGATCTAATCACCAAAAGTGCAAATATCCCACTTAATCATGAGATGGGAGGTCTGTGACCCATGTGCGTGATAATGGATAACAAATCAGAATCGACTAACTGCCTTCTGGGCAGTTCTAGAACAGAGCGTCAACTATGATTGGTAGACGTGGAATTAGGGGAAGGCACAGAAAGTGACTCAAGGAAAATGTCTTAAAAAAAAAAGGACTGTCACTTCCTGTGAGACTCAGTTCTTCATTTTTGGAAATGGAGACTGGAGGATTCTTTGAACAGAGTTCAACTTGGGATTCCACTTCTGCTGGATGTCAATTCTTCATGCTTTCAAGTTGAGGTTGGTGAAGAGGGGCTGACTGGACTGACATGTGGTGAGTGAAAAGGCTGACTCCCTTTCCCTTGGCCTTTCTGGAAGCACCAGCCTCTGGAAGGTCCACCATCTTGAGACTCCTTTCTCTTGGCAGGGACCTTTGAACTTCTGCCTAGCTCAAGAGGATTTCTCTCTCTTCCTTAATATCTTCCCTCTTTATTGTAAAATAAACTACCATAAGATCCATTCTGACTTTAGTAATTAATTTGGGATTTAGTAATTAAATCCCTGGCGACCAAACTTTTAAATAATCAAGTCTGACCCTATTAAAAAAAAATCTACATTTTTTGGATTGTTATGAACAAGAATGCTTGGCACACAAAGTTGGAATCATATCCCAGACCAGGAAATTATTAATTGCGTTTTAAGGGATAGATCACTTACTCCTTGACCTTTTGTTTTCTCATCTACAAAGTAAGGATAATACTTATATCTTTCTCACAGGGTTGTTATGTGTAACCATTGTAAATTCTGGGGTAGGTATCCTTGTCGTAACTCCCATTCTTATAGAATTCTCTTGTGTTTTAGGGCGGATACGATTTAGGGGTAATGGGATAGCTTTTAAAAAAACCACTAACTGATTCTCTGAAAAGAGTGGTAGCTTGGTCTCCTCATTTCCTATTTTAATACCTTCAATTTATTTTTCTTTTCTAATTGCTACTGCTAGTGTTTCAAGTACAATATTAAATAATAGAGGTGATAACAGGCATCCTTGTTTCACTCCTGATCTTATTTGGAAGGCTTCTAACTTATCCCCATTGCAGGTGATGCTTGCTGATGGTTTTAAATATATACTGTTTAATATTTTGAGGAAAGGCCCTTCTATTCCTATACTTTCTGGTGTTTTCAATAGGAATGGGTGTTGTATTTTGTCAAAGGCCTTTTCTGCATCTATTGAGATAATCATGTGATTTTTTGTTGGTTTGCTTGTTGATAAGGTCAATTATGCCAATGGTTTTCCTAATATTGAACCATCTTTGCATTCCTGGTATAAATCCCACCTGATCATAATGAATAATCCTAATGATCACTTGCTGGATGGAGCCTTTTTGCTAGTATCCTATTTAAGATTTTTGCATCAATGTTCATTAAGGAGATTGGTCTATAGTTTTTTTTTCCCCCTTCTGTTTTTGATCTGCCTGGCTTTGGAATCAGTGCCATATTTGTGTCATAAAAGGAATTTGGTAGAACTTCTTCTTTGCTTATTATGTCAAATAATTTGTATAGTATTGAGATTAGGTGCTCTTTGAATGTTTGATAGAATTCACTTGTGAATCTATCTGGACCTGGGGATCTTTTCTTAGGAAGTTCTTTGATGGCTTGTTCAATTTCTTTTTCTGATATGGGATTATTTAAGTATTCTATTTCTTCTGTTAATCTAGGCAATTTATATTTTTGTAAATCTTCATCCATAGCATCTATATTGCCATATTTATTGCTTTATAACTGAGCATAATAGTTTTTAATGATTGCCTTAATTTCCTCTTCATTAGAGGTATGGTCTCCCTTTTCACCTTTGATACTGTTAATCTGGTTTTCTTCTTTCCTTTTTTTATTATATTAACCAGTACTTTATTTTTATTTCAAAGTATTAGCTTCTACTCTTATTTATTAATTTAATAGTTCTTTTAATTTCAATTTTATTAATTTCTCCTTAAAATTTTTTTTTTAGTTTTTAAAACATCATTTTATTTGGTTATTTTCATACATTGTTCATTGGAAACAGATCATTTTCTTTTCCTCCCCCCAACCCCCTGCCACCCCTTCCCTAGCCTACGCGCAATTCGTCTGGGTATCACATGTGTCCTTGCTCTGAACCCATTTCCTTGTTGTTGGTATTTGCATTAGGGCGCTCATTTAGCATTTCTCCTCCATCATGTCCCCTCAACCTCTGTAGTCAAGCAGTTGCTTTTCCTCGGTGTTTTTACTCCCTCCGTTTGTCCTCTGCTTGAGGATAGTTTTTTTTTTTTTCTCGTAGATAGCTGCAGGTTGTTCAGGGACATTGTAAAGCCATTACTGGAGAAGTCCATTACGTTCTCTTGTACCACAATGTGTCGGTCTCTGTGTACAATGTTCTCCTGGAGGTTGTTCCAGTCTGCATGGAATTCCTCCACTTTATTATTCCTTTGAGCACAATAGTATTCCATCACCAACAGATACCATAATTTGTTCAGCCATTCTCCAATTGAAGGGCATCCCCTCATTTTCCAATTTTTGGCCACCACAAAGAGCACAGCTATGAATATTCTTGTACAAGTCTTTTTCCTTATTATCTCTTTGGGGTCCAAACCCAGCAGTGCTATGGCTGGATCAAAGGGCAGACAGTCTTTTATCGCCCTTTGGGCATAGTTCCAAATTGCCCTCCAGAATGGTTGGATCAATTCACAACTCCACCAGCAATACATTAATGTCCCTACTTTGCCACATCCCCTCCAGCATTCATTACTTTCCTTTGCTGTCATGTTAGCCAATCTGCTAGGTGTGAGGTAATACATCAAAGTTGTTTTGATTTGCATCTCTGATTATAAAAGATCTGGAACACTTTTTCATGTGCTTATTAATAGTCTTGATTTCTTTAACTGAAAGTTGCTTATTCATGTCCCTTGCCCACTTATCAATTGGAGAATGGCTTGATTTTTTGTACAACTGGTTTAGCTCTTTATAGATTTGAGTAATTAGACATTTGTCAGAGGTTTTTGTTATGAAGATTGTTTCCCAATTTGTTGCTTTCCTTCTAATTCTGGTTACATTGGTTTTGTTTGTACAAAAACTTTTTATTTTGATGTAGTCAAAATTATTTATTTTGCATTTTGTGACTCTTTCTAAGTCTTTCTTGGTTTTAAAATCTTTCCCTTTCCAAAGGTCTGACATGTATATTATTCACCTAATTTACTTATAGTTTCCTTCTTTATATTCAAGTCATTCACCCATTTGGAGTTTATCTTGGTGTAGGGTGTGAGCTGTTGATCCAGACCTAATCTCTCCTACACTGTCTTCAAAATTTCCCAGCAGTTTTTATCAAATACTGGATTTTTGTCCCAAAAGCTGGGGTCTTTGGGTTTGTCAAAGACTGTCTTACTGAGGTCATTTACCCCAAGTCTATTCCACTGATCCTCCTTTCTGTCTCTTAGCCAGTACCAAATTGTTTTGATGACCCCTGCTTTGTAATAGTTTCAGATCTGGGACTGCAAGGCCACCTTCCTTTGTATTTTTTTTTCATTATTTCCCTGGATATCCTTGATCCTTCTTCCAAATGAACTTTGTTATGGTTTTCTCTAATTCAGTAAAATAGTTTTTTGGTAGTTCAATGGGTATGACACTAATAGGATGGTCATTTTTATTATGTCTAAATCATCTGTTTTGTGAATGAGATGCTTCACATTTTCCTCAATTTTTTCATTCTTTTTGTTTTGTTTTATAGTGTCCTGCTGCCTTGTAAGGTCACTTGATTCTAGTTGTTTTATTCTGGTTCTTAAAGATTGGATTTCATCTCTGGCTTTTTGGTCATTTTTTTCCCTTCTGGTCTGATTTTATTTAAAGATTCTCTTTCATCCTCTTTACCTTGCTTTCATCTCCTTTGCCTCATTTTCCAGCTGGCTGATTTTGGCTTTCAAGACAGTATTTTCTCGTTTTAGTTCAAGTGCCTCTGTTTCCAGATGACTTATATTAATTTTTAAGTTCTTTTCCCAATTGTCTTCAGCCTCTCTTAGTTGTGTTTTGAGTTCTCCCAAAGCCTGTATCCAATTCGCTGGGATTTCTGGTTTATCGTTTGCTGATTTCTCCCCCTCTGTTCCATTTGCTGAGTAGTAGCTGTCTATTGTAATTTCTTTCTTCTTTTTGTTTTTTGCTCAAATTCACCCCTTCTTTACTCTCCATATTTGACTGTGCTCTTGTTCCTCTCATTTTTTTGTTTTTTTGGGACTTCTATCAGTCTCCCCTCTTGGAGCTTTAACAGAAGATCTCTTGGTATAGTCTCTGGGTGAGGGTTGTTGGGGGTTTGAGCTTCCCTGTCCTCTGGAGACTTTTGATTGGCTTAAAGTCCAGCAGTAAATGAGGATGGGTGGGGAGCCTGGGTTTCCCTGTGTTCTGGAGACTTTTGATGTGATTGAGTTCAGCTTAGTTGGGCTGGGTTTACTCTGAGTTTTAAACTTCCTGGACAGCTGGAGCAAATATGGAGGATCTCCAAAACTCTGGCCAGGCTGCCAGGTCTATGCTCCTTCTAGGCTGCTATCTTGACTCCGCCTCTAGGTTTTTGTTTTTTCAGAAGACCCTGTTCTCTAAGGGAGGAGGGGTCATGGCCTCCCTTGGATCTGAGGGCTTCTGATGGGATTAGGTTCAGCTGGTTTGGGCCGAATGGGCCCTGAAGCAAAAAACCTCCTCCTCCACAATCTGTTTTGAATGCCCGGAGACTGGCCCAGGTTGCTTTCAAGGAATGCCCTTTGGAGCAACCCCTTTGCCTGCCCTAATGTTTCTGTTCTTTCCAAAGACACTGCTCTCTAAGTGGGGAGGGCTCCTGATGGGATTAAGTTCAGCTGGTGTGGGCGGAACGATCCCAGAACCAAAACAAACAAACAAACAAAAAACACCTCCTCCTCTACAGTCTGTGTTGAATGCCCAGAGACTGGCCCAGGTTACTTTCAAGGTAAGCTCTTCGGAGCAACCCCTTTGCCAGCCCTGAGGTTTCAGTAGCTCTGAGGGCTCCTGATGGGATTGGGTTCAGCTGGTGCCCTAAAGCTGGAACCTACCTTGAGACTCAGATGGAAGGACCCAGCCAGGGGGCTACTTCCCCCTTCTCTCTTTCCCTGCTGTCTGTGTTGGGCATCCCGGAGACTGGCTCAGGTTGCTTTCAAGGTGAGTCCTTCAGAATAGCCAGCCCTGAGGCCCTTTTGCCGGCCCCGAGGTTCCCGCTGCTGTCGTGGGCCCAACACTCTGGGTTGGGGGGGGGGGAGATGGGTCCTGGGACCTTCCTTCTGCCTACCCCTTAGATCCGAGTGATCTAGGGTTCTTGCTTTTGGGGGGGCCATACCTTTTGATCCAGGTCCAGGAGGAGGGTTCCCCGGGTCTGTCCCATTGTTCAGCTTGAATTTCAGTGTCCTAGGGGCACTCAGTTTGTGATCAGTAAGGGTTTCCGAGGTCTGAACTTTCGCTGCTTCTAAGCCACCATCTTGACCGGAAGTTTCATCCTTAATTTTTTAAGAGAACTGATGACATCTTGGGGTGATGTCTTGCCTTGACCATGAGTTGGATTTAAATGAGGCAGAGAGGTATGTGATATCGAAATCACTTTAAAAGACTGATATATATTAATTTAAGGTCGCCAAGGAATTCAGCTATGTAATTCCTAAATGAAAACTCAAGTCAGCAGTCAACCTTTTATGGAGTTTTTAATTACAAACAGGAGGAAGAAAGGTATGAGAGAGAGAGAGAGAGAGAGAGAGAGAGAGAGAGAAAGGGGAGAGAAGGGAATAGTGCTTAAATACCCCTTCTGTTTAGGCTGGGCCAAAGGCCCAAGCCCTTCGATAGTTGAGGCAAAGAAAAGAGATCAGTCCCTATCACTCATGTGACCAAAATGGAGAAACAGTCTCAGGGGCCTCCACCTCCAGCCTCCTTCAGAGCAAGCCCTCCTCTCAGACCTCTCCCTCCAGGACCTCTCTCCTCTCAGACTCCTTCAGAGCAAAACCTCTGGAACCCTCTCTGTCCTCAGACCCCTCTATCTTTAAGGAAACCATCTAAGTCCCCTCCCCTCAGTTCTCACATCTACCAATCACTGTCCATGTCTCCCCTGTGCCAATGGTGGCTCTAGCTTAACCCAGGACTGCCCAGAGGTCTGTTTCCTTTGCACATGTCTGTTAAAGGTCATATTCTCAAATAATGAAATCTTGATCTTTGCTGCAGCCCTTCCTAAATCCTGTTACTCTGAGTAGGGTGGAGATTGGAAGTTCCAAGACCTGGTTCTGTCATTCCAAGTATCTCTATTGTATCAATTCTAAAATCAATCATGACTCAAAGGACTTCCTGTTCTATGCTTAAGCATAGGTCAAAGCCCTTTCCATTGTTTAGCAAAAGGTTTCTGTCCTAAAGTAGTCTTAAGTAGGGAGAAGGATCCTCCCATGCCAAGGGGTTTCACATTCCAATAGAGTTCTTACTATCAGTAGGAAATTTTTTCCAAGTATGAAATTTCCCAATGGTGAAATTTCCAACATTCATAAGTCTAAGAAATTTTAAGGTTTACATGTACAACATCCTCAGCCTGGACACCCATTAAAGCTCAGCTCAAATGATGCTTCATTCCTGAAAGATTCCTCAATGCCACCAGAAGAACATTAACTTCCCCTTTCCCTTGATGCTTTTACCTACATTTTGTGGTACAGTAGTCATATGTGTTCATGTTTTATCTATTCAACTAAGAAAGTCATGTGCTAAAGTGAATAAGATGCCCAAAGACATGGGTCCTATTAATCCTTAACTCTATGTGGCCATGAGGAAGTCCTTTTACCTCTTTAGAATTTGGTTTCCTTGAATTTGATTATAACATTCCTGAGTGTTGTCAATTGGGAATTAAATGCAGGCGGTGATCTGTGGATTCTTTCAATCTCCCCTTTTCCCTCTTGTTCAAGAATGTAGGGGCAGTCTTCTTGGATAATTTCCTGTAGAATCATGTCCAGGTTTTTTTTTTTGTCATGATCTTCTGGCAGTCCAATAATTCTTAAATTGTCTCTCCTGGGTCTATTTTCGAGGTCTGTGGTTTTGTCAATGAGTTGTTATATATTTTCCCCAATTTTTTCATTCTTTTGATTTTGTTATAATAACTCTTGCTGCCTTGTGAAGTCATTTGCTTCTAATTGTTAGATTCTAATTTTTAAAAACTGAATTTCATCCCTGGCTTTTTGGTCATCCTTCTCCTTCTGGATTTTCTTTGTAGGTCATCTTTTTTCTTCTTTATCTTGTTTTCCAGCTGATTAATTTTGGCTTTCAAGATACTATTTTCTTATTTTTGTTCATGTGCCTGTTTCTAGATGACTTATTTTCATTTTTAAGTTCTTTCCCCAGTTGTCTTCAGCCTTTTTTAATTTTTGAGTCCTCCAAAGCCTGTGTCCAATTCACTGATGTTCCTGTGTTTTTGCTTGGTGTTCCTTGATCTTCCTCTGTTCCATTTGCTCTTTGTTCATTACCTGGATAGCTGTTGACTGTATTTTTTTTTTGTTGTTGTTTACTCATATTTTTTCCCTTCTTTCCCTCCTTGTAATTAGCTGTAATCTTGCTCCCATGATTATTTGCTGGACCTGTGGATTTGGGCTATTCTATCCTAAAGGGGTTTCTTCTCTGCTCTGCTGATTGACTAGGTTAGGCTGATAGTATTAATGAGCCCTGATGTAAAATCTTCCCCAGCTGGCAGCAGAAGCTGAAGATGTAGGTGAAGGAAGCTGTGCTTCCCCGCAAGGTATTCTGTAGTGGTGTCAGCTGGAATTTTACAGCTACTCTCATACAGTCTATGGGGGAGGGGTGTTGGAGATTGAGCTTCCCTGCCCTCTGAAGGCTTCTTATCTGCCCTATTGATAAGATTGTCAGGGTGGGGTTGATCTGAAGAGCTGGATGTGCCCTAAGGCCAAAACCTCAAGAAATCAAAACTATTAATAAGGACATGAAAGTGTTCTAAATCTCTTATAGAGAAATGAAAATAAAAACCTCACACCTAGCAGATTGGCTAAAATGACAGCAAAGGACAGTAATAAATGTTGGATGGGATGTGGCAAAATTGGGACATTATTGCATTGCTGGTAGAGTTGTGAATTGGTCCAGCCATTCTGGATGACAATTTGGAACAATGCCCAAAGGGCTTTAAAAGACTGTCTGCCTTTTGACCTAGCCATACCACTGTTAGGTTTATACCCCAAAGAGATAATAAGGAAGATGACTTGTACAAGAATATTCATAGCTGCACTCTTTGTGGTGGCAAAAAATTGGAAAATAAAGGGATGCGCTCAGATTGGGGAATGACTGAACAAATTGTGGTACATGTTGATGATGGAATACTATTGTGCTGAAAGGAATAATGAATTGGAGGAATTCCATGTGAATTGGAAGAACCTCCAGGAATTGATGCAGAATGAAAGGAGCAGAACCAGGAGAACCTTATACATAGAGACTGATACACTGTGGCACAATCGAAAAGTAATGGACTTCTCTACTAGCAGCAATGCAATGATCCAGGACAATTCTGAGGGACTTATGAGAAAGAACATTATTCACATCCAGAGAAAGAACTGTGGAAGTAGGAACACAAAAGAAAAACAACTGCTTGATCACATGAGTTGATGGGGATATGATTGGGGATATAGACTCTAAGAGTTCACTCTGATGCAAATACTAATAATATGGAAATAAGTCTTGATCATTGACATATGTAAAACCTAGTGGAGTTGCTCGTTGGATATGGGATAGGGGGTGGGAGGAGGGGAAGCAAAGAACATGAATCATGTAACCATGGAAAAATACTTTTAATTAAAAATAAAAAAATACTATTGATTCTTAATGGGTCTGCCTTCCCCTGAGATAATCAGTTGAGAATCATTGTCAGTTCTCCTTAGGTAAGTTTTGTTAGAAGGATATTTACTAGGATGGTACTGTATGCATAGTAGGTACAGCTGGTACAAACACCACCCTCTTCTCCCCAATATGTGACAAACTCTCCCTTAAGTGCTTAAAAGATAGGGGTAAGTGGATCCAACCTTAGAGAGCACACATGGTGAAGGTGTAACTTAGCTTCTGAAAATCTTTTTCTCTCATTCATGGGATGTTCCAGAAGTTCCCCTGAAGCACAGTGATCTCCATAATCTGTCTTCGGCCAGGTCCTATTGCCAGTCCATTTAGGATATCACTGGGTAGTTGGGAACTATTGTTGGCTCTAGGGGCACCATGTTAGGATACTTGCAGAGACAAAGTCTCCCATCCTCTGATCCTTTTAAAGCTGAAAGGTCCTCCTCCAGTCAAAAGGGGAGGGAAATGAGACCTGGCTAAGGCCAAAGGCCCCCAAATCTTATGTTGCCCCAGGTGACTCCTTCTTGGAGTTTGGCTAGAACTTGACACTTTATTTTCTGGAATTTCTCAACTCTTGATAATTTATGTACAATCCCTGGGGGTGTAGTTAAATTTCCTTTGCCTTTTTGAAGTTTCTTGTGCAACATTGAAGGTCTTTAAGGTTATTCTTGATTGATTGAAACATATTTTCAACTAGTTCATTTATGTTAAACAGGCTGAATTATGAAAATATCTTGTTTCCAATACAATAAGCATTTATTGAATGCCTGTTGTGTTTCAGTCATCATGCTAGGGATGCAAAAACTCAGACCACCACCTGCACCCTCAGAATACTTCTACTCTTCTGGGAGAGGAAGGAGAAGAGAAACACAATATGTACTTGATAATTTGAGGCAGGAGATTGGGAAAAGGCTTTCTTCTTGGGGCAGGCAACAGTCAAAGTGGGCCTTAAATGAAGCTAAGCATTCTAAAAGTTAGAGGGACATGCATCCCAGAAAGAGTTTTACAAAAAGCTAGAAGTTAGAGTTTAGTTTCACAGACAGCAAATATCCCAACTTGTCATGGAAGATGAATAATGTGAGATCAGCTGGAAAAGTAGCCTGGAGAGCAATTGTGAAAGGCTTTAAATTCTCAACTGTGGAGTTTGTATTTTATTGCAGAGGTGATAAAGGAACTGAAGTTCTTGAGCAGGCCACTAACAGTAGGAAAACTATTTTGGCAGCTCAGTGGAAGATGGATTGGGTAGGGGAAGAAATGAGAAACTGGCATTTGTAGTCTGGGGAAGATGTGATCAGAGCTTGAATGAGAGTGATGACCATGAGCAGAAAAGATATACAGTGTGAAGGTAAAACGGATATTGTTACTGATTGGATTAAGAGGGTGATGGCGATTCCTTCCCTTAGCAACATTTCTTAAAGGGGGCTGAGAGTTATTTTGGACTGAGATGTTCAACAAGCAGTTGGAGATGTGTAGGTGGGGATCTTGAGAGGTTCTGGGCTCGATTTATATCCTGGGAGCCAGTTGCCCAGAGAGAATGGTGAAACAATTGAGGCTGATGAGCTAACCAACATAGAGTATGTAGACCCAGGACAGTTTAAGGGGCAACCATAATTAGAATTGGTTCATTCAATTATCTATATACAAATAGCTCCCAAATATCTGTCCCCAAATTCAGTCTGATACTTCCCAGCGCTTGTTAGATGTCTCCCTAGGTTTTCTGACATTCTAAAAATGAACTTGTCAAAATCTGCCCATTCTCATTTTTTTGTTGATGAAGCTATGTCACATATTTGAAAATTCATAAATATCTTTTCTCATTCCTACCCTCTGAGATCCTTAGTTGCAGAGTTCTGTATTTCTCTCTCTGAAATGCCTCATCTTACCCATCTTGTACAAGTCACAACACCAAAAAGGAAACAATTCAGTAGGTTTTCCTGCCAGGTTCAGACAGTGCCTTTCTTCCTAGGCAAATCACACCAGTGGGTGTAACCAAGTCACAGCCCAGCATATGCACATTATCTATTTCCCACCCCCAGGGAAAAACGGAAGCAGAAGTACCTGCATTCCCTGCTCCCAGTTCCTAAGTTTTTTTGTACATACCTATACCATAGTTGGTGTCAGCATATGTTTGATGAAAAACAAAAATCCCACATAGAATGGTTAAGGGAAGAATGGAAAAGAATTTAAGAACTGTTCTCTAGAAAGGGTGCTAAGTGCTGTCTATACAAATGCAAAAAGCCAGCCAAGTCCAGGCCCACAAGTTAACTTACTTTTTTTTTTGAGAGCCTCCTTGATTTTATTTTAGAACAACAAAAAAAAAGATTCTATGTGAAACCTTGAATCTCTTTCACACCACTTGCTTTAAAAATAATAATAAACATAGTTTCAAAAGGAACATGTATTTATTGTCACACCACACTTCAGAAACTCTCTTCTGTGCTGTGCATTAAAAAAAAAATGTTATATGGCCCTCTTTCTTTTGGCATCACCACTTCTAACCCTTCTCATTAACCTTACCTCCTCCCCCCCAACCCCACCCCTTTGTTATAATTAAACATAGCCAAATGGAGATGGTTCTATAAGGTGGCTACTTCCAAAAATAAGTCTTTGCACTTTGTGTCTGTAATCTGTCAGATGGGAAACATGCTTTTATCATGGCTCCTTTGAGATACAGTCCTTGCATTGATAAGATGGTTTCTAAGTCTTTCAAAGGTGCTTTTCTTTACAATAGTATCTTTGTATATACCATACCACTTCTCACTTCACTATTGGCTCATATTCCCATGGGTTCTTTGAAATCACCTTTTGCAATTCCTTTTGATACAATAATATTCAATTCCATCCACCCACCTCATTTTGTTCAGCCATTTCCTGATCAAATAAGAAACAATCTAAGCCACCCCTCCCTAGGTTTTAGTCTTCCCCCACTCCCTTGAGGATCAGTAAATCTGTTGTGACCATTCCTTCTTGGTGATACCTCCTTTCTTATCAAGTTTAATGTATTTTCACACCAAACTGTGTCTGTGTTCAGCCCTCTCTTTTGTCCTTTTCAGATGAGTGAAATTCATCTAGTGCCCATTTTTTCCATGTTTGATTATTCTTTTTCATAGGTACCTAAATTATGAGAAGTAGCAAGCCCCATGCTTTTTTTCTGGACACTAAGGCATTCTTTCCTCTTGATAACAGAACTCAAACACTCAGAATTGAGCCAGTCCACTGCCAGACTCTACTATTCTTTTTACCTGCTTTAAGACCCTGTGAAGACATTAAAGTTCCAAAGGGATCCTTACATCAGCAATCATCAATTCACTCTTGTTTTTTTAAATTTCAAAATTCCTACTTGGCTTTGGTCTTTCCATCAAGGTCTGCTTTCCTTCTGTCACTGTGTTTAACACTGCAGGATAAGCTATTCTTTACTTTTCTTTAGGAATATTGTTTTCCAGTAGAAATGGTTGGGTCTTGTAATTCCTTGGTTTCTGAATTCCTTTTCTAGGTGCTTGCAGAATTTTTCCATCAAGATAGAGCTCTAGATATTGGCTGTAGCATTCCTGAGACTTTTCCTTTTGGGAAGTCATTAGTGGATTCTTTTGTACTCTGGTCCAAAAATATGCGGGCAATTTTTAATTTGTGATTTAAGTGATCAGGTTTAAAAAACAAAAATGGTTTTCAGGAAGTCTAATAGTTCTAAGCAATCTCTCACCTGTTTCTAGGTCAGTAGTTAAAATCAGACTACAGCTTCTATTTTTCAAGCTTTTTTGGAACTTATTCTAATATATATATATTTTTTTCTTGTGCAGTAATTGACTTGTTTGGTCTATTCTGGTTTCCAACAGTTTTTTCTGGGGTAGGGCTTAACCACTTTCTGTTCTAACCTACTTATTCTTCCAATTTACTTGCAGTGGTCAGATATTCCTGATACTGGTCAATGTTTTGTTTCACAGTGTCCTGTCCCCCCCCCCCCCCCCCCCCCCCCCGATTTTGCCCTCTCCTCATTGGAAGTATAGAGTTTCAGACTGCTAAATGTCTTGGGCCCCCTTCTTTGGTATCTCAGGTCAGTACCGCAAATCTCAGAATGCTGGGAACTGGCATGTTTCAATCAGGGATGCTGTGTTGGTAGGTGCCTATTGCTGATCCTTCATGACTCTCATCCTTAAGAAGCCCAGGGGAGCTCACCATTCCTTCTGCTTCTTGGATGCAGAGAGCACATTTTTAATACAAGAAGGCAAAAATGTATGTGGGAATGGTGATCAGGGAGACAGGTATTTTGGACTGAGAAGTCACATGGATGGTAAGTAGAACTAGAGGGAAACTGACTGGCATGACCTTTTTAGGGATGGCAGTGACCTGTTTATTTTTCCAAAGGAAGAGTGGAAAGGGAAGGAAAGCAAGAGAAAGGGAAGTGTGGCTTAATATTTATATAGTTGGAGAACAGCAGAGTAATGGAACCGAGGCTAGTTATCAAGATCTCATGAATTAGAGAAAAGGGCCCTATGTAATGGAGGGTGGTTTTGGTGATGGGATTAGATGTTTAATTATAGACCAGTATCAAAAGGCCAACTGTTTTTTGGGAAGGCCAACTGGGATGACAGGCTAACAGGTTCAGTCCAGGCAGAGCCTGTTCTGAGGTAACAAACACAGACCACTATATAATAGGGACAGATGTTGGATTTATTAAACTAGGGAAGGTGAAAAGGGAATTTGGATAATTCTAAGCTAATGTCAACTACCTAACTCTCCAAGATCTACATGTCCTGTTATCAGGAGTCTTCACAGATTTAAACTACACTGATCTGAACCTATATGTCTAAAGACCCCAGACCCTAATATAAATAAATAAACCTACACTAACTCCCAGATGCCCCCTTTGATGGTAACAGAGGTAGTGGGTTTTGGCAGTTAGGCAGGATAGGGCCTAGGAGAGGTCCTAGATGTAGACGGACCCCTAAACCTAATCTTATAGACAGATGGCCCAAATTGGTTCAGGATCACACCAGAAAGTTCAGTAGATGACAACAAGCCTGCAGGTTAAGCAGGTAGGATGGGAAAGACAAAGTAGAAACAACCACCAAGGGAAAGCAGCCAGTCCCTCCTGGTCAAACCAGAGAAAGACCCAGCTTCAACCCCAGCTAACTTTTTCACACTCTCCCCCCACCCCCTTCTAGAATCTTTTTTCTGCATCTGCATCTCCCTGCAGACCCACCTCATATGCTAAAATCCCCTCTTCCTTACAACACCTATGGTGTGGAAGATATTGAGCTATGTCAGAGGCTAGAGGAATGATACCAGTGGTGTGCTAGTAAATATTTAACTACTGGTTCTCAGAAAAATCCAGACACAAATCAAGCTATGATTTATGGATCTACTGATTTCTGAGGTATAAATACTCACAGTGAAAATTAAGCCTTTGGACCTGCCTCTAGGATACTCCTGTCTGGCACAGGCTTAGGCAAGAGAACAGCTTATTAGAACTCATCAGTAAATCAGAAAGGGAGAGATGTTTTTTGGGTGGTTTTGCTGCTTCTGCCCAACATTCATTTAACACTTAGTTGTGAAAGCCCTAAGGAATATTGTGTGACCTTAAGAGAGGACTTGTCTAGTGGGAAAACAAGTAGGAGGAATTAATGTCTCAGGTTGATGGAGATTACTTATATTGTGTGAACTAGAAACTCAACTGAATTCTGAGCAGGGTGTGACCAATGATTTCATCAAAAAATTCCCAGGGTGGAAACTCGTGCCATCAAATTCTGTTAAAAAACTCTGTAGGTGAGCAGATTGGCCTATATGATAGCAAAGGAAAGTAATAAATGTTGGAGGGGATGTGGCAAAGTGGGGACACTAATTCATTGCTGGTAGAGTTGTGAATTGGTCCAACAAGTCTGGAGGGCAATTTGGAACTATGTCCAAAGGGCTTTAAAAGACTGCCTGCCCTTTCATCCAGCCATACCACTGTTGGGTTTGTACCCACCCCAAAGAGATAATAAGGAAAAATATGTGTACAAAATTATTTATAGCTGTGCTTTGTGGTGGCAAAAAATTGAAAAATGGGGGTGTGTCCATCAATTGGGGAATGGCTGGAAAAATTGTGGTATATGTTGGTGATGGAATACTGTTGTGCTGAAAGGAATGATGAACTGGAGGAATTCCCATGTGAACTAGAAAGACCTCCAAAAATTTATACAGAGCAAAAGGAGAAGAACCAGGAGAACCTTATACATAGAGACTGATACACTGTGGCACAATCACATGTAATGAACTTTTCTATTAGCAGCAGTGCAATGACCCAGGACAATTCTGAGGGACTTATGAGAAAGAACAATATCCACATCCAGAGAAAGAATTGTGGGAACAGAAATGCAGAAGAAAAACAAAAGCTTGATCACATGGGTTGATGGGGATATGATTGGGGATGCTGACTTTGAATGATCACTCTAATGCAAATACTGAAAATATGGAAATAGGTTTTGATCAATGACACAGGTAAAACCTAGTGGAATTGCTTGTTGGCTCCAGGAGGGGAGAGGGAAAGAATGAATCATGTAACCATGGGAAAATATTCTAAATTAATTTTAAAAACCCACCAAAAACAAAAACAACTCTGTAGGTGAAGGGAGAGGTAGGCCTTGAAACAAATTACAGCAGTGATGGTGAGCCTATTAGAGACTGAGTACCTATCCCTCATGCAGCATGTGAGCCCCCCACCTTACTCCAGAGAGGGGAGAGAGGAAACACTCCCATTGGGCTGCTGGGCAGAGGGGTCCTCAGGTGCATGTGGAAAGGGGGAAGGAAGCATATGTGTCACAAGTTCACCAGCAGGGCTCTATAGCTTTCCCTTTAGCTACAATCAGGTTTCTTGTGGAACCAGTGTGATGGATAGATAAAATAATTAGGAGGCTGCTCATAGTGTGCCAGAAACTGTGCTAGAGAAGAAAGAGTCCCAGCCCTTAAGGCTGGGGTTGGGGAGTCCTAGGCTGGGCCAGGTTTAAAGTGAGTTACAGCTAGGGTGGGGCTTCCTCAAATAGGTTCCAAGGAGGAATTTGCAAACCGAAGAGGCAGTTGTGCTTTGGAAGGGACCTGTCAATCAATCATCTTTGCCAAGGCTCTATTCAGCAACTGACAACCCACAGCTTCTTATTAAAATGGGAGATTTTTGGGGGGCAGCTGGGTAGCTCAGTGGATTGAGAGCCAGGTCTAGAGACGGGAGGTCCTAGGTTCAAATCTGGCTTCAGACACTTCCTAGCTGTGTGACCCTGGGCAAGTCACTTGACCCCCATTGCCTAGCCCTTGCCACTCTTCTGCCTTGGAGCCAATACACAGTATTGACTCCAAGACGGAAGGTAAGGGTTTTTTAAAAACAAATAAATAAATAAATAAAATGGGAGATTTTGGAGGATAGACTGCCTTGCACCTGTATTTGCCTCCCCAGCACTTAGCAGATGACACTTCAACCTTTTCATTTACTCTCTGGCCTTTCAGATAACCTGGTGAGGCAGGCACAGTGTTGCTGAATCATACTTTCTAGGTGAGAAAATTTGCCCAAGGTCAGAATGTGATTGTTTGAGGGAAGTCCTAGAATTATGGATATAAAGGTAGAAGGGATCTCTAGATCATTTAGTCTGACCTCCTTACTTTACAGATATGGAGATGGAAGCCCAGTGAGTTTAAAGGAGCTGCTGAAGATAATCAAAGCAGGAAGTAGGGTTTGGACCTTTGATTCCTTATTCAGCACAGATTCTATGTCCCTAGTCAAGAGGGTGATGGGTAAGAGATGCTTTGGTGCCTCAGGAAGGTCTTTCTGATCACCCCTGAACTTCTCCCCGCCCCAGTATGAAATCATTACATGTCTGAATCTGTTTACTTTTTTAGCCCATCTGTGGTCAAGAGGAAGAAGAGCTGCTTCCTGGCTTTTTAGATTTCTTTTCCCTTTATGGATTAACCATTCAAATCAGATATATAAAAATTCAAGTCCTATAATCCAAATCAGAGAAAGTACAATCAGAAGGCAAATAAGAAAATAGCTGTGAGTTTACATAGGGGGTGTGCTGTAAAAGGAGGGGATGTCATTTCCACTTTTGGAATGGAACTGTAAACAGAAAACATGGCAATCTAGGAATTCTGTGGAACTGAGGGCATGTAGAACCAATACACAGACTCAGTATGAAAACATAGGCTTAGCTAGTGTGTGTCTTATGATAAATCTAATGATATTCTTCTTTTAAGAAAAGCATTTTATCTTTTTTCCCCCTTTTTTGTTTTTAAAGGGAAGAATCATAGGATCCTGCTACTGATACCCATGTTTAATGTTCACATACTGACACAAGCGACGAGACAAAGAATGGCCTCTTCATTGCTGCAATAACTTCAGTAGGAATTCTGGCCACCTGATGACTCTTCCTTGAGCTCAGGAGGCCTGTTTGGACTCTAAGCCCTGGGATCTGTCCAGTCAAAGAAACTTGGTGTCTCTGGAGGAAGACTTTCCCTTTGGGTTCTGACCCACACATACCTAGCGCTGGGCCTGGTGGAGATGGACATGCTTTATAGATAAGCACAGAGCCGTTCTAGTTGCCAGGGATTTGAGTTACTAAGGAAAAGCAGCTCCTTTTTCCCTTCTTCTGTGTGAGCTAAAAGGAGACAGGCACAAGGTGAATAGCAGGTAATATCTGCCCTTTGCACTATTTATCTGCCACCCACTATGTCATTTTCCTGAACCTCATATTACTTAATCATTAGCCACCTAAGAACAAATTATCCCCCCAAAGCTACACCATAGTCTACTCACTCCCACTGCAACCCTGGCTACTCTCCTTTGGCTATGTATGAGCTCTAGAATTCCTATTCTATAGTAAGCAAGTAGTCTACATTTTGGACCTTTCTCATACTCTCCCTACTCAGACCTGGATTTCCCCAGAGGATCCATTTATTCACACCCTGACACATGGGTTCTAGAGGGGGAGCTAGAATAGTGATTTCTCCCTACAGTTATTTTCAGTTGGTCAGTCCAGCTTTTATGAACAATAGCTGTGTCAGGCACTGTGCCCAGTCCTGGGAAAACAAAAAGAGTTGTAAAAGACAGTCACTGCCTCAAGGAGCTTACCATCTAATAGGGAAGACAATATGCAAACAAATACATACAAAGCAAGCTATAGACAGCACAAATAGGAAATAATTAACAAAAGGAAGACACTGGAAATAAGAGGGATTGGGCAAGCTTCCTGTAGGAGGTGGAATTTTCCTTGGGCCCTAAAGGGAAACCAGGGAGGTCAGCCAAAGTTTTATCACTGAATCAAAAAGTACACTTAGAGGAATAAAGATATAAGAAGACTGGAAACAGAGGAGTGGTTTTTGGCTTTGAATGTCAACAAGAACATTTTGTATTTTTTTCCTAGAGGCAATAGGAAGCCATCTGAGTTAGAAAAGAGGAGTGACATGATCATACCAACACTTTAGTGGCTCAATGGAAGGTAGATTGGAGGGCAGAGAGACTTGAGGCAGGTTGACCCCACCAGTAGGTTATTGTCGTAATCCAGGCACAAGGCAATAAGATTATGTACTAATGTGCAGAGGACTGCTGGTCAACCTCTTCTCCTTTGCCATCTACTAAATAAAAATTTTCTATCCTATTCAAATCATGGTGGTTATTATATATTGCCTTCTAGGTCAATCTCTCTCCTTTCTCATGGAGTTCAGCACCAAGGCTCATTGTCTTCTCTCCAATTCCTCATTTTCCTTAAATTAAATCCTTAAATCTCATAAACTGTTCATTTCAGCCATACCCAGGACTATGGGTACATTCTAGTTTTCATCATTACTCAGAGGTGTTCTATTTCTTTCATCAAAAATTATGACCTTCTTGAATCTGGGTTTAACCTATTTATTATTTCTCTTTTCCTTATGTCTCACAACCTTCTAAATGTATTCTCTGCTCTCACTCTAAACTCTAATCCCTCTACCCCTGTACATCCTCATCCTTGCTCTGCATTTTCCTCTCTCCCTATTTCAATTCTATAATTATAATCTCCACACTGTCATTAACTCTAGAATGCTCTGCCCTCATTTTTTTACCGGCCATTCCTTGATGAACTCCATTCTTAGATGACTAACTCCTGTCCTCCACTTCTGTGCCTCTGATGCTGGAGCCAAATTGCCCACTCTGCTAACTAGGTACATATACCATTATGTCATTACACTGGGACTCCCCATTGCAGCAAGGCAATCTTTTTATTCCTTGCTTCTTGATTCCCATTTCATTCCCCATAGAAACTATTCCAAATTTCTTCTCAATCCTCCCATATGCCCTCTGCCCCTTCCTCCCTTAAGCTGAGGGTCTTCTTTATTGGGAAAATTGAAGCCATTCACTATGAGCTTCCCCTTCATTTTCTGAGGTGGTGGCCTTTTTCCTAGCCAAGACCAACTTCTTTCCATGTGCCCTTGATCTCATTCTGGTCCTTCCTCTCTTCTCCAGAAAATTGCCTCCTCAAAGACCCTCTTTTGAATGGTCTACCTTTCCCTCTCTTCAGGTTCCTCCTTATGACTTTAAACATTCCCAAGTCAATCCAAATTTAAAAACCTTCACTGGAGGGACAGGTAGGTGGCATAATGGATAGAGCACTAGGCCTATAGTTAGCTTAATCTTCCTGAATTCAAACTGGCCTCAGACACACATTAGCTGTGTGTGAGCCTGGGCAAGTCACTTTACCCGTTTGCCTCATAACCCGCCCCCCCCCCCCCCTTATTGGACCCTACCATCTCCTCAAACTATGGTCTTTTCTCAAACTCCTAGAAAAAGCTATGTTCCTGTACTTCCTTATCTATTACTTACTTCTCAATCACTTGCAATCTAGCTTCTGACCTTATTCAAATGAAAGTTCTCTCTCCATATTTATCTTACCTTACCCTCCCCTCCCTCACCTGTAATTCCTACTTTCTTAATAGAGAATTCTAACCTGAAGGGTAGAATATATTCACACTTTTTGATTTTTTTTTGGCTTCCTCTAAGACTTATGTAGAGGGGCAAGGGTAAAAGAGAAAAAGCGAACTGAAATGACATTCACTTGTAATAGATCACTGTTTATATGCAGCAGTCAGGGTTGATGAGAGTTGCTAAGCTATCCTTAAAAAAAAAAACACTGAAAAAAGAGCTGTTGTGAGAGGAATTGGCCATTGGTCTGTAAAGTAACTTGTACTTTTGCTGGGAAAGCTATTTGCACTTATGCTTTACTTAATTTCTTTTCATTTACTTAAAAAAGTTTTTTTGAAGCTTTTTTTTAAAAAGTCACTTTCTACCATTGCCTCCCACTCCATCTTTCCTGCTTTCTCTCTTGAAACAAGTATAGTCAAGCAAAACAAATCAGCACACTGGACATGTATGAAAACAAAAAGCCTCACTCATTCCCCACAGCTGGTGTCCCTCTTGCTCCCTGGCTTGCCCCATTTCTCCCTCTTTCTAGTTATACTTAAACATCTATTTTTTGATTTCTGCTAAGATGGAGAGGTACCATACCTATTTCTCAAACATTTCTAATCTGAGCTCTGTTCTCTTTAGTAACCAAAATGAATCTTTTCAGTGTTATTAATTTCTTAATTGCCAAATCTTGTGAATTATTTCAATCCTCATATACTTCTAGATCTCCCTGGAATACCTGACATTACAGAACATCTTCTCTTCTTGCATACTTCTTTTTTCAGTTTTCAGGACCTCCTGGATGCCCTCCTGTCTTTCTGTTTCTTCTCACTTTCCTTTGCTGATTCACATCCCTGTCATAATAGCTCACTGTGGGTATACCACAAGGCTCTGGCCTTAGGCTCTCTTCTCTTACTTGGTGACAGATGAGTTTCTTCTCTATACTCTTTCTGAGGCCCCTGAGCTCTGGTCGTGCATCTTCAGTTGTCTACTGGCCATTTCTAACTGGATGATTTCTGAGCACCTTAAGTTCAATACATGTAATCATGACTAATTCATGCATCTTAACCAGGTCTATTAACTGGTCTATTTGCTGTTCCCTGTATAACACCACACCCCTCCTTTCCAGACATCTGTGTCTTGCATGCCTAGAGGGTTTGATTCTTGGATTTCCAGTTCCCTTATAAGTCCAGCTCCATTGCCACTGGGCCCAACTTTTCCTGAATTCAGACCTATCTCATATTACTTTGTTTATGCTTTATTTTCAAGACTATGTGGCCATGTTTCCTGTGATAAAATGTCATCAAGTTGGATAATGTATGTACAGTGCTTTACAAACCTTAAAGTGCTATGGAAGTAATAGCTATTAGCCAATGTTGTTATTAATGCAGACTTCTTAAGGGCACATATCTCTCCTAGCTAGAACTAAGTAAACTTTTAGTTAATGAATGCTGCTTGATTGATTCTCTACTCTTTCAGGTCCCCAAATTGTAGCGGTGGTCTAAGCATCCTAGAAATAGTGCCCCTTGGCCAGGCTGTTGGATTGGACTTTTCCAATCTAAGACTCCTTTTTTTTCATCACCTAATTAGCCAGGTAAAAACATTAGAATAAGAATATAAGGGGCTGGGGGAGGAGAAGATGGAGGAAACACTAAGACAACACTAGGGGAAAGCAGCTAATGATAAGAAAGGCCAATGGTCTGCCTCAGTATGTTAAATCTGTAGGCCAAGGCACTGGAAAGCAGGATCACTCAGCTTACCTTTTTTGTGCTGAAGCCACCTGTTTTCCAAATAATACTGGAAACAACTTTCAAACTCTTTTGGGGTATAATTATGAACTTGGATGGGAATAAAGGGGTCTAGGTCATCAAAACCTTCCTGGAAATAAAAAAATAACAAAATGATATTAGTTATATGATACTCCACCAAGGAGGAAATGAATATTTACTCCTGGGGACCAACTTTTGTTGAGATGTAAACAAAAGTTGATTAAAGGGGAACTAGGGTCTGAGACAGAATGAGGGTCTGAGACAGAATGAATGAGTAAAGAGGCAACTCAACTGAAACACAGGATCATAGGCTTTAGAATAGGAAGGGAACTCTGCAGATCACTTTATGAGAGATGACACTTTTTACCCAAAATGAAGGAGTAGCTTTTATTTACCTTTCCTAGCAAATCTTGGGGCAGATAAGCAGCTCTTGGTTTGAAAAGAGAGCCAGTCTGGCTCAGACTCACCACAATAGCGCCTCCATGCTGAAATAAAGAAGGAAAGAGATCAACTGTTTTGCTCTACGGGAGAAAATATATCTTAGTTACCAGCTAATGCCCCTGACTTCCCATAATGCCTTGTAGCGACACACTCTGGAACAATCCCTGGGATGGGCAGTGGTTCCAGGTTCTAGTTTTACTCCTGAGTTACTGTAGTATCTTGTACAGATTACAGAGAGAATGGGACAAGAAGCGAGAACAAAGAAAGCTATCTCAGCAATGTCAGCCCAATAGTCAAGCAACTCAGGGCAGTTTAATAGGATAGAAAAAAAGAATCCAGAGGTTTGGATTTTAATTTAGAGTTTACTACTGTCTTGGCATAGTTGAATAGGATCAGGTCTGATATCATAGGATTGTAGTTATCAACAATCAAACCAAACCCTTTATTTTAGAAATGAAAAAACTGAGTAGCTCAGGGCCACAAAGCTAAGGATGATGCAAGATTTGAGCTCCACTCTAACTATCCAGTAAATCTTCGATATGCCTCTATTATGAGAACTTCCTGATCATAATAGTAGAACCAGAATATTGTTATGAATTGGGGCTATAGATTACCTGAAACATTTTTTTTAACAAGTGGTAAACTAGCTGCTTGGGATGGATTAGTAACCATCCTCTTCTAAGCCTCTGTACTCACCCAATCATTTGTCACCATTTTCTTCATATTGTGAACAAGTGTTAGCTCCTCTGGGGCAATCTGCAGATCAGGCAACAAGACAGAACATCTATTTTACTTGTTATGGATATGACTTAGAATAACTCAATTGATAACAGAAAGATTACCCATTCCATTCCTCCCCAAGAAAGTTTTTTTTTTAAAGAAACTAGCTTATAGTACCTGTGCTAAATTTGAAAAAGAATCTCAGGGCATTTCTGAGCTCCACTAGACTTTTGGAAGGACTCTGAAGAAATGCGAGAATGGGACTTGCCCACTGATGCCAACAACCAGAAATGGCATAGACTTCCTCTTTGCACATTCTCTAGACTAGTTCTTAATCTGAGGTCTATGAATTTGGATGGGAAAAATGAACTCTTCCTTTGATATAATTGGGTTTTTTTTTGTAATCCTATATCTTTATATGAATCTGAGAAAGAGGTCTATTGAAGTTTCAGGCTGCTCAATGGGGTTCATGACACAAAAAAGGTTAAGAAGCTCTGTTATGGACTTCAATTACTTAAAATAGCCATACCTTTTCTATTACTCCTAAGTATATCGATAAGAGATAGAATTCCCCTACCTTTAAACCTACTACCAAGCATAGTACCTGGCTGCAGTAAATACTAAATGAATTGGATTTAAAATTCATAGCTTTGATGCATCTTTTCTCAGATTATAAATAAAACACAGTCCTTGACTTTGCACCTTTTCCAAAACATTTTTCTGATTTCATTTTTCATGGCAAAGGTTTTTTTCTTTGACTAGTATACTTCTTGTAGTGACTTGGAGCTCACCATGTCCGGAAATATACAGGGTCTTCCAACTTCACCAATGGCCCTGAATAATCATTCACAGATTATTGGGGTAGGAAGCTACATCAAAAGATCATCAAGGGGGCAGCTGGGTAGCTCAGTGGATTGAGAGCAAGGCCTAGAGCCAGGAGGTCCTCGGTTCAAATCTGGCCTCAGATACTTCCCAGCTGTGTGAGCCTGGGCAAGTCACTTAACCCCCACTTGCTAGCCCTTACCACTCTTAAGCCTTGGAACCAATACACAGTGTTGATTCTAAGATGGAAGATAAGGGTTTTAATTTAAAAATTAGAAGATCATCAAGACCTTGTCCCTGCTACTAGGATTAGAAGAGTGTGAGAATACTGTGTTGGAAGAATTAAGAAACAAGATTTTTCTACCAGGCTTTTATCTTCCTTTTTCAGTGTGGTCTTCCCCCAGAGAGCATTGACTCCATCCACTGCCACCAGAAGGCGGAAGGAGCCCAAAGAACTTTGCCTCTTTAGCTCTTTCATCACAATCCCGACAGCATCACTGGCACTTTTCACTCGAGTTAGGCCCTGTCAGAGACACAGAGCTGGAGTCAGAGTCAGGGTTTTCTTTTGTCATGAGAAGGAGCAAGAAACCGAATGACCTTTGTTTACCTGCTCAACTACTTCTCCAAGGGGTCTGCCCTCCTCTATGCTTTCCCGTTTGTTCCAGATGTACTTCTGTTGGATCTTGATCTGAAACAGAAAAAAGTCATTCAGGCAAGAGTGAGCTTGAGTGCAGTGGAATAATGGCTAGATCTTAGTCTCCTGTTTTTCTTGCCACTGTGACTAAAGGAAATTTGCTTAGCTAACTCTAGACAGCTTCTTGTCAATGATATGGGCATAAATAATAGTTGTTGCATAGCGGATAGAGATCTATTGCAGGAGTCAGGAGGACCTGGGTTCAAGACTGGCCTCAGACATTTCTTAGCTTTGTGACTCTGGGTAAGTCACTTAACCCCAACTGCCTAGCTCTTCTGTTTTAGAAATAATACTAAGACTATACTGATACTAAGGTAACAGTATTAAAAAAAAAGTGTAAACCCACCCTTAACAAAAAGAATTTAAATTAAGTCATTATTCTCCTTTTAGATTCCCCATAGAAGATCATAGGGAAGTTTATACATTAAGAACACATAGTGAAAAAATATATTTTAAAAAAATATCCTATACTAAATTTCTAGTGAATCTTGGTGACCTGATTCAAGAACCGCTCATTTGAGGTTTTGAAATTCTTTAGCCAAGTTGAGGCTTGTAGAGGTTGATCATAACGTTCTTTGTTATAGACCGAAGGAAGAAGATCCCGACAATTTTTCATCCAACGGTGAGCTATGAGAAAGAAAGTAAATAAGAATTTGACCAAAATGAGCTAGTGACCCAACTGCAAACAACATATCCTGCTGCTTTCATTTTGTGAAACCACTTCAGTTTCTGATTCATCAACAGTAGCAAATCTTTCCCATTAGGACTTAACTTCTTTGGTTCAATAACACCAAGCCACTTGAGAGATGAGATGATCCCTGGGTTTTTTTTGGAACTTACTGTCAAAGCCAGATTATGTGGGTGAGACTACATTGAATAAGGCTACAAAATAAATGTAGATAAGAGGGAGCATCATGAAGTTTAAAGAATCCTGGATTCTGAGGAAGAGGATCTAGAATCTAAGTTACTTATTATTAGTGCTTGTCCCTGGGAAAGTCAATACGAGATGATTGAGCAAGATAATAGCTAAGGTACCTTCTGGTTCTATGTTCTAGGTCCAGTAAGTCTAAAGGGTGGTCTGCATTTGGTGAGGGACTGATCAAGTCATGTTGTTCACTGTGGCAGAAACATGGCCCTTGCTTACCACCATGGGAAGGCTCAAAGGATGCTGAAAACCCCTCATCAAGGAACAAGGTCAGCAGCAGCAGTTTACAGGCTGGGATTCACCTTCTCAGGCACTTAGTACCAGAAGAGGGAATGCCACATTGAGAAGAATCTGGGGCTTTGAAGGACTCCAAGGGTGTTCAGCATCATATTTCCTTCATTTTTCTGCCTGTCAAACTACTCTGTCTACACCCTGGAGAAGAAACCGTTGCCTAGTGTTCTTTAGTGCCCTATTGGCAGATTAAAAGCAAAGAGTGACAGAAGAACTGAGAGCAAGACAGAGAAGAGATGTAACACTTACCATCTGGAATGTGCATTATCAACCAGTCCTGTTTTGCACAGAAATGAACCACATGGCAAAGAGTAAGAGTTTTTCCTGTGCCCTTTTCTCCAACTGAAGAACCTTCTGTCAAAGAAAATACTACACACAAGCCTCCTTCCATTAAATATAAGCAACCTCCTGCTTTTCTTGTCCCTCAGCTCAGGGGAAGCAGTCAGAAGGATACAGAGGACATATCGGATAGCAGGGTTGGCAAAATTTGTGTTTTTCAAATAGTTCAGGAGCTCTAGGCCTGGCTTCCGCACCATTAGGCAGGCTTCATTGAAGGTCTTCACCTGATGAAGAGTGGAAGAAAGAAAGAACTTCATACTTGCTCTCAGCAGACACAATGTACCAATTAAGGTAACTTAAGGGACCAAAACACAGAGCTACAATTTTATCAGTATAGTCTAAGCAACGTCTGTATTATGTTTTAAAATTGATCTGGAACATAGAAGAGAATGAGCTGAAGAGCAAAACACCTTGTAGCTAGCTAGTCCTTGAGTATTCTTATGGGAAAGGGGAGTAAGAAGGGAGAGATGGGAACAGAAGAGGGATTTAACTGATAACTAAAGCCTATAAATAATCCAGACAATAATTTTGACAAGCACTTACCACCTCTCTGTCCCAAACTATTCTCAGCACCTCTCAAAAGTAACTGTAAACCATTGAATTACTTATTACCTGGAGGCTATCTCTGTGACCAGTGGCATTCACCTGAGAGACAACAAACCTGGACTGAGGCCTTATGTTTGTGGCCAATAGAATTTTCCTTGCAAATTCACCTAGTCAATTATAAAATTGGACTTGTGCTGCTAACCTCATTGAAACTCTTCTATCCAAAACTGAAATAATAGGCTAAGTTATATAAAACTTTATGCTTTTAAGGAGAAACTGCAGTTTACTTATTTAAGACTATCAAATTGGTTTTTATTATAGTTTAAGTCATAATAAAATTTATGTAATCTAAATTCTTGTAATTGGCCAATAAACCAAAGCATTTCTACATTGAGAATGGACCCTGATGAAATTGGTTGTAGAGAAAGGACTGCTGAGAGAAACTTTGACTAAACACTTATTCCCCAAATAACATTCGATATATGACAAATTTATATTCATATTTAGGCAAAATTAGTAACATTTCTATGCCCTTGTGTAACATTTGCCTGAGAGTATCTTCAAACATTTTGTAAAATGTTTGTAAAAAACAAAACAAAACAAAACATTTACAATGTTTTGTAAAAAAAAAAAAAGCTGAAGAACTTTGTTTTGATTCCTTCTGGTTTGACATACTGAGCAGCTGTAGATTTGAATGACAAGGATGTTCAGGACCCAGAATTAGTTCTTTCATTGTATATTCCTTATTTTTAGAATAATATATCATGTAGGAAAACCAAATTGTAGCTTCTAAACTTGTTTGGTATTTCATCAATAAATTAAGAGTTTTTATTTCACTAGGAACCAGTGAAGGGGGCTAGTCACCTACCCAAATATTTATAAATTATTCAAGACAATATCTAGGAACCTAAGATGAATTCTCTCTTGGATGAGCTAATAGCCCAAATAAAAATAATGGCAACAAACATTTTTTTTTAACACTTTAAGTCTTACTCCAAGTCTATCATTCTTTCCACTATGATATGCTGTCTCTCAGAAAAGTTAACTTATAATAAATTATAAGAATGGACAGGAAAATCCCAATGTAGCTAATCTGAACATAATTTATATTTGGTTCTGTAAGTTATTATTAATTTTCCCATCATTCTTTTGTCTTTCCACAGTATACACAAGCTAGCAGGGGGCTAAATGCCTACAAAAGTCCTTTGGAGAAGTGGGGAAGGCCTATTGTGCTAAGGTGGGAAAATACAAATTTCTGAGAGTTCAAGCAGACATAGATGATGAAGAAATTTGCTTCAGGTAATACATAAAATGGCTAATGTATAAAGTTATCATGAGGTGGGAATAGCACCGGATTTAGAGTTGAAATCTGGGTCCAGGTCCTAGCTCTAATACTTTGTAACTATGGGGTGCAGGAAAGACAGTTGACTTTTGTATTAGTTTTCTTATCTGTACAATGAGTATAATGGTACATCCATTATTTATTAGACACTTGTGAGCAAAGTTTGTGAAACATCATGCACAATATAAATCAATTATTATGGTCTCTTTCCTCAGGTTCAAGTCTTGTCTTTGACTCTTTCCCCCCCTTCCCCTCCATCCCTTTGTTTCCCCAATTCCATTTCCATCTCTTCCCATCCTAATCCAGTGCCTTAAGCACCTGCATTCCAAAATGAGGGGGAAGTCCGTGTGGCAAAATAGTCTTCAATTCCTCCAGGGGAATGCTGTAATGCTGACACAGGTGCTGCTCCCCATGCTTGGCCTGGGGAGGCAAAATATGAACATTCAGAATTGGTAGCTAATGGAAAAATGGGCTATGTTTAATCAACAGATAAGTCCTCTGGAAAAGTGGAGAAGGTCTGTTGTATTTAAGTGGGAAAACACAAATTTCTGAGAATTAGAGCAGACATCTTGGACTTCATGACTAAAGATATTATAAAATGCTGGCTGCTGAGGCTAAACACAGTATATTAACTAGTGGTGGTTTGAATGATGAAGCTAGTTGCCCAGCAACACAAACTTTATACATGGGGTAGCAGAGACAATTCTTGCCATCTGAATTCTTCTGTGCTGAGTACAGAGATGTTCTAGAATCATGTGACAAGATCGTCTGCATGCTGCTGTTTCCATAGAAACCTCAGAGGAATCAGCAGAGAAAGGGACTCCAATTACTGAGGGAACTGAAAGGCACCTTAAAAGATTTTTGTTCACTTTACTTCATTTCATATTTGTAAGAAAGCCTAGAAGCATGAAAAGCATGGATTCTATAAGAGTGATATTTGGGGGGAGAGATATATTTTTTCTTCATTAACTTAATTGAAAAGAAATTTTGGGTAGAATGGGGAAGGAAAGAAGAAATGCTGTTGAATGCCAAGTTTTTCACATTTAAGCAGAGACCACATAGCTCATTTTATTTATGAGTAATATAAGGCAAGGAAGAAAGAAGAGATCAATGCTTATCCTTAACTAGAAATGTAGCACTCAGGACCACCACAGCTTTAGCTTTTATTATTATTTTTTAAAATCCTTACCTTCTGTTTTAGAATTTGATATAAGTATTGGTTCCAAGGCAGAAAAATGGCAAGGGATAGGCAATTGAGGTTGAGACTTGCCCAGGGTTACACAGCTAAGAAGTATATGAGACCACATTCGAACCCATATCCTAATCCAATGAATCATCTAGCTGCTCCCTATAGCTATAGGTTTATCAAATTTCCCTCAACAATTTTGGGTCTCACATTGATTCAAACTGATTCAAGCTTAAAAGAATTCTGTCCTGGCAGCATTATAGAAGGGAGGAAAAGGCACTGGCCCGAGGATGAGGAAACCTCAATTTTGTCCCTAGATGTCCATGTGATTCTGGGCAAGTCACAACTTTCTGCCTAGTCCTTGCCCTTCTGACTTAAGAGATATTGACAGGACAGAAGAAAAGGGTTAAAAAAAAAGCAGAGGATAAGAGTTAAAATTTTACCTCTGCAACTCATTACTTGTGAGACTTTGGACAAACTGCTTTGACTCCCCAAGACTCGGTTTCTTCATTTAGAAAACGAAGTGACTAGACTTAAGAGTTTATTTCCCCCCATTTACATGTAAAAATAAATTTTAAGCATTCATTTTTTAAAAAATTGAGTTTCAAATTCTCTCCTTCCTTCTCCTCCTCTCCCCCTCTGCCAGACAGTGAGCAATCTGATATAGATTTTACATGTGTAATCATGCAAAACATTTTTCCTTATTAGTTATTTTGTGGAAGAGATCTCAAAGAAAAAAAAAGGAGAAAGTGAAATATAGTATGTTTTGGTCTGCATTCAGACTCTATCAGTTCTTTCTCTGAAGAGAGCTGGCATTTTTTTTCTTTATAAACCCTTACCTTCCATCTTGGAGTCAATACTGTGTATTGGCTCCAAGGCAGAAGAGCGGTAAGGGCTAAGCAATGGGGGTCAAGTGACTTGCCCAGGGTCACACAGCTGGGAAGTATCTGAGGCCAGATTTGAACCTAGGACCTCCCATCTGTAGGCCTGGCTCTTAATCCACTGAGCTACCCAGCTGCCACTGAGAGCTGGCATTTTTCATCATGAATCTCTGAGATTATCTTGGATCCCTGTATTCCTGAGAATTAGGGCATTCACAGTTGTTCATCAAAAAAATATTGCTGTTACTGTGTTCTCCTGATTCTTCTCATTTTCACTTTTTATCATTTCATGTAGGTCTTTCTAGGTTTTTCTGAAATCATCCTGCTCATCACTACTTATATCACAATAGTACTTACTACAATCATATTATACAACTTATTCAACAATTCTCCAACTGATGAATATCCCTTCAATTTCTGATTCTTTACAATAACAAAAATGAGATGCAATAAATATTTTTGTACAAATAGGCCCTTTTCCCCTTTAAAAAAAATCTCTTGGGGATATAGTAGTAAACCATTGGTAGTGGCAATTAAACTGTTAATTTTTTTTTTAAACCCTTACTTTCCATCTTGGAGTCAATACAGTTTATTGGCTCCAAGGCAGAAGAGTGGTAAGGGCTAGGCAATGGGGGTCAAGTGACTTGCCCAGGGTCACATAGCCGGGAAGTGTCTGAGGCCAGATTTGAACTTAGAACCTCCCGTCTCTAGGCCTGGCTCTCAATCCACTGAGCTACCCAGCTGCCCCCTAAACTGTTAATTCTTCTAAACACCACAGTCTGTACATTGAGACTAAATCAGAAACATAAAGGTAACTTACTGGGTCATTCTCTTGTGTTCGAGAAATGGCTCTGGATTTTTCATCGGGAACCTGGGCATCCAAACTGACAGCAATGCTTTGTGATGCCCTGGTGCCCACAGGCAGAAAGCACCCTAGGTCCAGCTGCAAAGGAAATTAACCAGTTGTGACAATGTGGCCACTAAAGGTTCTTTTATGTCTGCAATGAGGCTGGGGTCAAGTGCTGTGTTGACAAAATGTCATCACGGTAAGAATTATGTTGGAAGTAAGTGAGAAAAGACACCCCTCTCCCCCTTCTTATTTTTAAGTCTTCTGTAAGTTTTCCTGAATTACTCTCACTTTGATTCATTCCAATCCATGTGCTGCCATTTCAGGCTTGAGTCTTGTACCCAAATAAGTGATCCCATTAAGAATTACTTAGGAGCACAGTATAGCCATTAAAGTCTAATTGCTGGGAATGTCCCATAATGCTCCTGCCTACAGAGATGAAAAGAGGCTACAACTATGCTATTTGGAACAGTCTAGTAATCCATAATCACCTCAATTACTAGGGGATTAGTGGAATGTCCCACACTATTTGATATTTATAATTATACTCCCTGAATTGACTTTCCTGTTAGCTGGGCTCTAGCATAAAGAATCTTTCATTAAAACCAAAAATTAGGGCAAAAATTGTACCTGAAGCACCCAGCTAAGTGAATACAAACCACTCCGCAGGAAATTCACTCTAAAACATGCTAAACACCTTAATGGAAAAGACAGAAGGTGAGAAGATTTCAGGAAGCAAATTTCAAGGAAAATATCAAAAGGAAAACTTTTTACTTGAACTTGAAAATAATAGTTACACTGAAGCAAAACACTAGTTTGAGAGTGATAGTGGATAGAATATGACAAAAAACCAAAATAAATCAAAGACACATAAGCTGATGCTTATGTCAAATGCACCCTTTTCCAATGCTTTGTATCTTTTCAGTCCATCTGTGCCCTAAACAAAGGAAGTAGAAGCTATCTGTTTATACTAGGTTATGACTTTATTTACCCAAGTAGTATTGAACCTGCAAATGAAAAGCAAGAGCCTAAAATGAAGTGGGAAATTCTAATTTTTATCTTAATTATTACAAACTTTAAAAACCAAAGCCAGTAACATAACTTGGTTTGGGGTCTTAGGGCAGAATGCAAATTCAAGCTTAGTCTCTGCATAGCTTTGGGTCATCACTTCATTTAAGCTCTAGGGAAGGAGGAAGTTAAGATACACATAAATTTCTCTTTTTTTTTTGGTCTGGATCTATAATTTCATCAGTGTGTATATTTTCATCAATGAAATACATCTTATCAGTATATGTAATACATGAAATGCCTTTCAGAGAAAAACTGCTGTATTAATGCAGATCAGTACCTATTTTGCACCCTGTAATCTAGAAATACGCTTGGGTAACATAGCCAGCATGTCTCAGAAGCAGACTCTTCTAGCTCTTCCTATTCTAAGGCAAGCTGCTTATTTCTGATTCTGTCTCTCATTTGTAATTATCCCCTCAACCTTCACCTTAGTGTGTCTGGGTCCCCAGTGCTCCTGAATACAGTATATCATTTATAACTATTGTAATCACCTAAATGAATAGGGAATTTTGAAGACAAATGAGAAAATTCTCATTTCTCATGAGATTAAAAAAAAAAAATCTTTTGCCTTCTCTTGTAAGAACCTGCATATTTATGCTATAGAAAGGGATATATTAAGTGTGATGTAGAGCTATGAAAGAAGACAATGATCTTGTCCTTGGTCTCCAGAAGCTTATAGACTAGTACACTTTGCCAACATTAACATGGATCACAGATTGAGAGTTGGGGGAAGCACTGAAAGAGGGACAAGGGGCAACTGTTTTCCTAATTGTAAAAAAATTGGAGAGTATCACAACCCATAGGCAAGTGGTCTTGATTTCAATATTTAGCAAAATTCTGTAGTATATGACTACTACTACAATTACATTTTGGTTATACATTAGAGGGATAGTTAGTGAGCAACTAACAAAGGGAAGATGTGACCACAAAAAGCCTGAATTTTTGTTTTTAAATCAAGAATAGTCCTGGCATGTTAGTTTTCTTTAAAAGGATTCATAGATGAGGGAAGGTCATACATATAAATTATCTAGATATGAGGAAAACAGTTCACAAAAGACTCTCAGACTATTCTTCTAGGGAAAATATAGTGTGGTCTAGAGAATAATAATATCAGCTAATGTTTATGTGACCTTTACTATGTGCCAGGAACAGTGCTAACCACTTTGAACTATTATCTCATTTGATCCTCACAACAACCCTGGGAGATAGGTACTGTTGTTATCCCCATCTTGTAGTCAAATAAATGGAAGCAAATAGAAATGACTGTCTGAGGCCAAATTTGAATTCAGGTCTTTCTGATTCCAGACATAGTGCTATGTCCACTACACCACCAACTACCCCCAACATGATGACAACGGTTAAGCTGACTGGGAAATGGTGGACTAGATGGATCCATATGGTCATCATTAATGATTTAGATGATAGTCTCCAGGAGCATACTTCAGGAATTTCTGATTGGCTTTGTGCTATTTATTTAACATTTTAATCAATAATGGGGAGAGAAAGGTATACAGGAGACATAAAATACTTGGGAGGAGTTTGGGATATTTGGATGACAGAGATGAATACTCTTATCTCAAATTTTTTTCTGGAAGGAGGGTATCTATGCCACAGCTTCCTATTCCACGAACCCACAACTCAGGCCAATCTAATCAGTAGTATAGCTTAGTACCCTTATAGATTAAATAAGAGTTTATGAGTGGTCATATTTATGATATTATTTCTATGGGCAAACTGTTTTTCAAGTTTCAAATAAGCAAACTTTAGTAACATAACTTATTTTATAAGTTAGAGCCTGGCCTATACTGTATTTTACCACCACCCCAACATATCTATTCCAAGATTAATAAGGACAGGTTATTTTCTTTTGAATATCTGCAAAGTATTTCAGTATGATATAAACAGATACCTAAATTTGTAGAAAAATTAAAAAATAAATAAAAATAACAAAAGTTAACATTATTTGTTTACATAATTGTAAAAACGCTAGAATCAGTAATCTTGGGCACTTGCTTACTTACATTTTAAACTGGTATCTGTATTCATCTCTGAAAACCATCAGCAGTTTTGTCTTTAGTTTCTAAGCTTGCTGAGGCTCATTTCTTTAGCTATTCACAGCATTTTGCAATGGGTACTGTGCAAATATATTGGATGCTCAAATAAAATGTGGCTGACAAGAAATCATGGAGTAACTATATTTTCTTTACTTGACTGGTTATTGAAGCAACAGCATTATTTCTCAAAATTGGCCTAAGTGGAAAAAAAACAACTAAGTGGTAGAAATACTTAGTGATATGGGAAAAAGAGATCACGGGCTAGAAAAAGCATGAACTTAAATTAAGCTTCTTTAAATGACAACATGGTATTTGAAAAAAAAAATCAGAGATTCTGAAAGGCCACAGGGTGGTGCTATTTCTACAGTAATTTCATGGCTTCATTAGTCATGCTCTTCAGCAAATCAAAGGCTAAGAAATAGTTTTTTTAAAACTTCTTACAGGTCTGTATGTGAAATATGGCATCACTCAGTTGGTTACATGTTTTCAAGGGAAATAACCAGCTTCATCTCTGTCTTTGTACAATTTCAGAACGCAGATGCTTAACAGCATTTGTGAATTAAACAGAGGACACCCAGAACCTAAGGTTTTAATCTAAATGCTAAATGTTTTTTGCTTTAATTTTGTAGGGCTAAACAGGATTTTTGCATTAAAAAAAGAATGGTTTATATAGGATCTTCTTTTAAGAAAAATCTCAATAGTGTACTCGAGAGACTAGGCAAACACAGTTCAAAACCTTGCTTCTTTTCCCCATGCAGCTTTATTCCTATGGGGGTGTTCAGGGAAGACTAGTGCCTCTTGTCTGAGGGCTTGCCAAGCCATTTTTAGGGCTGTTTGTCCATCTGCCACCCAGCTGTCACCTGCAGCTCCAAGAAGCTAGAGCATGCTCAGTGACCACACCCCAGGAAACAATGCTGACAGATGGGCTAAATCAGGAGGAGGGTAACCAACAGGCAGATCTCAAACCCTCCAGTGTGTTAGAGGAGTGTCTACCCCAAACATGTGAAGACCTCCCTTTGGAGGAAGGAGTCAATGGGAATAGTTTGTTTCAATGATCAGGAGGGTAGCTGAAACAGGTACTTAGAGTACTTAGAGCTTAGAAACAGGTACTTAGAGCTTAGAAACAGGTACTTAGAGTGCTAAGAGCTTGGTTCAACATTGAAGAAGCCAAGGCTATCCACTGCATCTTAAGCCATCACAAGTCATTAATGGACTTCAATGTCTCTAGAATAGAGTGAGGTTGACAACTTTATGTAGCTCTGCCTTACTTAATCAATTTATGCTCAAGTCAAAAGGCATCACCTGATGTCATTCTGGTCCTCTTTCAGTACAAAGGACAACAACCAACCCCTCCTACTCATCTAATTGTGCTCAAGAGACACCTAAATACTCATGATTTTTTTGATAGGCACTAGGGGGTTCCTAAGGAGATGGCTGTTAAATTCTCCTCGGGGAAGGGCAGACAATTATAAAGATGGCTGGAGTGAACCTTCCCCTTGGGGGAAGCTTCTTTTTTTTTTTTTTTTAATATATTTTATTTGATCATTTCCAAGCATTATTCGTTAAAGACACAGATAATTTTCTTTTCCTCCCCCCCCCCACCCCCCATAGCCAACGCGTAAGTCCACTGGGCATTAGATGTTTTCTTGATTTGAACCCATTGCTTTGTTGATAGTATTTGCATTAGAGTGTTCATTTAGAGTCTATCCTCTGTCATGTCCCCTCAACCTCTGTATTCAGGCAGTTGCTTTTTCTCGGTGTTTCCACTCCCATAGTTTATCCTTTCCTTATGAATGGTGTTTTTTTCTCCTGGATCCCTGCAAGTTGTTCAGGGACATTACACCGCCACTAATGGAGAAGTCCATTACGTTCGATGATACCACAGTGTATTAGTCTCTGTGTACAATGTTCTCCTGGTTCTGCTCCTCTCGCTCTGCATCACTTCCTGGAGGTTGTTCCAGTCTCCATGGAACTTCTCCACTTTATTATTCCTTTGAGCACAATAGTATTCCATCACCAACATATACCACAGTTTGTTCAGCCATTCCCCAATTGATGGGCATCCCCTCGTTTTCCAGTTTTGGGCCACCACAAAGAGCGCAGCTATGAATATTTTTGTACAAGTCTTTGTGTCCATTATCTCTTTGGGGTACAGACCCAGCAGTGCTATGGCTGGGTCAAAGGGTAGATATTCTTTTGTTGCTCTTTGGGCATAGTTCCAAATTGCCCTCCAGAATGGTTGGATCATTTCACAGCTCCACCAGCAATGAATTAATGTCCCTATTTTGCCACATCCCCTCCAGCATTCATTACTTTCCTTTGCTGTTATGTTAGCCAATCTGCTAGGTGTGAGGTGATACCTCAGAGTTGTTTTGATTTGCATCTCTCTGATTATAAGAGATGTAGAACACTTCTTCATGTGCTTGTTAATAGTTTTGATTTCTTTATCTGAGAACTGCCTATCCATTTCCCTTGCCCATTTATCAATTGGAGAATGGCTTGATTTTTTGTACAATTGATTTAGCTCATTATAAATATGAGTAATTAAACCTTTGTCAGAGGTTTCTATGAAGATTTTTTTCCCAATTTGTTGTTTCCCTTCTGATTTTAGTTATATTGGTTTTGTTTGTACAAAAGCTTTTTAGTTTGATGTAGTCAAAATTATTTATTTTACATTTTGTGATTCTTTCTATATCTTGCTTGGTTTTAAAGCCTTTCCCCTCCCAAAGGTCTGACATGTATACTATTCTATGTTTACCCAATTTACTTATGGTTTCCTTCTTTATGTTTAAGTCACTCACCCATTTTGAATTTATCTTGGTGTAGGGTGTGAGGTGTTGATCTATTCCTAGTCTCTCCCACACTGTCTTCCAATTTTCCCAGCAGTTTTTATCGAATAGTGGATTTTTGTCCCAAAAGCTGGGATCTTTGGGTTTATCGTATACTGTCTTGCTGAGGTCGCTTTCCCCCAGTCTATTCCACTGATCTTCCTTTCTGTTTCTTAGCCAGTACCAAATTGTTTTGATGACTGCTGCTTTGTAATATAGTTTTAGGTCAGGGACTGCAAGGCCCCCATCATGTGTGTTTTTTTTCATTATTTCCCTGGATATCCTTGATCTTTTGTTCTTCCAAATGAACTTTGTTATAGTTTTTCCTAAATCAGTGAAGAAGTATTTTGGTAGTTCAATGGGTATGGCACTAAATAGATAAATAAGTTTGGGTAGGATGGTCATTTTTATTATATTGGCTCGTCCTATCCATGAGTGGGGGAAGCTTCTTTAAGCTTCCTTAGCTGCACTGTTAAGGTCAGAACCTGTTTTTTCTCAAATATCACCACTCTACTCAAATAACTTGAAGTTCCTGTAGATTGAACTGGACAGAAATGGAATTCAGATTTCTTTTTGAGGATAAATTTACCACTGTATCACCAAGCAACTTGCTGTTCTCCAAAAATCATTAAAAATGTCATTGACTGTTGTCATTATATCACATTCATTTCTAGATATGACTGTCCCCTCCTCCAAATCTGGAAGAAACTCCTTTTAACAAAGAATAAAAAACAAACAGTTTTTCAGTAAAACCAACCAACCCATAAACTGATGATATTTATGTCAAACTCATATAAGTCTTTTTCTCTGCAATGATAACAGGGAGGTTGATTTTACTAAATCTTCTCTGAGGCCAAGGTTGGTCATTATAACACAGTATTGAGTTTCACTTTATTCTTTCATTTATTTTGTGTAGCTAGTGCATATATTGCTTTCATGATACTGCTTACTTCATTCAAGCCTTTCTACCTTTCTCTGTAGTCTCCACATTCATTATTTTTCATATGTATCCCACAATGCTGAAGCACCACAATTTTTTTAGGCTTCTTTCTCAATAGATTTAAAGCATTTAAAAATGCTACTTTTAACTTTTAACATTTTGACATATAGAATCTCTCTTCCTATATTTGACCTCCTTGGAAGGGTTATGGAAGTTTTAGAAACACAAAAAAACCCCACAATTTCAAATGCTCGCCCTTCCTACAGCCTTGACAACATTGATGATTATTATCTCTTGTCATCTTGGCCAATTTACTGATTTTGAGACGAAGCTTCAGTACTGTTTGAGTTTTTAGTTTCTTCCTATTAGTGATTAGGCATTATCTTCCATATGATTAACAGATTATAATTTTTATTTTGAAAACTATTTGCCTTATATATTTGTTTTATTTCCTGATAAATACTTTGGAGGTCAGACCCTTAAGTGGAGATATTTGGTGCAAAGAATTTTCCTTTATCAATACTTTCCCTAATGATAGCCACTTTATTTTATTTATAAGAGCATTTTAATTTGATATAATAGAAATCATCTAATTTTCATTTTGTGATTGTCTCTGTTCTTGTTTGGTTAAGAATTCTCCCTCTAGGATGTAGGAGGGGCATACTAATGCACTGTTTGGTAAGAGCTATGAATTCATCCAATCCATCTTGAAAACAATTTAGAATTACATCCACTCAAAAAGTACCTGAAATGTCTACACATTTTGAGGAAGAGATGCCCCATATAGTCCAAGGCATATAGTCCAAGGTGGGCAATGATAAAATAAAATGATAAAAAGAAGCAAAGAATTAGAAACAAAGTAGATACCCATCAATTGGGGAACTGCTAAATAAATTGTACATGGATGTAATGGAAAATCACTGTGACATAAGAAAGGAATATGGTGAATATGGAAAAATGGGAAGACATATAAACTGAAGCAGAGCCAGGAAAGCAATATACACAATAACTTCAACAATATATATAGAAAAAAATAACAACAAAAAAAGCAAAATCAAATGCTTTGATGTTATAATGATCAAGTTTAGCCTCAAATGAAAGATAGAAGAAGGTGTCTTCCTTTTTTGCAGAGGGAGGGGACATTACAGACAAGGAGCCTGACAATATTGTCAGATTTTGTGAATTTGATGGCTGGACTTATTTAATTGTTTTTCTTATCTTTGTTTAATCATTTGTTATGAGGGAAGGAAAAGAAATGATAGGATTGGAGGTTTTATAAAAATAAAAATAGGTTTTGTAAATAAAAATGGAGGTTTTATAAAAATGTGTTCATTAGCCACTCTTGTGAAAAACAGCTATTGTGATTTTCTTTTAAATTTTTTTCTTGAAAAAATTTATTTAGTCAATTTAGAATATTTTTCCTTGGTTATAAGAATCATGTTCTTTCCCTCTCTACCCCCTCTCTAATCCTGTAGCCTACGTGCAATTCTGCTAGGTTTTACATATGTCCTTGATCAAAACCTATTTCCATATAACTGATGTTTGCATTGGGGTAATCATTTTAGAACTTAGATCTCCAATCATATCCCCATTGATCCATGTGATCAAGCAGTTGTTTTTTTCTGTATCTACTCCCAGTTTTTCCTCTGAATGTAGATAATGCTCTTTCTCATAGATCCCTCCAAACTGTCCTGGATCACTGCACTGTTACGAATAGAGAAGTTCATTACATTTGATTGTACCACAGTGTATCAGTCTCTGTGTATAATGTCCTCCTGGTTCTGCTCCTTTCACTTTGCATCAATTCCTGGAGGTAGTTCCAGTTCACTGGACTTCCTTCAGTTCATTATTTCTTTCAGCACAATAGTATTCCATCACCAACATATACCACAATTTGTTCAGCCATTCTCCAATCTGAGGGCATCCCTTTATTTTCCAATTTTTTGCCACCACAAAGAGTGCAGCTATGAATATTCTTGTACAAATCATTTTCCTTATCCTCTCTTTGGGGTAAACCCAGCAGTGCTATGGCTGGATCAAAGGGCAGACAGTCTTTTATCGCCCTTTGGGCATAGTCCCAAATTGCCCTCCAGAATGGTTGGATCAATTCACAACTCTACCAGCAATGCATTAATGTCCCAATTTTGCCACATCCCCTCCAACATTCATTACTTTCCTTTGCTGTCATGTTACGAGTTTTGATTTGCATTTCTCTGATTATAAAAGATTTAGAACACTTTCTCATGTGCTTATTAATAGTTTTGATTTCTTTACCTGAAAATTGTCTATTTATGTCCCTTGCCCATTTATCAATAGGGGAATAGCTTGATTTCTTTGTACAATTGATTTAGCTCTTTATAAATTTGAGTAATTAGACCTCTGTCAGAGGTTTATATAATGAGAATTTTCCCCCAATTTGTTGCTTCCCTTCTAATTTAGGTTGCCATGGTTTTGTCTGCACAAACCCTTTTTAATTTAATGTAGCCAAAATTATTTATCTTACATTTTGTAATTTTTTCTAACTGTTGCTTGGTTTTAAAATCTTTCCTTTTCCAAAGATCTGATAGGCATATTATTCTGTGTTCACCTAATTTACTTATAGTTTCCTTCTTTATATTCAAATCATTCACCCATTCTGAGTTTATTTTGGTGGAGGGTGTAAGATGTTGATCCAAACCCAATCTCTCACATACTGTCTTCCAATTTTCCCAGCAGTTTTTGTCAAGTAGTGGATTTTTGTCCCCAAAGCTGGGATCTTTGGGCTTTTCATAGACTGTCTTGCTGAGGTCACTTACCCCAAGTCTATTCCACTGATCCTTCTTTCTCTCTCTTAGCCAGTACCATATTACTTTGATGACCACTGCTTAATAGTATAGTTTGAGATCTGGTACTGCTAGGCCACCTTCCTTCACATTTTTCTTCATTATTTCCCTTGATATCTTTGATCTTTTGTTCTTCCAAATGAACTTTGTTATGGTTTTTTCTAATTCAGTAAAAACGTTTCTTATTGTTCGATGGGTTTTTCCTTTTAATTTTTTAAAGATGTGATCTTCTGTATTCAAGTTATATGTCCATTTTAAGCTCATTATGGCATATGGGATCAAGGTTGATTTTTGGTAAATTGCTTTCTCATTCCCCCAGCAATTTTTGCCAAATATGGAGGTCTTTCCCAAGTAATTTCCTTTCTTGGGTCTATCCAACACTGGGTTCTTGCTTTCAGTTGTTTTTAAATTTTTGTTCAGTTAGTCTGTTCTGCTGATGTATTTTTCTAGTTTTTAACCAGCACCAAATAGTTTTGATGATTACTGTGTTGTAGTATATAATGAGGACTGAAAGTGTCATTCCTTCTTCATTCCTACTATTTTGTTATTTCCTTTGAAAATTGGAACCTTATTGTTCCTGCAAATGAATTTGATATTTTGCCTAGCTTTATAAAGTACCCCACGGTAGTCTGATTAGCATAATGTTAAATTGATAAATGAATTTATGGAATTATGCAAATCATGTCATTTTTATAATGACTCAGCCCAGTCATGAGCAGTGAATATCAAATTATTTAAGCTATTCTTTATTTCTTTAAAGTGTATTTTGTAATTGTATTTCTGTTAAATCTGTATTGTCTTGATTGACTCTTAGATGTTTTTGCATTTTATAGTTATTGTGAACTAAATTTCCTTTTATTTTCTCCTGGGTTTTATTGTTGCTATTTGGAAATGATGATTTTTTTTTGTGGATTTAATTTCATATCCTGCTACTTTACTGAATCTACTAATTATATCAATTTCTAAGTAAATCACATTACTTAAACAAAAACACATTATTCTGGATGCCCCCCCCCCCCCCAAATGAACTGAAGTAGAAACTCAGCAAAAGGGTCATAAGTCTGTAGAAAGACTCACCTTATGGCTCTTAGAGATCAGCCTTATTGACTTTCTCAGCATCTTTCCTGAATGAAAAAAAAAAAGTAAAATTTCATTGGAACCAACTGCCGTTTTCCTCTACAAAAAATGGAATTTTTCATGGTGCAGACTTGATAAATCCATAAGAACAAGTGGATGAAAATCAAGATGAAAAACTAATCTGGTTTAGAAATAGATATTCTTAGACTCCCAGGGTTAGAAGTCATCTAGCCCAGTGATCTAAAATACCTTCTAAATACCTATGAACAATGGAGAATGTATTATTTACATAGCAGGGTATTCTGATTCTGAAATCTGCCTCCCCATAATTGCTACTTATAATTTATTCTTTTTAAGATGACACTGGGTATTTAGTCTTACTGAACTGAAGGTACTTTAGAATATCTGAGTTTCAACTTCCTTTCACACTAGTCAGAAAGTTCATTAAGGAGTAAACTGTCCTTTTTTGATTGGAGGACATAATTTTCTGCCATTAAATTGATATATTAGTAAATTACTGCTTACTCACTTTTGGTGTCCACCTGTCCAACTTTCATCTGTGACTCCAAGAAACTGTAGCATGCACAGTCACCCCACCCTGGGTAAACTATCCTGGCAGATGGGCTACACCAAGTTGAGGGTAGCCAACAGGCCATAAACCCATGTGTTAGAGGGGTGTCTATCCCAAGCACATGAAGACTTACCCCAGGTAGAAAGGGTGGATTAGAACAATTTGTTCTAACAGTCATGAAGGCAGTTAAAGCAGGCCCTGTGGAGGTCCTAGAGCTTGGTCAGACATCGAAGATGTCAAGGTCATCCACCACATCTTAGGCCAATGTCAGTTGTTCTGACTTTTGTCTTTCCAACAGCCTCTGCTGACTGGATGAGACAGTGAGACTGACTTTGTGCAGGTCTGCCTCATTGAAATCCAATTCATGGATAAGTTAAGACATCATCATGATATGTCATGGGTCCTCTTTGAAAACCAAGGACAATATATTGTAACCAAATTTCTCCTATGATATCTAATTATGGCATGGAAGTGACCTTGAGTCTTGAAGGCTGACAGAAAGCCAATAGTATGTAAATTCCTTAAGGTCATGGATTTTTTTTTTTTGGGTTTTCCCTATTTCTCTAGTGCTTACTATAGAGCCTTGTATGCAGTAAGTACTTAATAAATGCTTGTGGGAATAAACTATTGGGCTAGTCTAAGTTAAGAAAAGCATAACCACGGTGATTTTTTTTTTGACTAGAGCAAATTACAAACCATATAAAGGCATGGAAAGGTTATGATCTGTATCTGAAAAATGAGGAACCACTAACCACATTAGTGAAATCACTCTTAAAATATGAGGTATTGAAATAACAATCCTCCAAAAAAGAAGGCAGAAAAGACATATATAAAAAACCCCAAGCTTCCCAAGGTGAAAGAGGTTCTGCTATAGTAGCATACTAGGATTCTTAGATTTGGGTTCTAGTTAACCTGAGACTGGCTTCCTTCAAGTTTCAGCTAAAATACTACTTTTTATAATAAGTTTTTCTTTAACAATAAAAAACCTTTTACTTTCTGTTTTAGTAACAACTCTTAAGACAATGGCAAGGGCTATGCAAACAGGGTTAAGTGACTTGCCTAGGGCCACAGAACTGGAATTGTCTGACCACAAATTTGAACTCAGATCTTCCAGATTTCAGGCCTGGTGTTCTAGCCACTATATCTAGCCACCTTGCCCCTCTAAGAAGCATTTCTTGATCTTCCTTAATGCTACTGCCTTCTTTCTGTTGATTATCTTCAATTCATCTTATCATCTTACCTGTACATAGCTGCTTGCATGTTGTCTCCCATTAGACTGTGAGTTCCTTGAGAGTGGGGTCTGTCTTTCACCTCTCTTTGTATTACACATAGTAAGCATTTAATTGTTAATTCACTGACTGGGAATTATTGGCTTTGTGATTTGGTAAATTGGATAAGTTACTTGGTCTTAGTTTTTTTCATTTGCAAAATGAGAGGACTGGATTTACCCCCTAAGATTCCTTTCTGAGTAGAATCTCTTTAATTTGTGACAGTACTTAAAACAGTTTAAGATTGAGAAAATTTCTGTTCTCAATTATTTTGAGTTGGAATCAGTGCCATAAATCTAAATGTGGTTTTCAATTCCCTCTTCATCTTGGGTCCTATAGTTGTCACTGTTACTCAACAGATAATTGAGCACAGTAGTCTAGATAGGTTTTGCCCAATGCTATCTCTTTCCCTTGTTACAGGTATTTTGTTGCCTTTGGGTTTGATAGCCCTTATATTTTTCCCTTGATTTTAAAAAGATGTTTTGGTTCAACTTGACTAATAGAAGCAAAGAATGCTCATAAAATAAGATGCATGAATAAGAAGGGATACAAATATATATTCACTGAGCATAGAATCAAGATGATAGAGTAAGAGGAAGCATTTTATCTTAATTTTCCAAGCATACTTCCTTTAAACCTAGAAAAGGGATCATACCGAATTATTTTTAAAAAGATTTTTATTTAAAAAACCCTTATGTTTCATCTCAGAATCAATACTATATTATTGGTTCTAAGGAAGAAGAGCTGTAAGAGCTAGGCAATGGAGGTTAAATGACTTGCTAGGGTCACACAGCTCAGAAGTGTCTGAGGTCATACTTGAACCTAGGACCTCCTATCTGCAGGCCTGGCGTTCTATTCACTGAGCTAATTACCTGCTTTTCCAGACTGAATTTTGATCAGGAAAGACAAAAACAATTCATGATAGGTCCTAGGGCAGCTCAACGAAACAGATAAATTTTACAAGGTTCTCTTTAGGAGAATGTACATGATGTACATAAGTTTTGGCGTGTATTCCAGTGCACAGACAGGCTACCAGAGTAAACAGATCATCTGGCAGCTTTGGGAAACACTCAGTTCTGAGTGAAAGGGGTGTGTGTGTGTGTGTGTGTGTGTGTGTGTGTGTGCAGTGACAATTCTAGTCCTGAATCCAAAATGGCAGGAGCCTCCCAAAGGGCCAATAGTGACAGCCTGACAGCAGTCTACTGAAATTCCCAATTAAGGACAAGAAGAGAGACGCAAACCTAGGTCAAAAACTTGCACAGCTCAGACCATGAAAGCAGTTTAACAGACCTCACCAGATCACACTACTTTGGAAGTATTGAAAGCTGTGGGCCCCCAATTGGAGCTGTGAAGTAATAGAAGGATGTAAGAGGATGGAAGCTCAGGCCAGATACCTGCCCCACTCCAAGTGTGCAGATTTCAGCACTCACATAAAATCCAAAGTCAAGAAATAGGTTAGATGAATGAGTAAACCATTCTAAAAATCAAATAAAATTGGTAGAGGAAAAATGGGAAAAGAAGCAAGGAGGGTGGAAAGAAATGTTAAGAGAATTAATGGGGTAGTTAAATGGCTCAGTGGATTGAGAGCTGAGTATAGGTCCTGGGCTCAAATTTGGCCTCTGACACATCCTAGCTATGTGACCCTGGGCAACTCCCATTGCCTAGTTCTCACTGCTCTTTGGCCTTAGAACTAATATACAGTATTGATTTCAAGATGGAAGATGAAGAGGTTTTTTTTTTTTAAAAGGGGTGGTAGTGGTGGAAGTAAACAGCTTGGAAAAAGCCTACTGAAGAAAACATCTCCTTACAAATTAGAATTTGCTAAATGGAAGTTAATGACTCTATGATACAATAAGAAATAATGAGGATAGGAGATCCTGATAGAAGTTTGGCTAGAGTGGGAAATTTCTCAAATGCTTTCTACATAAAATTTCATTTAGCAGACCAAAATCAGTGAAGGATATCACTGGGTGAATTATCATTTCAAGCCCAGTTGGTTTGCTGTGAGTGTGGAGGAAGACCTTGGAGATTCTGAGCTGTTTTTTCCCACTACACAGCTAAGAAGAAAAACCCAACTTATTCTTTTTTGTATATAAGATAACAATTTAGATAGGATAGATAAAGGTTTTGGGAGGATTTAAATAGAATAGGAAGAGAGTATAGCTCCAACTTTGTTGGGGACTAAAGAGACTCTTGCGAAGCAGATTTATTTGGATGGTTAGATAATATTTATTAGCTTAGAATAAATATATTATAAGAATTCTTATCTACTTATTTCCTTTTTCTATAACTTTTCTCGAGTTCTTTTTTTTATCATAATAAATATTTTTTTAATACACCTGACTAAGCTGGAATTCTTGAGACTGCTCTGAGAACCATCTTGTCTCAACAGTCATAATTTAACAGCCTATCCATACAGGATAAATTATTATTAAAAACACACTATACCAATAATCTTGTAAGGATTAGTAAACCCTTACAACAATACTGAATGTGTAGAAAGGGGTATACCTATTTTTCAGCATGGAACCTTCATAAAAATTGACCATAAATCTATCTTTTACAGATTGTAATGAAATAAATTTATATTAAAGGGTCTTTGAAGAAAATATTAAAAATGAATTATAAATTGAATAACTTAAAGCTAAAGAAATGGTGGGTCAAAGAATAAATCATAAAACAATTAACAATTTCATTAAGATAATGATAAGAAGATGACATACCAAAATTTGTGGCATACAGTTGAAGCAGTACTCAAGGGAAAATTTGTATCTTTAAATGTTTTAATCAGTAGGAGAGAAAAAGCAGATCAACAAATTGAGTAGGCTACTAAAAAGTAGAAAACCAACAAATTATAAAAAAGTATTGAACTAATAAAGAAAATGAGGAGCTGGTCCCTTCCCCCTTCCCTTAGGATGGGGCAGATACTGGATGGTACTGGGGAAACTCAATAAAATTGATAAGCCCTCCCTAATTTGATCAAAACAACAATACATTACCAGTAGCAAAAATGAAAAAAGGTGAATTCACAACTAAAGAAGAAAACAGAAGCAATTATTAGGAGCTATTTTGACCAACTAATATATATATATATATATACACATACATACACACACACACACACACATATATATATATACACAAAAAAAGGACTAACAATCTAAATGAAATGTCTATTTATAAGGATATAAACAATCCTATTATAGAAAAGAAGTTGAATAAGCCATAAATGACCCCCCCCCCCGCCCAAAAAAAACCCTGGTCCAGATGAATATATAAGAGAAACCTACTAAATATTTAAAGAATAATTAGTTCCAATACTAAATACTAATACTGGGGCAGGTAGGTGGCTCAATGAGTAGAGAGCTAGGCCTAGAGATAGGAGGTTCTAGGTTCAAGTCTCACCTCAGATGCTTTCTAGCTGTATTAGCCTGCACTTAACTTCATTCAACCTCAATTGCCTAGCCATTGGTGCTCTGCCTTGGGACCAAAACTTAGCATTAATTCTATGACAGAAGTTAAAGGTTTAAAAAAAATAAAAAATACTAATATTAATAAAATTTAAAAATAGACAAAGAAGGGGTCATATCAAATTCCTTCTTTAACACAATACTCAAAACAGAGAAAACAAAGACAAGTTTCCTTAATGATTATTGATGCAAAATATTTAATATTAGTAAGGAGATTAAAGCAATATATCACATAAGATCATACACAATGACCAGACTGGACTTTTACAGGAATGCCATGTTGATTCAATATTAGTATGATTTTTGAATCTCCATCTTGCTTGGTCTAGCACCCAAAATTGTGCACACCCACACTACACGGGCATGTACTAGTCAATGACAAATCAGAAATAACTAACTGCCCACCTGGGCTGTCCTAAGCCAAGCTTGAGCCACCATTGGCACTTGTGAGGCACAGGAAGTGAGCTAGAGAACAAACTCTGGAGTTCGCTCACTTCCTGTGGACAGGGCTAGGCGCCAGTTCATTCTAGGAACTAGGAGAGGGAGGAAGCCCGCAGACAGCTTTCCTTCAGATCAGTCATGTGAGTCAGGGGACCGATTCTCTTCTCTACCTGGGCCTTCCAGGCCTAAACTCCCTCTGGCTCTGCCAGAGGTTGAGTTAACCTTTTTCCTTTCCCCCCTCTTTCCTTCTCTCCCTCTCCTTCTTTCTTACTCCTGTTGTGATTAAACCACCATAAACTCCATTCTGACTTGAGTATTTCATTTTAGGAATTTCATAAGTGAATTCCTTGTCCACCTTAAATATTATATCAATCTTTAAAAGTGATTTCACTATCACATTAGAAGATCGATAAACATAATTGACCACATGAATAACCAAAACCATACAATTCAACAGATGCTCTTCACAAAATATAGCACCTACACATTTAATGTAATAGCAAGTAGGAACAATCCTGTTATTTCAAGCAGAAAAATAACTACTTATTTTGCTTTCTAGGATAAGTACAAAGGAACACTTAAAAATGTGCACAAGTAATATAATTTGATAATGAGGTTATATAGCTTTGTGAGTTTTTAGTCTTATGTGATATGACATACTAAACATTACATTTTATTATAGTATTTTAGTATTTGATATGACATTCTGCTTGTCATGGGATAGATGTGCAAGGTCTGAGTTAGGTTTACCATTAAAAGACATTAATGGTAGAAATTAAGGATTAATGAAAACTTATCTGAGAGCCTCTGGGTAACAAAGGGAAGTAAATAAAAAGGTACCCACATAAAGATATTAAAATATTCTTTCCACATTGAGAACGTCTCCATTGTGGTTTCACTATATCACAAGTTAGCATAAGGAATTAAATGGGAATTTGGGGGGAGTTTTGCAGAAATGGCAGATGACATTAGAAGGCCAGCAGATGCCACAGAAAAAGTTTAGAAACTATATAGCCCATCACCAAATACTTAACCCAAATTTTACAATAATGTATTGTAAACACTGCAAAAAAGAAAAAAAATTCAGACATCTTTTCTGGTATGAAGGGAAGGCCAAAAAATTTAAAGTGGATTTTCCAGATGGTAAGAGTATATTACCCCTAGGGGGGCAGCTAGGTAGTTCAGTGGATTGAGAGCTAGGCCTAGAGATGAGAGGTTCAAGGTTCAAATCTGGTCTCAGACACTTCCCAGCTGTGTGACCCTGGGCAAGTCACTTGACCCCCATTGCCTAGCCCTTACCACTCTTCTGCCGGACGGAAGGTAAGGGTTAAAAAAAAAAAAAAAGAGTATATTCCCCCTAACCAACCCCTGGTTGTGGATGGGATACTTGTGAATTCAGAAGTGTACTAAGCTGAATTATAGAATCTCATAGAAGGAAGAAAACTTTTAAAAAAGTCATTGAGACTAACTTCCCACATAATGCAGAAATTCCTTCCTTCAGTGACATTCCTGACAAATGATCAGCCAGTCCTCACATGAACATGTTCAGTGAGGAGCCCTACCTACTTCATAAGAGAGCCAACTCTATTGTGGTAAAGTCCTAATTCATTCATTTTAAGCTATAATCCCTTTTATGTGACAGTCTCTCACATTTATCACATCCTTTATCCTTCCAAGTCTTATGTTTTCTAGGCAAGACATACCTGTTTCCTTTCAGCTGTTCATAAAATCTTTCATCCCAGGGGGCAGCTGGGTAGCTCAGTGGATTGAGAACCAGCCCCAGAGACGGGACGTCCTAGGTTCAAATCTGGCCTCAGACACTTCCCAGCTGTGTGACCCTGGGTAGTCACTTAACCCCCACTGCCTAGCCCTTACCACTCTTCTGCCTTGGAGCCAAATACACAGTATTGACTCCAAGACGGAAGGTAAGGGTTTAAAAAAATCTTTCATCCTACTCATCCATCATCATTCAACTAATCTTTTATGAAACATTATTTTATGTGCTCAGCACTGAAGATACAAAGAAAGAAAAAATTGAAACTGCTTGCCCTCAAGAAACTTACAATTTAATTTAGTGAGGGAATAGTGAAGGAGAACAACCCGTATAAAATAGATGCAAGATGATTTTTTTTGGGGGGGGAAGAGAAGATGAGCTAACAGCTGGGAGGCCAGAGGGAGGAAGGCAGGGGTGTGTGGAAATTAGGAAAGGCTTCAGAGATTCTAAGAGGCAGAAATACATTTCAGGCCCAGAAATGGGAGATAAGTGTACCACCAGTGAGGAACATTAGGAAGGCCAGGTAGCTGAATTGTAGTGTATAGGAAGGTAGGAAGGGGAATACAGCAGGGTAAGGCTGGGAAAATATTTATTTAAAAAATTTTTTTTCACCCTGATTACAAGTAAAAACAACTTTTAACATTCAATTGTAAAGTTTCTGAGTATCAAATTCTTTCCCTCTGACTTGTAAGGATGATTTTAGAAAATAAATATTGTTTTATTAGTTTAGGGATACAAAGTAGAGTGCTGGCTTGAGAAAGAACTGGAATTTGAAGCAGAGCTGAGAGAGCATGTTAATTTCAATTGTTCACAGTTATAACCATTTTTTGTGTGTCAGTTACTCTCTCTGGCAGTTGAGAGTTGAACCTGTATTGGTGAGTTTTCCATCTATATTTTCATGTACCTCACCATTGTCATTTATTTTTACAGTTTGGTGAGCTAAACAGGACAAAGAACTTTAACTGTCTGATTTTAAGGGTTCAATTGTCAACTTGGGTAGTTGGAGCCATTATCTTAGCGGGGGTCTGTGGAAGCAGTTAGAGCTGACAGTTTCACTGTGAGCTGTGGTAACAGTGAGCTGAACTCTAGTTGGCTACAAAATCCATCTCCCAATCAACTTGATGAAAAGAATCTGTACTCTCAGAAAACCTGATAAATTGGCTACATAAAATCACCATAGGATTTTCTGTTAGATATGACTTCTCTCATTTTCACTATTGTACCAGAATATATACAAAATGTACTTGCCTATGACTTTCTAATGCCATTATTCTCATTGACACTCATACAACTAATCTCTTATGTCCCTGTACTACTATTGTTTATCGTGTACTTTTACATGATGATCAAATCTTTGGCAGTTGTGTTTAAACATTTAAAAGTCAAGCATCAAGCAAGCTACTGCAAAAGAGTGATTTAATGTTAAAAGTGAACTACCTAGACTGAACTATTTTGAGGAATTACTCAAGGCTAAAGGGACAATGGTAGAAACTAAAGAACATGAAGCGACTAAATTAGATGGTGCAACTAAATCAGATAATCCAACTAAATTAGAAATGGAAACTGAAGCATTAGAAAGCAAACCAGCTCATATGTTCCCTCTAAGGGAGGTACCTATAGTGTCTCCAGTGTGGTGTAGTGAATCTCATGTGTCACAAAAAGTTTACATAAGCTGATATAGACAGTTTTAAGAAAAATACTCCAACATATGAAGAAGAACCTATGGCAGTTGTAAACCAGTTCAAGTGTTTAATTAAGATTTACAATCCTACTTATTTGGACTGCCAACCTTATGGATGAATTGTTAACAAAAAGGGAGAAACAGCAGATTATACAGGACACTAATAATAACCCCCGAATTGCCGATTGGCCAACTCAGAATCTTAGTTGGGAAGTTAATTCTTTTGCAGTGCACAGAGACTTTACTACAGCCAGGGAGGCAATAATTGAAACTAAGAGGCAAAATTCCAGACACCCAAGAACCTGGTCTAAATTTGAGTTACTAAAGCAGGAAGTGGGAGAGACTCCCTCCACTTTCCTTGATAGTATTATTGACTGTGCAGAAAAATGGATTGGGTTGGATATTTTAACAGATGAAAACATAAATCACATTCGCAGGCAGTTTGTGAAAAAATGCACAATCTGTGGTCCGAAATTATTTTTGGAGTAACTGTCCAAATTGGTTTGATATGGGTCTTAATGAAATTAGGAGAATTGCCAACTATGTTTTCCAAGATGAGAAAGATAGGCAATCAGAAGAGAAAAATGATATAATTGATAACTTAACCAAAAAAATCAGAGAGCTTAAACAAAAACTGAAATCCAATGAAGTGTAGGAAAAAGCTGTACTAAGAACTTATAGACAACCCAGAAATAATTACAACCCATGACAATACAGACAAACCCCAAGATGTTTTCTTTGTAACAGACCTGGTTATCTCATGAGAGTGGAGATTTAAGGGACAATTCTTTTGATAAAGCTTCAAGGGAAACTGAGGCAATAGATTTAATTGCTTTAATGGATTCAGGCAAAATGGATATGGAAATTATGGGTTTAAAAATAAGATTTAGTAATAATGCATTCCAGTATGGGAGACCAAATTACCCAAATTATTTTAATATTGGATGCTACCATAATTCAAACCAAGCTGCAGACCTGAATAACCATGCAAGAATATATCAAAGCAGGTGCTCGTCCAAAATATTCCAAAGTAGCTGGTAGGAATCCCCAAAAAAGTTGATATGCAAAAAGGTGCAACTTCATTATGAAGGTGTGCCAAGGCCTGTGCAGTTAAAAATAGAACATATGGAGAAAATGGACTAGGAAGTATGGGCAATGAAATAAAAATTAATGAAAATGACAAAGAGATTTTTAAAATGTGGGAAATTATTGCAGGAGAAATCAATGAAGAATTAGAGAATGAGGAACAGGAACAAGAGTTGAGTTTTTCTGATCCTAGAGTGTTAGCTCCTGTGATACCTGTTCGTTCTCCAGAAAATAGCACAGAACCCCATGTAAACCTAAAAATAGGAACACAAGTTTATGATGGTCTCTTAGACACAGGTGCTGCCAAATCTGTGTTGCAGAAATCCCCTGAGGAATGCAAAGCAGTGGGTTCAATAGAAGTTGTGGGTGTGACAGGAAGACCATAACAAGTCAAAAAGCTAGAACCAAGAATAGTTTCAGTTGGACCTGTAAATCCCCAATGAATCTAGTGGGTAGGGATCTTCTTTGTAAATTCCACAATAGTATGTACCCCAACCGGAGATATTTCTTTAAAACTCCCAGAAGAATCCCTAAACCTTTTCCCTGTATTATTCCCAGATACAGAAGAATCAGAAGGGGAAGGGAATAATATCTATCAGATACCAGATGATATTCCAAAAGGCTAATGAGCTACAGATTCTACAGATGTAGGTTTATTAAATTCAACAACCCCTGTTAAAGTGCTGACTAAAGGAGGTCTTCCACCATGCTTTCCACAATACCCACTTAGCAAAAAGGCCATTGATGGGATTACTCCGATAATAAATTCGTTATTGCAGCAAGGCATAATAATACCATGCATTTCTGAATATAACACCCCAATTTTACCAGTTAAAAACCTCAAGCTAGATGCTGAAGGATGAATAGTCTATAGATTTGTTCAAGATTTAAGAGTTGTTAATGATCATGCAGCTAACCCAGTTGTACCATCATTTTATCTATCTTAAGTCATGCAAAATATTTTACTGTAGTTGACTTATGTTCTGCATTTTTCTCAATACCTATACACGAAGACTCACAAAAGATATTGCATTCACATGGCAGGGAAATCAATATTCATGGTCCCATTTGCCATAGGGATTCTGTGAAAGTCCTTAATTGTTTTCTCAAATCTCAAACAAAGATTTGAAAAATATTCAATTTAAGGACATTAAACTTATTAAAGTGTGCCTATGTGATAGTAAACGTCATCTGTGTGAGCTCTACAAGAGGGGACACAAAATATCAAAAACTAAACTTCAATGGTGTCTTCCTTGCATAGAATACTTAGGGTCTGTGCTATCTGAATGGTCCAGAAGCATTTCCCAAAAGAGAGTAGCAGACATGCAAAGGCTGAGTGCCCCTAAGACCAAAAGGCAACTCAGAGCTATCTTAGGAAACACAGGTTCTTGCAGACAATGGATACTTAATTATGGCAAACTTATAAAACCACTCACTGCTTTAACAAAAGACACTGAGAAAGATCCACTGAAACTAAAACCAGAGCATTTGCAAGCAATTGTAAAGTTAAAAGAGGCAATATTATCATCTCCAGCTCTTGGTATCCCTAATTATTCAAAACCATTCTTGCTCTATGTCCATGAACAAGCGAAAGGGAATAGCTTCAGGAGTTTTGACTCAGAGCTTAGGACCAAACTAATGTCCTCTTGCATATTATACTGGTCAAATAGACCCCATAACTGCAGGAATAGCTCCATGCTTAAGGGGGGTGGCAGCAACTGCATTGCTTGTTATCAAATCTGCAGATTTAGTATTAGGCTGTCCACTGACAGTTTATTGTTCACATGAAGTTGAGGCACTTCTCTGAAAGTTCAGAACGCAGGCATTTTCAGATCAATGCCTGGCTAAATATGACATAGAGCTTTTGGGGAATGAACAAATAACATTAAAGAGATGCAACACCTTAAATCCAGTTACATTATTACCCAATTTACCAACAGAGGGGGAACCATTGCACGATTGTGAAACTGTAGTGCAATTAATAGAAAAGCCTCAAGAAAATCTGTCAGACACATCTCTTGACAGCCCTGACTTGATCTTATTCACAGATGGATCATCATATAATGCAGAATGGAATAAGATTTATAGGTGCTGAGGTAGTAAGTGAATTTGAGACCCTATGGTTTGCTTCACTGCCTAGGAACCTAAGTACTCAAGGGAGCAGAATGAATTGCTTTAAAACATGGATGTGAGCTTGCAAGAGACAAACGTGCAAATATTTATACTGATTCCAAATATGCATTTGGAATTTGCCAAGCCACGGTTCTCTCTGGCTTCAGAGAGGATTTTTAACAACTAGTGGGAAAAGAATTGCTCATGCAGAAATAATTCAAGAATTACTGTCATCTCTCTAACTACCAAAGAAGTTGGCAGTGATTCACTGCAAAGGGCATTCTTTAGGACAAGACTTAGTTGCCAAAGGAAATCATAGGGTGGATATGGCTTCATGATACGCTGTGCAAAATGCTCCAGCATGCATTATGAATCTCTCTGTTATAGATACCACAGATTTAGAAAAAGCATACAATGACAAAGAGGTTCAGAAGTGGGAGCAAAATTTTGGAGGTAGAAAAGAAAACAGGATTTGGATATCATTATTGGGAAAACCAATTCTTCCAAAAGCATTTTACTCTTACATCTGCCAAGCAATATTCAAAAACGGTCATTTTGGGACACACGCATTGATACTGTTAAAAGTACTTGATTAGCATCGGGAATTAGCACTGTGGCAAATAAGATCTGCTCAGCTTGCTCTATGTGTACACAATTTAACCAAAGCATATTTAAGTAAAAGGTGTTTGGTGGTTGTTCACTAACTCACACACCATTTGAGCATTTGTAAATAGATTATATCAACATGCCCAAATCAGGACAATTTAAATTTTGTCTAGTAATAGTGGACCAACTAACTAGATGGCCAGAAGTTTTTCCATCTAGTAAAACCACATCAAGCTTTTTAATCAAAATCTTGTTGAAAGAGATCATTCCAAGATATGGTATACCACAAAGGGAGCCATTTTGCAGATTCAGTTCTAAAACAAGTTTATGAGAATCTGGGTTTCATGCCAAAATTTCATGTCCCATATCACCCTCAAAGTTATGGGCAGGTGGAGAGACTAAACAGAGAAATCAAAACCATGGCTGGGAAATTATGCATGGAAACTCATTTGAAGTGGCCAGAAATTTTGCCTCTAGTGCTGTTCTATCTGTGCATTAGACAAAGAGGAGATGTGCATATCTCATCATATGAAATGTTATTTTGACATTCACCATTGCAGGCAAAAAGTTTTAAAACAGCTTATGTATCTATGCATGGAGGGGATCTTGCATTTGCTGAATACATCATAGAATTACAAAACAGGGTTAGAGAATTACAAGAAATGAGGATTTTAACTCAAGGGGGTCTGTTAGATTATGCACTCCATTTGATAAAACCTGGAAGTACCATTTACATAAAAAACCTTAATAGAACTAGCACAACACAACCATTATGGGTAGGACCTTTTCATGTTACTTTGACAACACTATCAGCTATTTGTGTATTAGAGAAAGAAATGTGGCTGCATTACTTGCATGTGAAAAAAGCAATAGCAGAAGAGATTACATCAGACAACATGGCTACAGTCAAAAAGATGTCAGAAGAAGAAATTATTCAAGAAGTAGAATGAAATGAAGACAGAGATCAAGATCAAGACAAAGGATAAGACAACAGAAGAAATAGATGACAACAGAAAGGACAATTGAACTATAACAAAGACATTGCAGAAAAAAACCAACATAATGAAGAGGAACACAGACTGATTATGGACATGAACTGTAAGATTTTTTCGCGCCATTCTAACATTACACACTTTTAGGAACAACATGGAGACAGAAGATAGTAGAGGAGGTGACTTTAGAGAACAATACAGATACAGGACATTTCTCACAAACTCTGCAACATGATAACCAGTTGCTGTCTATTCATAGAAATAAATAAATAGAAATAAATCACCGTGGGAAAAAAGTAATTGTACACATTAAAATAATAAGATCTTATCTCACAGGAAGACATTATGTGTTCCTAGGAAATAAAATCAAGAAAACATACATAACTTTCTAAAGAAAATCTTTTAAGGTTTTCTTAGACTATCTTAAGGGGGAAGTTTATTTTCCTCATGCAACATGTAAATAGTTTATACATAACATATACATAGGCGTAGAAATTGTACAGATCTGTATATTTACACAGATGTATATATAGTTAAATTACTTAAAAGTTTTGATTTTATTAGTATAATAACTTGACTTTGAGTTTTAATGTAGTTAGCTTTGGTTTTCTGCATTAATGATAGTAAAGTTTCATTTGAATTGTTCAACTAGTTTTTGTAAAATAAAATTTGCATGAGTTTTGCATAGTTATTATTTTAGATAGACTAGTTTTTTGTAAAACATAAGTTAGTCTGTAAATGCATTTTATTGTTTTAAAAGTTTAAAGGTTTGCATTTTGTATTTCTGCAATTGTATGTTTTGCACTTGAATTTCTGCAAATATGTTTTCAACTGATTATCTGTTTTCAATGAAATTTTCTTTTCTTTCATTTATATCCTTAGTACAGGTTAGCATAAAGTGTAGCAATAAGAAAAGGATAAGATAAGCATAAGATTGAGACTATTTTTAGGATATATAATACTAATGTTAGGCATAACTTTAGAATTACATAGAATAGTGAGCATACGGGAGAGATTTTTCATCTCTCCATATGCTTGAAGAGGGAAAATTGTAAGGATGATATTAGAAAATCAATATTGTTATATTAGTTTAGGGATAAAAGAGTGCTGGCTTGAGAAAGAACTGGAATTTGAATCAGAGCTGAGAGCATGTTAATTGCAATTTTTGACAGTTATAACCTTTTTTCTGTGTCAATTATTCTCTCTGGCAGTTGGAAGTTGGTCTCTGGCAGTTGGCAGAGACACACACTCATAGACTCTCAGGGCTGGAGGAGGTAACATCTTTGCCTCTCTCTCTGAAGGAAATATTTGAAGGAGCTTAGTGTTTTCCTTTCCCAACTTGGGAAACCCTATTGACTATCGCAATTTTTATACACTGATTTAACTCTGAGAAGACCAAAGAAAAACCTGGTCTTTTGTTTGGACTCTTGAGTTTGTTAAGCCTCAGAGTACTAACTTGATTCTTGTTGAGACTCAACCAGCTAGTCTTTGCTATTTTATAATTTGAAGATGAAGTTAAGAATTATAAGGATAATAGTGGTAGTTTTTATTTAGATAGTATAAATTTGGGTTAATCAGGTCAGGGAGGAGTAGTATAGTCTGTGAAACATAGGAGAAGCAGTTCTTTGCTGTACCAGTGAGTTTATCTGGGTGGATTTAGAATCCCTTCGAATTAGAAATCCTTTTTTATCCTTATATATTTCAGTAAATATTTTATTTTTATAATAACAGTCTCTTTAGCATCCTTGCGCCTGGTCCTGAGGGGAAGTTCACATTTGAGCTTCACTTCAACACTGAAGATACTTTTGATTACATCTATTTCATGTAGCTTGTCATTATTTTTAGTCTTCCCTCCTCATTGAGAAGGCAAGCAATTTGATATTGGTTATATACGTGAAGTTGTCATGCAAAGCATATTTTGATATTATCCATGCTGTGAAAGAAAATATTAACAAAGCCCCATGAAAAAATAAAATTAAAAAGGAATACTTTGATTTTGTGTTTAGACTATTAGTTCTTTCTTTGGAGGTGGATAGCATTTTTCATCCCAAGTCCTTCAGAACTGTCTTAGATCATTGCATTGTCGAAAATGTCTAAGTTATTCATAGTTGATCATCATGTAATGTACTGTTACCGTATATAACATTCTCCTTAGTTCTGCATACTTCTTTGCATTAGTTTGTGTAAATGTTTTCTCTCCCTTCCTTGTAATACAGACCTAGTAGTGATATTGCTGGGGTCAATGGGGTCAGGTTTTTATACCCCTTTGGGCACAGTTCCAAACACCACTAACAGTACATTAATGTCCCAATTTCTACCATCCCCTCCAACATTTATTTTCTTTTCAGTCATATTAGCCAGTTTCATAAGTGTGAGGTGGTACCTTAAGAGTTGTTTTAATTTTGATGTCTCTTTTTCACATAACTGTAGATAGTTTTGATTCTTTTATCTGAAAACTGCCTATTCATATCCTTTGACCATTTATGAATTAATGACCTATTCTTATAATTTAACTCAGTTCTCTACTGTTGGTTGTCCTTCATTTTCAAAGAGAAGCAATGACGTCACAAGGTGATGTTTTGACTTGGGCATGTACTGGATTTAGTGAGTCATCAAAGTTCAGTGGGAAGACAAAAATCACCAGGACAGCTGGTGATGGTTCAGGATATAGTGGATGTCCTTGACATCTTCAATGGCTAAGGCCTCCATAGCACCTGCTTCAGATGCCTTTATGGCTGTTAGAACAAATTGCTTTTAACTAATCCTCCCATGAGGGGAAGTCTTCACCTGCTTGGGTTAGATACCATTTCCTAATTCATGGATGGGTTTGTGGTCCATTTGCTGAGGTGGTTTTACTGGGATGTGGCTACTTTTCATTCCATAGCTTCTCTATATTCCTAGGCCTTTATATATTTGAGAAATGAGGTCTTTATCAGAGATAATTTTCTATATTTTTTCTTCTAATTTTTTGCTGCACTGGTTTTGTGTAAAACCTATTTAATTTCATGTAATAAAAATTATCCATTTTATATTCCATAATTTTCTACCGTATTTGGTCATAAATTCTTCCCTTTATCTATAGATCTGATGAGTAAACTAGTCTATGCTTATGTTTAAATCATGTACTCATTTTGACCATATTTTAGAATACGGCGGTGTTGGCAAAGTATTGGCACACATGCAGAGCCAGCAATTGGGGAGCTGTTCCCTTACTCGGCTCCCCACAGTGCCAGAGGAACTTTTTTGAATGCCCCCCATCTCTATCCAGACACCCAATGAGAGCACTTCCTCTCTCTTCTCTTTGGGGAATTGTGGGGGGTGGGGAGCAGGGCAAAGGGGGTAAGCTCATGGGCAGCTTGAAATTGCAGTCTGGCCATGCAAAATTGAAGACCTTTGCCAACACTGGTATATGGTATGAGATGATGGTCTATACCTAGTTTTTGCTAAATTCTTGTTTTCTCAGCAATTTTTGTTAGTGAGTTCTTTCCCCCCCAAACTTGTATCTTTCCATTTATCAAAAGCTAGGTTATAATGCTTATTTATTGCTATGTATTGTATAGTTAACCCATTCCATTGATCCAACATTCTATTTCTTGGCCAGTATCAGACTGTTTTGATGATTACTGCTTTGTAATACAATTTGCGATCTGGTAAGGTTAAGCTACCTTGTAAAGGATTTTAAATGCCAGGAGTTTATATTTGATCCTACAGGAAAATTGTAAGCCACTTTGGTTCACTGAGTAGGAGAACAAACTGTTCAAATGTCTACAAACCCACCAAAGAATAATAGCTGGTGTATACACTTATATACACAAAAACACTGCAATTTATTTCAAGTACTTTACATGATCTGTTACGGTGATTTTGGTGCCTCAGGTAGTATCATCCAAATTTCTCAAATGAAGAATCTTCAATTTAGGGAGGTCAAGTAATTGTGGCCTAATTAGCAAGGGCCAGGGGAAGGATTCAAATGAAGGTCTCACCTGACTCCAAGTCCAACACAATTATCATTTAACCAATAATTCACCAACTTTTCACTAAGAATGCTATGAGATATCATGCTGAATAACTTTCTGAAATGAAGATATAAAGCTATAGCATGCACAAAAATTCCCTGTGGTATGACACTGGGTCAGGAAATGCAAGAGGCCAAAATCTGGCAAGCTATTCAGAAGCTTGATGGTTATATGTCCTGAATATTTTCTAAGAAGAGTGTTGGAAATACTGTATGACAGAAAAGCAAAAAGAAAGAAATCTGACTATAACTTAAAAGGAAATGGATACACACATAGCAGTGATTTTTAAAAAACCCATACCTTCTTAGAATCAATACCAGAACCAATCAATGGTTCTGAGGCAGAAGAAGAGTGGTAAGGGCTAGGCAATGTCAGGTGACTTTCCTAGGGTCACACAGCTAGGAAGTGTTTGAGGTCAGATTTGAACCTAGGACCTCCCCGTCTCTAGGACTGACTCAATCCAGTGAGCCACCCAGCTGCCCCCTATACCAGTGATTTTTGAGTGACCTGTGTCCCAAGTCAGATTACTAACTGGTGGTTACAAAAGATCAGAGTAAATATCAAATCAAAAGGTAAAGATACAGTGGGTGTAATTGTAACAACTTCAACCTAGCCTCTAAACATTCCATTTATAACCATTTAATAGTATTTGCTATATATACAAAGAATAATAAAATCCCTACTCTCTAAAATTTTAATTTTAATGGTCTGGAAGAAAATTATGTTTTACAATTACAAAGTAATTATGTGAGGTATTTTGGGAGGGAGAAAACAAATCAATGGAGAAAACATGACAATTTGCTATTATGAAATATGGGCTTTGCTTAGAAAAAAGGAACTGATTCAAAATATATTCTACAATCGAGAGGTACAAAGAACTCTGAAATCACTTTGGTCAACTCAAAGACAACTGTAGATGAGAGCACCCATACTTATTTTATGTGGCAAAGCCCTTCTTCAATTCCTTAATTGGGTGTGGGTATAACCTTGGTTTATTAAGGGCTATAGTATAAACATGAAAGAACCTGCCAGAATTTATACCTATATATAGTGAACACTCCTGAGAGTAATGTATAAGGGTTAAATGAGGAGTTTTGACAAAATAAGAGAGTAGCTTTTAATAATTTAAGTTTTAATGAAAATATACTTGTAAATTAATATTATCCCTTTAAATCAGAGAAAACTTCTAGCAGCGTTTAGCAATTAACAATTTAGTTTAATTAAAATAGATAGTAAAATAATATAGTAAAATGAAAGAGAAATATAGGAAATATCCAAATGTCTATATTAATTATCCTATAACTACCTATAATTTCTACTGCCTATATCTACCTATAACTGCTGTTAGAGAAAGTCTAGCTGATCACCCTTCAGCTCAGCTCACTAGGCAGAATCATTATCTATCTCTCTATCTCCCAACGACCAAATAATTACCAACCCACACCACTGGAAACCAACTGCCAACAACCAACTCATGCCCAGCAGCCAACTTCCCTGCAATTGCCAGCTCTAACTGTCAGCAACTGACAGGCTGGCCAACTCACCTAGCCCCTTTTATACCCTTTACTTATGTCACTTCCTGTCTCTATGTTTTCTCCTTCCTGTCACTGTGGGCTGGTTAATCCCTACACATCTCTCTGGTAAGAGGACCTCCAGGTCCCTCGTTAAATTAAAAAAAAGGAATAAAGAATTCCTTTTTACAATAGTATTTTATAATAATACATAATTCACTACATTATTATTGTATTTCATATTGGTAATGTCTTACTGTGTGTTTATCAAACTTTATTACATGTAGAAGAAAATCATGTTATATATGAGGTCAGCAGATGCCTGCTTATATCCCTGGTTTCAGTCATCTAAGTTAAGTCAAGGAACATATCACTTTCAGAAATGGGGGCTCTCCTGTACTCTGATTGTTGGGTGACTTCAATGAAAAGGTATCTATAAGGAGATAGCATTCAGCAGTTCTTGGTTCTACTGAAGCACCAAATATATGATTTATGTTGGAAAACATGGTCCAGAAGAAACCAGAGAGGGGAAGCTAGGTAGCACAGTGGATAGAGTGCCAGGACTGGAGTTACAAGGACCTGGGTTCAAATCTGAAGACAAGAACAAATATATATGTAAGTTAATAAATAAGGATGTATGCACAGTTGTTAAATATAAGGTAGTTTGGGAGAGAGGGCATTAGCAGTTTGAGGGAATTGCTTTCATGCAGAAATTCCAGAAGAGGACTCAAAAAAGTGGAATTAAGAAAGGTGTCCATTCTAGGCATGTGAGACAGTCAATTCAAAGTTGGAAGATAGAGTGTTGTATGTGAAGAATAGGGAGAAGATAAGTTTGATTGGATTGCATAGTTCAAGAAAGGAATAATGTCTGACGAGCCTGAAAATATAGGTTAGACCCCAGTCGTGGTAGGGTATGAAAAATAGAATTTATATTTTTTATCCTAGAGACTAATAGGAAGACATTTAGTTAACTGAAAAGAGGAGCCACATGGCCAGATCTACATTTATGGAAAATTAGTTTAGCAACAAATTTATAAAATAGACGGGAATGTTAAGAATTGAAGCAGGGAGAATAATTAGGCTACTGTAATAAGAAAGGCAAAAGGTGATGAGGGCCAGAGCTAAGACAGCAGTTGTGTGAATGAAAGGAGGGATCAGATGTGATAGGTGTTACATGTGTATAAATGGCAAGATCTAGCAAATGAATGGATATGTAGGGTTGAAAGAAAGTGAAGACTTGAAGATAACACTGAGGTTCTGAACCTGGGAAATCTTGGAAAAGGGGCTGGTTGAGGTGGAAAGATGATGAGTTCAGTTTCAGATATATTGAAGTTTGAGATGCCTATATAACATCCAGTTTGGAATGTACAAAGGGCAACTGGTTATGTGAGATGAGCTTAGGAGAGAGATGAGGGCTGGATATATAGATCTTATGAGTTTACTGAGGAGAGTATTGTTGGAAGGAAATCTTTCTCTCCATTATGTCACTTTGTTTGACATCATCAATCAGTGTCGATAGAAGGTACCCATTTTACATTGTGAGCAATGAATCCAAGAGTCCTTTTCTCCAATTTTGATAGCTACTGGAGTGGTTAACAGAACTTGGAATGGACCTTTCCAGGGAGGCTGAGTTCCTCCAGTGGTCTGGAAGTTCTTTATGTATACCTTGTCTCCTGGGTGTAGGTCATGGAGTGATTAGTCTAGAGGTCCTGCTTGTACTGAAGCTCCAGATTCATGGAGTTTTTGCAATTTAACCTGTAAGTCCTGTATATAAGAAGCAATAGAAATGTCTCCAACTTAGTAATGATGTGTATGCAGGAGAAAAAAGCTGAGCCTGTATGGGGGCGATGTCCAAAAAGCATCTCAAATGGTGAGATGTGTAGATCTCTTCTGCGCCAGCTCTGAAGATAAAATAGAGGTAAGGGTAGAACCTTAGGCAATTTCAAGTGAGTCTCAGTGCACAATTTTCCATTATATTCTTAAGATCATTATTCATTTTCTCAACTTAGTCTGAGTTCTGGAGGGTGATATGGTACATGGAATTGGGGAGTGATCCTCAAACAAGAATAAATTTGAGACAAAACAGAATCAGTAAAATGAGTTCCCCTGTCCGAATCAATTCATGCTGGCAGGCCAAAGTGAGGGACAATCTTCCTCAAAAGCACCTTAGCAACAAAAGCTGCTGTGGCTTGGGTGCTAGGAAATGCTTCCAGCCATCTGAGCAGCTGATCCACTATGACTAGACAAAATATAATGTCCAACTTTAAGCATAGTAGTAAAGTCAATTTGTAAATGCTCAAAAGGTGCATAAAGCCAGAGGATACCCACCAAAATCTTTGCCATGAAAAGCATGTTGATTGTATGCCTGGCAAGTGGGACAGTCTGCACACACTTTAGAGGCTATGGTAGTTATACCACGGGCTATCCATACTCCCCCCTCAATTGAAAAAAATTTAATTTAGGATATTTTTCATGGTTACATGATTTATGTTCTCCGCCCTGCCTCCTCCAGCCAACAAGAAATTCCACTGGGTTTTACATATGTCATTGATTAAGACCTATTTCCACATTATTAATATTTGCATTAGGGTGATCGCTTAGAATCTATATTTCCAATCATATCCCCATTGAACCATGTGATCAAACAGCTGCCTTTCTTCTGTGTTTCTACTTCCACAGTTCTTTCTCGGGATATGAATAGCACTCTTTCCCAAAAGTATCTCAGAATTGTGCAGGATCATTGCATGCTGCCAATAGAGAAGTCCATTATATTTGATTATGCCACAGTGTATCTGTCTGTGTGTATAAGGTTCTTCTGGTTCTGCTTCTTTCATTCTGCATCAATTCCTGGAGGTTGTTCCAGTTCATGGAACATGGAATTCTACCATTTCATTATTCCTTTAAGCACAATAGTATTCCATCACCAACATATACCACAATTTGTTCAGCCATTCCCCAATTGAAGGGCATCCCCGCATTTTCCAATTTTTTGCCACCACAAAAAGCGCAGCTATGAATATTTTTGTACAAGTCCTTTTCCATATTATCTCTTTGGAGTATAGACCCAGCAGTAGTTTGGCTAAATCAAAGGGCAGGTAGTCTTTTAAAGCCCTTTGGGCATAGTTCCAAATTGCCATCCAGAATAGTTGGATCAATTCACAACTCTACCAGCAATGCATTAATGTCCCAATTTTACCACATCCCCTCCAACATTTATTACTTTCCTTTGCTATATCATTTTAGCTAATCTGCTAGGTGTGAGGTGGCACCTCAGAGTTGTTTTGATTTGCATTTCTCTAATTATAAGAGATTTAGGACACTTCTTTATCTGCTTATTAATAGTTTTGATTTCTTTCATCTGAAAATTGCCTATTGTCCCTTGCCCATTTATCAATTGGGGAATGGCTTGATTTTTCTTTTTTTTTTTGTACAATTGATTTACCTCCTATAAATTTGAGTAGACCTTTGTCAGAAGTTTTTGTTATAAAGATTTTTTCCCAATTTGTTACTTCCCTTCTAATTTTGATTGCATTGGTTTTGTTTGTACAAACCCTTTTAATTTTATATTTGGTAGTATTTTCTAACTCTCGCTTGGTCTTAAAATCTTTTCTTTCCCATAGATATGATAGGTAAACTATTCTATGTTCACCTAATTTACTTAGTTTCCTTCTTTAAATTCAAGTCATTCACTCATTCTTAATTTATCTTGGTAAAGGGCATGAGATGTTGATCTAAACCTCATCACTCCCATGCTGTTTTCCAATTTTCCCAGCAGTTGTTAAATAGTGGATTTTTGTCCCCAAACCTGGGATCTTTGGGTTTATCATAGACTGTCTTGCAGAGGTCACTTACCCCAATTTTATTCCACTGGTCCTCCCTTCTGACTCTTAACCAGTACCAAATTGTTTTGATGATCACTTTTATAGTACAGTTTAAGATCTGGTACTGCTAGGCTTCCATATATTTTTTTAAATTTCCCTTGATATTCTTGATCTTTTGTTCTTCCAAATGAACTTTGTTATAGTTTTTTCTAATTCAGTAAAAAAAGTTTCTTGAAAGTTTGATAGGTATGGCACTGAATAAGTAAATTTAGGTAGGATTGTCATTTTCATTATGTTAGCTTGTCCTAGCCATGAACAATTAATGTTTTTCCAATTGTTTAGATCTAGCTTTAATTGTGTAGAAAGTGTTTTGTAGTTGTGTTCATATAGTTCCTGTGTTTGTTTCAGGAGATAGGATAAGTATTTTATTTTATCTAAGATGATTTTGAATGGGATTTCTCTTTCTAATTCTTGCTGCTGAGATGTGTTGGAGATATATAGGAATGCTGATGACTTATGTGGGTTTATTTTGTAACCTGCAACTTTGCTAAAGTTGTTGATTATTTCAACTAGCTTTTTGGTTGATTCTCTAGGATTCTTTAAGTAGACCATCATATCATCCACAAAGAGTGATAACTTGGTCTCCTCCTTGCCTATTTTGATGCCTTCAATTTCTTTTTCTTCTCTAATTGCTACTGCTAGTGTTTCTAGTACAATGTTAAAAGAGAGGTGATAATGGGCATTCTTGTTTCACTCCTAATCTTATTGGGAATGCTTCTAATTTATCCACATTGCAGATGATGCTTGCTGTTGGTTTTAGATATATACTGTTTATTATTTTTAGGAAAGGCCCTTCTATTCCTATGCTTTCTTATCCATACTTTTTAAACAGAGTTTACAATACCCTGAGTGCCAAAGTGACTGCTCTTATAATAAATAAGCATATTTGGTGATAAAAACTTCTAGGGAGTAGGGGTTTTCCTTCAGATGACACCCATACCACATCAATCTGTTTTGTTTTAAACCTTTGTTTCCATTTTCCACTTTCCATTCATTATAAGAGAGGGATAAATTTGAGTTGTTAGTAGCTGACAAAGTTAAAATCAATTCAGGTCCTTCTAAGGTAGCAAGCTTTGCTGCTATATCTGCCTGGTGGTTTCCTCAAGAGAAGAGACAGTCCACCTGTATGGGCTGAGCAATGAACTACAGCTAGCGCTTCAGGTAGCCGGAGAACAGAAATCACTTCGTGAATAATCTCTGCATTTGCAATACACTTTCCATCAGAGGTTAAAAATCCCCTTTGGAGTCATAGCATACCCACTGCATGGCATATTTCAAAGGTATCTCTAGAATCTGTGTAAAGTGTTGCTTTCTTACCCATGGCAATTATACAGGCATGTTTCAGAGCTATCAGTTTTGAACCTTGAGCACACTTATATTTGAGGGCAGTGAAGCTGACCACACAGTTGCGAATTCTGTGACTACAGCAGCCCCAGTGTAGCATATGCCATCCCTCATGAAAGAAGAACTTAGTGAATGGAACTAAGTCTGGGTTATCTAAAGGAGTGTCCAATCCCCAAATTGTTGTAATTCCCTCTAGGTAAAGTGCAATATTTTATACACCTCTAGTAAGATAATCTTTAGAAGTATAAGCTGGTTATTTGAAATGTTTCATTGGGGAGACTAGGCACGTTAATCTCCCCAAACCCTTAATTAGGGAGATTTCAACATGCTTGTCTCCCAATAGAAGAACAGGGGTAGTGGTGGTGGTGGTGGTGGGGAATCGTTGGAAGGGAATCTGTCTCTTCATTATGTTGCTTTGACGTCATCAATCAGTGACCTGGAGGTCAAAGACCACTGAGATGTGCAGGTACAGACAAACCCTCAGAGAAAGTAAGTTGAATATGTTGTAGGGAAGTTGATCTATTATTAATTGGTAGCTGTTGATAGACTATTGGAAATTCAGTTGTTTCGGGTTGAAATTATCGGTTGAGTAGAATTGGTTGGAGATCAATTATACAAAAAACTTATTTATTGTATTAAATTCTAAAGGAATAGGGGTAGGAAAAGGAAATGCAGATGTTGAATTGGAAGGTTAGGAAATATATTCCCTATATCTAATAAATATTAGCTAAATCTAAGACTCCCCCTCCCCCCAATCTGTCTCTCACAAGACTGTTTCTTGCTTGGTTTCTAAAGCCTGACTTAACTCCTTATTCTATCTAAAATATATAATATCTAACCTATTATCCTAAGCTAATTATTATTCTCCTTTGTTACAATAGGAAATAAGATTTGGGACATAAGAGTGATTAACAGGGCATGGGATTAGAATTTTCTCTGGAGCTAGTGGAATAGAGTCCCAGAGAAACAGTTAAGCAACTGACAATCTCTTTGGACTTGGATGAAGGAGAAGGAGTATTTTCCTGGAGAAGTTTGAGAAACCATCATTCAGATTACAAGCCTGGGAATACCTTTGGCTGTGGAAAAGAAGGAAGTCTTCATTCTTCTGCTGGACAGATAGAACAGACCACCTTTGGATATTTCTCTTGGGATTTTTGGACTTTGCCCACCAAAAGACTCTGTTGCAAGATTATGAATCCCTAAAAGATTTTGTCTTTAATGTACTTAGAAATAAGATAGTTTTAGTCAGATAACTTATAATTTAGAGGGTAAAATAAATAAGATCTCTCCCTTTCCCTTCTTTCCTTCCCCTTCCTTGTTTAATAAAACCAAAATATTTATGTTCCTTATATGTTTCTTCCCTAAAACCCCTTCAATCCTATTATAATATTTCATATTAAAGCAGAAATTCACACCCTGCTTCTTTTCAGCCTGTCAGCTCCTTCACACAGACAGATTCACACCTTTTGCTCTATACTGCCCCCAGTGGAAATTCCAGAGGACCAACACAGCAACTATATCAAGATGTTATCTTCTCTCTAAATCTAATCAAGTTATCTTCTCTCTAAATCTTCCAAATCTCTCTGAACAAGGTCCTTCCTTGGACACTCTTCCTTAACCAGGACTTTCCAAAGAGTGGTTGTTGGTTAACTGACCTTGTCCATGTCTCCTTGGGAAAATTCTTTTCCATCATCCCTTTAGGATTCCACTCTGAATTAAAGGAGTTCAGCTCATTCAAAAACATGTCTTCAGCTCTATCACTTATTCCAATTTATCAAGAGTCTCTAATTGCTTATCTAATTAACAAATAACTTATTACAAAACCAATGAGACAGGAAACTGATCCCACAGGCACTGCCCTCCCTGGGCGGTGCCAGGTAAATTAAGGAACTATGATTGGTCCCTGAGATGTGATGTAGGAAGAGCTAGTGGGTGGAGAAAACTGTTTATAAGGTGAGACCAGTACACTGTTCTCTCTCTTCTGGCTGGAGCTTGGAACCTAAAGGAACTCATGTCGGCGGTGAGCTTCAATCCATCAAGACACCAAATAAGAGTAGTAAGCTAAGCAACTCTCTACCGCTTTCTTACATTTCCCTCTCTTTACTAAAAGCTACTAGCAGCCTCAGAATTTAATTTTAACTATTATAGTATGGAATAATATAACAATATTTACATAATACCTATGTGCCAGACTCCTTTATGAATTATTTACTCATTTGATCTTCAAAACCATCCTGTAAGGGAGGTGCTGCTACATTTCCATTTTACAGATGAAGAAACTGAGGCAAATAAAGCCAAAATGACTTACCCAAGTATATGTAGACAGTAAGTGTCTGAGTCTGGATCTGATTCTAGATATAGAGCTCTCTCCATTTCCCCATCTAGGATGGTACCTTGGGGGAACACCCCCAGTTAGTTGGCTACATATGGATAAGAAGCTAATAAAAGAGTTTTAGAAGTGATCAGAGAGGTAGGTGAAACAAGAGAGAGCAGTGTGATGAAAACACAGAGAAAAGAGAGTATTCAGGAGAAGGTGGTTGATGGAGTCAAATAGGTAGAGAAGGCTAAGGATTGAAAAAGACTATTGGATTTGGCACTTAAAAAGTCATTTTATTTATTTATTTCAAATATAGAACTGTTTGTTTTATTGCAGGGAAAAAATATATGTAGCCTTAAATGCATTTTCATAAAAATGGATCTAGGAATTTAATGGACTTGTGATCTCATCAATGGGAGAATTTCCTTCAATGGTCCAACTTAAAACTCATTTACTCATCTTCTCATTGTGAGGTACTCTCACCCATGTCCTTTCCCCTTAGGGGTTCCGCAAATGAATTGGAAACCAATCTCTTGGAATTTCATGGATACCAATGGAGCTAACCTACTCATCAAATATTCATTGATTATTCTTCAGTATCAAAACAGGATGAGCTCACCTCTTCTGATCATATATCTCTTTGATCATATCTGACATAACACTTCTCCCAAATAATTATTCTCTGGAAACATGCAGCCTATTTATAACTGCCTATTCATACCTACCATGAGCCTCTCCATTGCCTTCTGCCAACTTTAATTCTTTGAAGACTATAATATTTCATGATAAAACTATATTGTATAATAATATGTAGACTATTTAACTTGATAAAACTACATAGTACCAGAAGACTACTTGTGTAAAAGAGATGGGTCTTTTCAAGAGAAGTTTGGGTCTATCAAAAGCACTAAGCAATTTACAAATAAACCATTCTCCTCTTTTTATTTAATTCTGGGACCAGTTCAGCAAACAGTCATACTGAAAATCTGTAATACATAAATGGATACTTAAGTATCAGCGCTTTATTAGCTATCCATCCAATTTTATCTCACCATTTAAACAGAAAATATTCTTCATTCATTTGACTTTTCCATTGAGGATATAGGTAAGAGTAACTTGCTGAGTAGATGAAGTAGAGGGATACATTCAGAAAATGTGATTAAAAAAGCCAAAAAATGCCAATTAATAAAACACCCCTCAAAACAAATTCTTTTAGACATCTAAGTGTTGTGAAATGAAATCTCTCAAGAGGAAGATCCCAGGTTACCATATAATCGCTAATTTGAAAAGCAGAAATTGAAATAGGTAAGTATATAATCAAATTATCTCATTTCAAAATTTCTCCAATTCACAGAGCCTTTGTTCCAATTACTGCAGTGAGTAGTCTTAATTTAGGGAAAAGTGAAAGAGATATTGTAGAGGTAGAATTGAGAAGATTTTAGCAAAGGACTGGATGTGTAGAATGATCTAAGTAGGATCCAGAGATTAAGATCCTAAGTGATTGGAAGGATAGAAAGAAAATGAATAGTGTAGAGTCGAAGATAATGAATTGTTTTGGACATAGTTTGAGAGTTAAACTTATGGGAGTTTCTTTCATTTTGTTACTATCCAGATCACATCCAAGGTCTAAGCAGCTACAGGATGAGGCATGGAGGCACATAGGTGGCACAGTGGATAGAGCACCAGGCAATCCAAAATTCAAATCTAGCCTTATTAGCTGTGGCCTAAAGCTGGGCAAGTTGCTTCACTTGTTTATTTCATTTTCCTCATCTTTAAAATGTATAATAGATCCTACCTCTCCAGGTTATTGGGGATCACACTTTAATGAATCCAATTGCTATCTCTTATGTAGATCACTCCCAAACCTATACATCCAGTCCTATTCTCTGCTGACCTCCAATGCCTCATTATGAACTGCCTATTGTCACATACCCACAGGCATCTCAAAGTCAACATCTCCAAACTTTAATTCAAATCCATTCCTTTTCCAAACTTGCTTGCCTCTATTTTGGGTATCACCATCCTTTGTGGTCATCCAGGCTCTCATTCTCATCTCAGTGTAATTCTCAGCTCCTTACTCGCATTCCATACCCAAACAGTGGCCAAAATTTTTACCTTTTAAAACTCTATAATGCCTCTTTCAAATTCCTTCTCTCTACTCACACAATCACTACCTAGTTTAGGTCCTAATCACTTCTTACCCCAGACTATTGGCATTGTGTACTATTAAGTATCCCTATCTCAAATCTTTCTTTACTTTAACCCAGCCATGACATAGTCCTCAAAGTGATTTTCCTAAAGCAGAAATTTGACTATGGCACCTCTCTACTTAATATATCTCAGGATAAGCCCTATTATTATTACTAGGTTCAAATATAAACTCATTGGCATTTAAAGCTCTCTACAACCTGATCCTTCCCAAACTTGCACATAAACTTCTGTATTATTTCTTGCTAATAAGTAATAATGTAAAAAGTAATAGTGATACTGGCCTACTTGCTATCCTCATATACTATACCCTTCACCTCCATGCCAGAAATCTTTTGTTTCTTTCCATACTTGGTTCAAATGCCTTTCCCCATATCTCCAACTGCTTAGTGCAATCGCCTCAAAGGTTATCACAATCTTATTTTTCAGAATGTAAACTCCTTGAAGAGAAGGTTTGTTTCTGTCTTTGAATTTCTAGCTCTTAGGGCAGTGCCAGAAAAAGATTAAATGTTACAGGTTTATTGATTAAGCTTATGAGGAGTGAAATACACTGAGAATGTACTGGATAGGAGAGGCCTATAACAAAACCTCAGAACATACCCAGAGCTGGAAAGAGGTGTAGGGAAATATTCGTTAATTAATTAACAGTTCATTAGGACATAGGGTTAATTAGCAAAATGTATTGCTAGATACATTGTAGAGATGAGTGAGTTGGGTTTCTTTAAATCTGAATGGAATCTCAGAGATGATTAATGGGAGAGAATTTTCTCAAGGAGCTTTGGGAAAGACAGTTGGACCAATGACTCTTTTGGGGCTGATGTGGTTCAAGGAAAGTTGTCTAAAGAGCAGCGCTGGTAGTTTGGAAAATCTTGGTAAATTTACATCCAGAAAAACCATCTTCTCAGGCCAGAGAAGGAGATTGTTGGGTGCAGTACCTGTGCTTGCCCCAATAGGTAGACAAGGCAGTGGAATTTCTGACCAGCTGGAAATCAAATCTGAGCAGCAGGAAAGAGAACCATGACATATTCCTCTCTGTTTATAAATTTATAGTTTAGATTAGGATAGATAAGGTTTTGAGGTTTTAGACAAAAAGGAAGAGAGGATAGTCTCGACTCTGTGGAGGAAGAAGCAGGCCTTCGCAGGCCAGATTGGTTGGGTGGTTATAGATTGAATTTATTAGAATAGGGACCTTACATAAACATAAGAAATACTTTTCTACCTGTCTTCCTTTTACTTTCCCTTCCTTAAATTTTAATACCTACAATAAATAGTTTTATATAACTGGCTTGAGCCAATTCTTTTAGACTGCTTTGAGAAGCTATCTTTCAACAGTCAAAAACAATTGCCTGTCCACTTAAGACACAGGTATTGGTAATACCCATACCAATAATCAATAAGGGTCAATACCCTTAAAACATAGGATACTATATGGATGATGAATCAGCAAAGGAGACTGAAAAAGAACAGGGAGTTGGGCTGGAGTATTCAGAAAATAGCATTAACCAAGAGGAGGGAGTATCAAGAAAAGGGTCATCCACAAAGTCAAATTTTACCAATGGGTCAAGAATTATAAGGTTTTTGAAAAAGTCTTTAGATCCAATAATTAAGAGATTATTGATAACTCTAGAGAGGGCAATTTCAGTATAATGATTGGAAGTCAGAGGGCAAATAGCAAAGACCTGATAAATGAATGAGCAGAGTTAGATATGTGTGTGTAAGTAATTTGTCTGCAAATGGGAGAAGAGCTATATAGGAAGATAACCTGAAGAGATGAAAAGGAAAATTGAGGAGGTTTAGGGATGAGAGAGATCTGGGCATGCTTGTGGGCAGAAGGAATTACTACAAAAGAAAGACTGAAGATTAGAAAGAGGTGGTGATTGTTAGAGCAATTTGTTGGAGGAAACAGATCAAGAATATGTTAACTTGGCTGAGTGGGTTACTTCTTTGGAGACCAGAATAAAAGAATGAGAAAATGCGTAGGATATTAAGGGCTTTTGAGATTTAAAAGGAGGAAAAGAGGGAACCTAAGGCAAAAAGTCTCTATTTTCACAGCAGAATATGAGTATGGGTCTCCCATTGAGAGGGAGTGGGTTCCGGATGGTATAGAGGCTTATGAGGTGAAGAAAAAGTTTGTAATGAATGCTATGAACTGCTAGACAACCAATTAAGGAAGGGTGAAGTATCTGTCTTGCTACATATTAATTAGTAAAGAGTTAAAAAAATGACATGCCACATTAAGGAGTAGTAGATCTAGTCGGCAGTTTTTGTAACCTCCTAGAACTGTGATGGCAAACCTCTCCTTGGGCCCCAAGTGTAGGCCACTGGGCTGGCTGGGAGCCTGGCCCCGCCCCAGAATGCAGGAGGGTGGGGCATTCTAGCCTCTCTCCATCATTGCAAGTCCAGCCCTAGGCGTGGCCATGCTCCTCCGCCCCACCCCTCAGCTGAACATGCCCCTCAGGCCCTGGGAGTCAAGCAGTGGCAGTAGGCAGAGTACCCATACCTCTTAGGCCCCAGGAGCCAAGGGGTGCAGTTGGCCCAAGGCTGGTAGCCTGGCCCCACCCTGCAAACACAAGGGAAGAGTATGGGGTACTGGAGCCTCCCCAGGGACACAGGGGTAGGTGGAGCACTGCACACAGTCAGGAGGCTGGGACTGGCATGCAGTCTGGGGTGGGTGGGGCATGGCAAAGGGTCCAAAAGTCCAAAAAGGCTCTCCATCACTGTCCTAGAGTATGAGATATAGCGTTGGGATTTGGCAAGAAATGAATGGGGAGAAACAAAGAGAAAAGGAATTTGAGAGCAGATAACATGTAATGTTGAAACTAAATTGAGACTGGGAAGGGAGGCAAGTTATTAAAGATTTGTTAATAAAAGGTGGGCTAATCAGATTTGGGGACTGGTTGACAGTGTAGATGGGCCAAAAGGTTCCTTTGTAGTGCACAGATCTTAAAAGAACCCGAGGAAAGCCTTCAGTCAGTTGGCAAACCCCCTATGGAGGATTACTTAAGACAAGCACAAGAATTATATAGTGTAAGAGAGTATTATAAGGAGCTACAGTCTGCACAGAAGGAGATGAAGCCACACTGATGAAATGCTGGATTCAAATTATATCTTAAACATTTTCATGATTTATAAATTTAATAACCTTACTGAAGAGGCTATGAGATTAATGAGGTTAACTTGGGATGTGTTATACTTAGTGACCTGATGCTGATTTTTAGTGATCTAAGCTTTCTTTTCTATGCCTTAACTCATACTGAGCGGGGAATGGGGTGAGGAACAAAGTCATACTATCATTTCATTTCTCCTTAAGAGTTCAGGGCAGAAAAGTCCCCAATACACTAAAATAATAATAGCAGTATTCTTTGAGTTGGCAAAAAACTGGAAAGAAAGTAAATACTCATTGACTGAGGGTTGATTGAACAAATTGTAGCACATAAATGTAATGAATTATTGACTATAAAAATGATGAATGAGAAATTCAGAGAAGTGGGCAGACATGAAATAAAGCAGAACTAAGAATGATATATTCAATGATTACATAACAAATGAAAACAGCACTAAAAGGCTGAACTCAAATTGTAATGAAATATCTTCGTTCCTGAAAACAGAATGAAACATACATCCCTACTTTCTGAAGAGGCAGAGGGTGCATGACTTTGCATATTCTGTCAAACGTGATTTTGTTGGTTATTTTTGATTATTATTTTGGAAGAGAGAAGGATCTAATAGGAGAAGAGCATAAAGGTGCATAACAGGCTATGACTGCAAGATAACAAAAGGATTGATAAAATACATACACACACACACACACACACAGAGCTCAGGGCAACTTATCCTAACCCAGAAAAGTAAACATGTTAAGGGATGCATTCTGCTTTTTACATATATTATTTACTTCATCATCTTCTGTAGGAGGCTATACTGGATAGTGGAAAAAGAGCCGGCCTTGGAGCCAGGAATACCTGGGTTTGGGTTTAGTTTCTTCATACATTCTGACTCCGTGACCCTGGGCAAGTCAATTAACCTCCCCCCCCCCCCCCCCCCTAACAACCATTAAAACTAATGAAGAACCTGTGCTGATCTGCAATTGTAGAATAAGTTCCTCTTTATAGACCTGCTCAAGGAGTTGTCTCCTCAATGAAGGGTAGAGAAGTTATATTTGCAATTGCAAGCAGGAGATTCTCCCAATTACATAGAACATACACTTGCAACCCTGTGCTGTCTCCCATGCCACACTTCCCTAATCACAAGCTAAAAAATTTCAAGAACATTTGTCTAACTCAGGGTGAAATTTGACAGGTCTGGTCAGTTCTGTGTGTTTAGTATATGGTTTATGCTTTTATGTATGTACACATATGGTTTCCTCTGAAGCTGCTTATGAGTGAGAGGTGTATTTCTCTTATGCCTAAGACCAAAGTCAAGCATATGGTACATAGTATGGTCTCCTGGGACCTAATTCCACCCTTCCACCTTGAGGGTTCCACCCCAACCTTTTTGCTAATGCCCTTTTCCATCCTAGTCTAGCACTGAAACTCCATTTCTACCCCTGCCAGAGGGAGCCTAGAAATCCCCTCTTCACTCACACCAGTAGACTCCTTCCTTCCTTCCCAGCAATGGTGGGCTACTCTTATGGGGATGGACACCCTATTGCATCCTAAAGATTCTTGAACTTTGCCATTTCTGCTACCTTGCAGGTGAACTCTCCCACAAGCATTGCAGCTGGAAAGTGCTTAGCACAGTGCCTGGAGCTTATTCTCTTCCCTTTCCTTCTCCAATTAGGAGTGTGAGCTCTCTGAGATAAGGAACTATCTTCTTTTCCTTTTTGTATTCATAGTTCTTGGCCCAGAATAGCATTTAATACTTTTCATTCATTTATTGGACATACTTATCCTAAGACAATGATGGTGAACCTTTTAGAGATGGAGTGCTGGCTCCCACCGGAAGACCATGTGCTGTGCTACTACCTTACCCCACACAGGGGAGGGAGGAAGTGCTCCCATTGGGCTGCTGGGAAGAGAGGCAGGTCATGTGAGAAATGTCCTTAGCGCAGGTGAAGAGGGGGAGGAAAGTGGCATAAGTGCTCTGTTCTCCTCCAGTTCTGTCACCTAAGAGACGCCCACATTGGCTGCTGGGTAGAGGAGCAGGTGATGTGAAAAAATGTCAGATACAGTGGAGAGGGAAAGGGAGCAGGTCTGCCTGAATGCCCAGAGAGCATGCTCTGTGCCACCCACACCATAGGTTCACCATCACTGTCCTAGGACATACTCACTTGGTTTTCTGGAGTAAGGTTCAGGGACAGAGAAGTAAAAAGTTATAAAACACTTTAGTAAGACAAAGCCTCAGATTGCTCCTAAAACCTCTAACCTTTATTAGAAGTCAGAAATATTAGCGTTCACCTAAGGTTCTAGGGACAGGAAGGACTGAACATATATTACTCCTTCCAAATGAGGTAGATAAGAAGCCATGCTGAGAAAGGGACTCTGGTGCTAGGCTGAGGAAATTTCTCAAAGCATTGAAGAAGATTCTTCAATTGTTAATAAGGCAGGGCCAAGGACTCCAACTTTGGAGAACAGAACCATAGTTGACATTATAGGAAATAACATGAGGCATAAGGATTTCCAATGTTAACTCTACAAAGTTTAAAATAGCTGTAGTATAAGTTGTACTTTTACCAGTATTTTCAGCCACACCTATGTATTCAAATAAAATATTGCTAAGATGATCTTCAAAAAGGAGTGTCATAAAAATAATCATATATAATGATTATATATATAAATATATAAATAAAATAATCATAAAAAAATTAAAATATTGTTTCTGTTTTTCTGTTTCCACTGACCACTTTTATTTAAAATAAGATATTTTTTTATTAAGATCTCTAATGCCTGTGATTAAAAATTGTGTAAATGTGTTGGAATCTTACACTTTTCATTTTTTATAGTAACACTTTTAGATACTGGGACCTATCAACCTAAAGTATCTTACCAAAGGTAACGTGATTCTTCTTCACAAAAGGTCCACAGATTTTAATGTAAGAATGTTAATAACTCACAAAATTATTATCTACCTAATGATGGGTTTTAATTTTTGAATTTTACAAAGAACCTAAAAACCACTCTAGAAATCTGGGAAGCATTTTAGCACCTTTCTAGAAGTGCAACTTTCCCACAGTTTTCCCATAAAGAAGCTTGAAAACAAGTCACATAAAGATTGCTGTGAGCTGTTTGGTAGCATAAACTTGTGGGAAACTCAGTGTAATGTGAGACAAAGCTAAAAACTAATACTGAAGGCTTTTAAAATTTCTCTTTATTTCCCCATTATAAAAAGCAAATCTTTATCCCTAGCAAAAATTTCAGAAGGGTTTTCATTTTCTTAAAGCATAGTTTCACGTATCCTTCATGTTTAGGTAAAATCCTTTGAGAGTAGGGATTCCCCTCCTCCCCTTCATTTTGTCATTGTATCTTTGGGAGGACTGAACATAGAAGGAATTTATTAGTAAATCTTTAAAATAAACTGTAATCTGATTATATCTGATTTTATCCAAAAAATCTGATTAAAAATTTTGAGTAGTGACTCTGATAACTATCTTTTTTTTTTTGAGAATAACATTATTAATAGGCGCATGTGATCTATTAAAGAAGATGCATATTCACCTCTTATTCCAAAGACCACACTGATAATTACTTCAAATGAAAGCTACCTCCCAGGAAGAAAGTCCTTTGAAATTTAAAACAAATGAACAAACATACAAATAACCAAAACCACAACTACTTTCTTTCACTTGGAGTAGTCATCCCTTGCAATCTCTTGGTTCACTTATCACACCTCCACTGTATTCCACACTCCCCCTCCCCCCTAAATCCTTACCTTCCATCTTGGAATCATTACTGTGTATTGGTTCCAAGGCAGAAGAGCAGTAAGGGGTAGGCAATGGGGGTTAAGTGATTTGCCCAGGGTCACATAGCTGGGAAGTGTCTGAGGCCAGATTTGAACCTAGGATCTCCTGTCTCTAGGCCTGGATCTCAATCCACTGAGCTACAGAGCTGAATTTTACTGTATTAAAGTTTATAGGAGAGAAGGGTTTATAAAGCCTTAATATATTTATTTTTAACAAAAAGAAATATAAAACTGCTACTTCATGTATTTTCACCTATCCCATGGGTCTCTGGAACATAACTCCCACAACAGGTGAGGGATCACTGAACTTTAAAGAGAGTTCTAAGAGAAAACTATCTTCCTCTTAATAGCATGATGTAGAATACAGGGAGTTGAACAAGGATAACTGAGGGAACCTAACAGCTTTTTAACCTTTCCTTGAGACAGTTCTCTATAAGTCTTCATTATTTTGTTTTAAGTGAATTCCCAATCTAGAGATAAGTCAATAAAATTGAAGGACAAAAATCAAAGTTCGGGATTTGGGGGCTATGTCTCTGATTTCCTACATTAGTACTGTCAACATGGAAATCTAGAGATCTCCAGTTTATTTAGTTTGAGGGTAGAAAGCCCAGGTTTCGACCTTGTCACAGGAGAGGTTTCCCCTTGAGGGAAGGTCCCACTTCATCAAACAATAAACATCCACTTCAGCTTTGGCCCAGTAGTTAGTCTCTCCCAAGCTGAAGCTGAAGGTCCCCAGTTCGATCCTCAGAAGGAGGGTGTGATTTACTGGGAGAGGCTTCTGGAGACAAAAGAGCTACTAGACTTTGGATGGGGTTTACTTCCCCACCTGAAGTGGATGTTTATTGTCTGGTGAAGTGGGACCTTCTCTCAGGGGGAAACCTCTCCTATGACAAGGTCAAAACCTGGGGTTTCTACCCTCAAACTAAGTAAACTGGGGATCTCTAGATTTCCATGTTGACAGTACAAATAATCAAGGATTAGAAAAGGTTAATGCTACATTTGTGACATTGCTCTTTTTTTAAAAATGTGTTTTGTTAAAAACTTAATATGGAACCTCAACATTGTCAACTTAGCTTAGCAAGTAACTATTCACATTCAAATCAACTAATTTTAACATTAACTATTAACATTATTTTCATTCACATACTCTTACACCCCATCAGGATTCTTTGTACTTTGTTATTCATTTTTCCTCTTATATATTCCTTGCTATGATGTAGTCCGATTTCTAGATCTGCCTTGCTAAATTTTGCTTTGTGTATGTCTATTCTGATACCTCTACATTCTTTAGTGACTGGTCTTAATTGTTTCCCATTGCATTTAGGTCCCAGATTCTGTAATTTTTGGATATTTGCTTGTTTCTAGTTTTTGGTTTTGTAATTGCAAATAATTTTAAGACAGTCTTTGAAGGAATTGTTCTTTTTTTGTGGTTGTTGTAGCTAGGATGTTATTCCCAACAATGGAATTATTTATTCAAAGGGTATATGTCTGTTTTTATGGTCAGTTTAGTATTTATAAAATATACTTTACTATGTACTGACAGATTTGACAGGAAAGGTTACAAAGAGTATTTGATGGAATCCCTATACTCAAAGAGGTTACAATTTAGTTGAAGATGACAAATACACTGTTTCAAATACAAAATGAGTGACAGAAACAATATGTGTTATTGGAGGTCAAGAAAAAAAAGGTGGATGTGAATCATCACATCATCATCACATCATCACATCACATAGGGAGGAGACAAAACTTAAAGGGATTTTAATAGGCAGAGTAAGGAGAAAGGCATTAAGGATGACTCACTTTTTTCCTTACAAAAAATTAATACATATTTGTAAGTAATGATTGTGGTATAAGAAATACTGGACATCAATAAAACTTGGGACACTAACAATCTCTGGCAACTGGCTTTTAAGTACATCTTCCCATCATCTGGTTTTCATGGGTCAATTATTTAATCTGTAGATTTAGAACTTTGAGATATAAGTGTGTTTGATCAGTAGAATGAGGGAAGGAAGGAGAAGTGAAATTTTAAAAAGTTAAAAATTTTACTGTCTAAAAATTTGATAAGGAAGAAGTCATTGGCTAACAGTTTCCGTATTATCTAGATTTCAATATTTAAACTTCATTTTACAAGAGAGAAAAAGGAATCTTGACTACCTAAAAGCTGGTTGAGCCAGCAGAAGAAACAATGTCTGTTGTAAATAAAATTTTAGGAAAGCTGAAAGACTCACGAGAGATCCATGTTGACCAGGTAATCTTAATTCCAGGTTTGTAAAGTTCTTTTTCTCAATAATTGATTCCTTTTGTAATTCTTGATCCTCACAATAACCTTGTGATAAGTATTGTTATTCTTTTCATATAACAGGGAAACCCAGACTTTTAAAGGTTAAGTAAATTGCTTAGAGTCACACAGCCAATAAAATGGATGTCTGAGACTGGACTTGAAATCAGGTCTTCCTGGTTATAGGCCCAATGTTCTATCTTCTTTGCTACCCTACCTACTTATTTCTATGATATTAAAAAGGTCAAGATCCCCTCCCTAATCAAAAGTTACTAATTCAAATTTACCAGACCTTTTATAAGCAATTACTTTATGTTAGGAACCATGCTAAAGATGAAACAAAGACACAGAAAAAAAAATCATTCCTCTTTTTGGAGATTATATTAAAGAGGAGAAAAGTGATTTGTGAATTCTACCACATTCTCAACCTCTAATTATGCTTCATTAAAGTTATGTCCTAAATTTAAGGTCTACTGCCTCAATTTCTCCAGGTTTGAAATTTTTTTCCCTTATGGCTTAGGTGACACATCAGCATCCCACCTCCCTTCCTCTCTCCTGTAAAAGTGGCATCTCGTTTTTTCTTTTTCCCTTATAAAATCAACATATTAAAAAAAAATAATTTGGGAGATATTTTTTTTTTCCAGAATAGGCCTAATCTACCAAGTTTCTCATGTTTGAGGCAACTACTTTGTTCAATTATTTTACCTCTTTGGAAACTCAAAAGAATACAAGTTGGTCGCAAACCTGAAACTTAGCAAAGGACAGGAATAGAAAGTTTTCAGGAATATAAAGAATATTTGCAACTCTCATTTTAGATAATTAGATCTATAAGAAGGTTAAGAGCAAATTTCTTTAAGATTTGGAGAACAGAGACTATTTTTTTTATTTCAGAGGTAGTGAGCTGTAAAGGAAAAAGGGTTGGATTTGATATTAGAGTAGTAAGTAAAGACTTGGTTGTCAAGCTGTAATGAGAAAACTACTTAGGTCTGTGACTCTCCAATTCAACAGAATAATGGGAATAATCAATATAGTGTCTCTTTCCTCAAATGAAGTGATCAGAAGGAAGGCATTTTGTAAATAACAAGGGGCAACATAACCCGCAGTAGCTATCATTATTTTCCAAGCTCAGAGCACAAGGGCTGGCACTTTATTAAAGTGCTTGTTGAACCGAATTGAGGAACTTGTTCGGCTTGCATTCAGCTTTATTAAAGATTTGGAAGGGGGAGCACAAAGACAACTAATTACACCCACAGATAATGTTAACATAGCAACACTATAAACAATCATATAATTCTTACTTAAAGCCTACGAGAAAACAGAAGTGGGTAGAAACTAATTTAATCCAGTGGTGAGCAAATGACCCACCCAAGGTCATATATTTATTAAATGGGAGGTGGATTTTACCTCTGCCTCTGGGAACTTTCCCATTACACCAGACGGTCTCTTGAGGCTTTAAGACCGTAGGTACCGAACGACACCCCAGGAGGCAGAAGTGGGGTTGTTTTCCCGCCCACTTTTGCCCTAAGGAGGTACAAAAAGAAGTAGTGATAGGTAGCTCGACCACAGCCGTCTTCTACCCTAGTTCCTCCGCTTTGGGGAAGCAAGTCTGGAGCCTCCGCAGACAGTGCCCCCTCTCCGCCCTCCATTCCTCCGAACCAAGAGTAGTAGTGGTGGTGTTGGCGCCGGGTGTGTGGGGGGAAGTGTTGCGCAGGGGCAGCAGACACATAGCCTGCACCTAGCGGATCCTTCTTGTATCTTGCCCACCCAACCCTAGCCCCAAGTTCTGGAGGTAGTCTCTTATCCCCACGCACAGTTCGAGGCCGTCGCGGCCACTGGACTCTGCGCTTTCCCGTACCCGCCTCTCCTCGCGGCGCGGCGCCCTCCGTCGCGCCGTGCGCACGTCGGGGTCGGCTTCCGTTTCAACGCGCACCCAAGCCCTAAGCCCGGCCCTGGCCGGCCCCCTCGGGCTCAGCTCCCTGGCCCCAGCCCTAGTCACTCACCAGCGGTCCCAGCGGCAGACAGGCTCGAGCCCTACGGCAGGAAGCTGCTCAACGCGCAGCCGCCGCTGCCTCCAACCGCCCCGCAGGCTGAGGGGGCGCGAGGACGTCCCTGAGCTACTCACCGAGGCCCAGAAGGGTGTGTGAGCGGGGTGGCTACCGATGGCGCGACGGGGTTAAACTTTTTCTCCCTTCTTCCGGGTTGAAGACGTAGGTACGTGTACCATCGCGCTTTCCAAATCATGTAGAACTGAGCAGAGGACAAATTCCGCCTGCTCTCCCCAGCCCCCTTTCCCTTCGCCCCTGCAGCCGACGGGAATGGAATAGTCCCGCAGGGGGGATTGTGGGAGGCGGGGATTGTGGGAGGCGCACGCGCTGGGGGGAGGGGGAGGAGGTGGAGGAGGTGGAGGCGGCGGCCGCGGCGGTTGGTGGTGGTGGGGGCGGGGTGGGGGGGGGAGGACTGAAGAAGAGGCGGAGGCGGCGGCTAGAGCTAGCACCGCCTGAGGTAAGCGTGTGGGTCCGCGCCAGAGCCGGCTTGACAGGGGAAAACGAGGAGAGGGGGTACGCGCGAGAAGTCCCTAAGCAAGCGAAGCGCGTGCGGGCAGGAGCGCGGGGCAACGGAAGATAGTGGTTGGTGGGGAGCTGGTGAGCTAGGCAGAGGCGCGGGTGCGCGCGCGCGCTCGCACGCCGGCCGGAGTTGGGCGGGGGGAGGAGCGGGGAAGGACGTGGGGGGAGAGCGCGAGGAGGGAGGAGTGGGAGGTGGGGGGGCGCGAGGCGCCCTTCGCTCCCTCCCTCCCTCCCTCCCTCCCGAGGAGCTGAGGAGCTGCCGCCGCTGCCTCTCTGCCGCCGCCGCTCCCGCCGCCATTTTGGGTTCGTTTTGCGGAGGGGGAGACGATCCCCCTTCTCGGTTGCGGGCCCCGCCTCCCCTCAGCCTTCCCCCCCCCTGCCCCAGTCCGTTCCCCTCTCCCCCTTTTCCTTCCCGCCAGTCTGCACACCCGCCTGCTGCCGCCTGACAAGCGGGAGAGACCCGCCGCGGACCCAGGGAAGCGGAGGAGCCCCGAGGCGGCCGCCTACCCTCCCCAACTCCTTGCCCTCTCCTCATCTTCTTCAGCCCCGGCCTCTGACACGGTGAGTAGAAGCCAGGCTGGAAGGCCTCTGAGCCTGCAGACTATCCCCCCAGCGGCCAGGCCTCGGCCTCTTGGGAACCACCGTCATCTCCCTTCCCTGGACCTCTTGGAGAGGGTTGGCAGGGATGGGGGAGGGGAGGGGATCCTAGGCCGACCGGGAAGTCCCGCCGGGAGGGGGGGGTCAAGGGGTGTTCCTGACAGGCCGGTTCCTTGGGTGGGGGGGGGAGAAGGAAGAGAGGGAGGGAGTGGAGGCGGAGTCGGGCGGATGTCCCTGACAGGTTGGTCTCTGTGCTTTGGCATGATTGGGGGGGATCCCTGACACAGTCTGGCCTGTGTCCGTATAGGGAATAGACTATTCTGGACAAGATTGGTAAAGGTGATGGGGTTGGGTTGGGGGTCAGTGGTAATCTTGACAAGGAAATGTGTAAGAGCCATGGGGATGTCCATGATGGGCTCGCCTACGTACACAGGATTAGGTTTATAGACTAATGACTGACTGGTCTTCAGGTTTGGAGATGTTAGGGATGACTTAGGATGGGAGAGTCCTTTGGGGTATAGACAGGCCATATTTATTTTATAAGAAGACATTATATAAGTTACGCACTACTATCAGAAAGCGAACCCACTTCATGGGGCGTGTTTAATCAGAAATGGGGATTTCAGAATCATTTTTTTGGATTAGGGGTGACAATTCCCAGAATAGATTGGTTTATATATTTAATAACTGTTGGGATCTCCCTACCTTGTAGTTTTAGGTGTATAGAACAGATGAAAGATATTTCTTACTTACCAACCAATTGTTTATAGTTGGGAGTAATGAAAATATTTTATTAGTTTTTGTTTTGGTGGGAGATACTTAAGGTGATCATTTCCCTTTTAAGAGTAATAAATGTGATGAATATCCTTGTTAGAACAACCTCTGATGCATAAGGCAGAATGTTAATTGTTGTGTATTGACTTGGGTATATAGGCTTCAGTTCAGTTGAAATACTTTTTGAATGATACTTCAGCATATTTTAAAGTAATTTTATGTCTAATATTTTTCCTTGAAATAGTCTGGTAAAGTAGGTAGACATAAAATTTCCTTATTTTACACATGAATAAACCGAGGACTAAAAAAGTTAAATGACTTGCTAGTCCCGCAGCAAATTAGTTCTTGCTCTAACAGCTCAAGTTCCTAATTTCTCATCTCCTGCTCTTATAATGTACCACAGTACCTTGAGGGGTAGAGGACTCCTATCTGGATGGTTTGATTTTACCTAGGAAAAATGAAGTCTTATTTATATCATCAGATTGTGTCCAAAAAAGTTCAACAGTATGTGAATATTAGGGAATATAGTTTGATTTTGTAAGACTGATCCATAAGTGTTTAGAGAAAATGGGTATTGTTTTCCAAATTACCTTGTATTTATGAGGAAGTTGCATTTCTGGAAAGGTGGTTTGTATGTATGGGAGTGAGGGAAATCCTTTACATTTTGACCTTTTCTGTGTTTTGTGCTGTGTACTGACCCAGACTATACTTTGTGTTGGTGGGAAAAGAGGTTATCATTGTTGGTTGGTCTATGATTATGGGAAGTATGATTGGATAAACCCGATAGGTTAGGTGCTTGCTGGGGAATTGCCTTGAGGGGAGGAAGTTCATCTGTCAGACAAAGTAGTCTGTGTAGAATTGAGGCTAAGAAACTTTTCCTTCAAAGTCTTTTCAGTATACCAGGTGGAAATTAATGTCTTTTAGCCAAGATGGCTTAGTGAGGATCTAGGAAAATTTATCTAGCAGAATGGACAGAATACATAGTACAGAATACTTATTTGATAAGCCCATTTTTATTGAGTTTAGAAGCCACTGTTTAAACCGTGTTTAGGAGATGGACTTCACTATTTTTTAATATCACTAGGAGCTTGGACTCTTATGTTTTCTGACACGTACAAGTGTGTTGAGTGAGAAGCCCTCCTATAATTAAATATAAAGGAGATTTCCTGAGTTGATATAACAGTGCCTTTGAAAAGATGGTTTCTTGATTAATTTCACTTTTCTATCTCACACACATATTATACATTTATACAAATATATATCTATATATATTCAAAATCTACATAAGCAAATGCTACTAAAATTTCGATGTCACACAAATGAAATTCAAATATTAAAGAGCAACCTATATATGTAGGAGAAAATTTGTCCTAAAATTGAAATTCCTTGGTACTTAATTGTTGTGGGGTTTGATATCTATGCTGAAGTGTTTTACAGAGTGCCTGTATTTAGGATGAGAGGATAAAATAAGGTAAGATGGTATGATGTTTCTAAAAAGATCAGAAGAGGGTTAAAGAGTTCTGATAGGAGTAGGTAGGATTTTTTGAACCATGCTTTATGAACTTATAAAGCTTCATATTGTCTTGTTTTGGCATGTGACCTTGGAAACAAGTGATATGGGAATTGCTTACCTGTGTCCTGTTTTGTTCTTACCTTGTTCCTTTTTAATTTTCAGTGACTCCTCCTTCTGATCTCTCTGTAGTCCTTTAGGGGAACAGTGTTTTTCATTCTTTGAATCTATTATGGGGACACTTCCAGGATTTGAGACTAGTAATCATTAGATAGTTTGAATTTCTCAGGGTAGTAGGAGAGACTAGAAGTAAAGCCATAATTCTGGAAGTCGGATATTCAAAATATTATCAATTAATTTTCCTTATTATCTATAAAGTTTTTAGGTTTTATAAAAAACTTTGTAGCAAAAAATGTATATTGGTAGCATCTGATGTTTTTGGTTAAATATTCCATCTGTTTTAAAATTGGTCTAAACATTGGTAAGGGAGTACTTATTAGTCCTTTAAAAATTTTGATTGTCTTGCTAAGTCCTGTTTCTCTAGGGCAGTTTATGTTATAAGTCCTAATGTCCTTTTGGATTTATATGCCTATAGGAAACTCTTGATGTATCTCTGGGGTGAAATGTAGCAGCTGTTTGACAGCTGTGAGTATCCATGATTTTGGGATAGGAAGTTTAAAAAAATCCCAGTAACTACACTTCTTAAGATAATAAATTCAAGAAGTTATTGTAATAGCACAATTGTTAGGTTTGAGGAGGACATTGAAACATTTTTGTGAAAAATACTCTGGAATTCTTAAGGATTGAGATTCATTTAGGGTACTTAGTGTCCTTACTTTTGCAGTATTATTATTTGAAAAACAGGGCACCACTTCCCAGATAACTTCTGAGAGTGCTATTTCATAACTAATTTAATTACCTCTATTTTTGGCATTTCTCTGGGTTCCTTGATTTATTGTTACTCAAAAAGTGAGCAATATTGTTTTTATTTAGCTTATGGCCCAAAGTGATTTGCTTATAGACATTATATGCTTTTAAAAAGATAAAAGTTCTAGTGACTAGAGTGTCATATTGCCCTCTTCAGTTACATATATTGGTCTGAGTCTTTTAAGACCCTCATTGAGGAATCTTCAGCTTGGCCCTGTCTGCTATGTGGTCTCCTTTTTGCCAGTGTTCCTGGAAGCCTTGAGATTTCTTATAATTCAGTCTTAACATCTGGCTGCCACAAGAGAGGAAAGCACAAGAAGCAAAGAGCACAAAGAACAACTTAAGAAGTACTGCCAAATTTGTCTTACGGATGTTTCTGTAAAATTTGCTAATAGTTCCTCTTCTTTTATTTAGTCACAGGTGAAAAGCCAGGTTTTGCTACTTTATTTAGATTTGTCAATTTATCTATAAAGATAATTTTCTATTTCATAGTTAACATTTTAGACCTCAGAATTTGACTATTATTGTCTGATATTGACCCAGATTAATGATTGTATCAGTTATGAGTTCAAGTTTTAGAAGGAATTTAACTGATGACCTTACTAATATTTAAGTTTTAATATCTATAAATATTTTTATTTATTTAATAACTTACTGAATTAGAAAGGTGAGTACTATGAAATATCTTCAAAGTGGTCTGTAGTATTTATTGATTATTCTTCATTACTAGCTAGTCACTTCTATATGAATGTATAGTTGAATTATCCTAGTATTATTTATATTTTTCCCCTCATAAAAGCATAGGCTAGATTTAATTCTTCAATGTCAGTTTTAAGAACTTTTTAGAAGTGTATTGCTAACCTATATTAAACTTTGTCAGAGCTTCTAATATGCTGAACTATTTGATATAAAAATCATTCCAATTTTACTTCTCTTTATTGGGATTCTCTTTACAAATTAAAAGAGATGAGGTGAGTAGAAACCAAGATCAGTGCTTTTAGATGTTTGCATTGAAAAATGAGAACAGTTAGTTCCTATGTTTGCCAAAAAAGCTTATCAGCTTTTCTCAAATGCACAAGTGAGAAATAAAGTGTCTCTTATTATAGTGTATTTTTTTAGTCGTAGTGACAAGATGCTAAAACATTTTCTAGTTTTTAGTTCCACTTGATTTTCTAAATGGAGCCAGCCGACACCAAAGAAATCAGATGGTATTGGTAATGTTGAACAAGAGCAGACGTTTGTCTTAAGTCAGACTTCCTTTTAAGAAGAAGAAACCATTGTTTTGAGCATTAATAGTTGCTGAATTGTAACTTTTGTGGACATTTGAAAATCCATAACATTGCTTAAGTAGCAACACACACAAATGAACCATAGTGCTTCATAATGTGACTTTATTATGAGTAGAGACATTGTAGAAAAGGAAAGTAAATGTTGCCATCTCTTTATAAAGAGAGTGAAAGGGTTTTGTGGTTTTAAGTGGATGCTAATTGTGTGTGGAATGTAGACTATGTATTTTTCTCCCACAAAGGCAAAGAAGGTATATTAGAACTAACACTAGCATGAAGCCCTTCCCTTGTGCTACAAAGTTCATTGATTAAAATTTATTTAACTCATTCATTTTTTTGCAGTTCTACAGTTAGTAAGATTTGAAACTTTGTTATTCTTTAAGCTACCTTTCTACTTTTTAAGTACTTTTCCCATGCATAATAAGTAACCACTTTTATTTGTACTCTTACTAGCAATCTTATTGTTTTAGCATAATTAAAGGCTTATGCTTTAGTTTCATAGTCTGTAAAGGGAGGGGTTTGGGGTAAATGATTGACCTTTGAAGTTTTTTTCTGTTCTAGTTCTATGATCCTGTGACCTTTTCTGCAACTTAAAGGAGAAATTCAGATTGGAATATCATTTTTATTATCCTAAGGATTGTGGGTCAGATTGGAACCTGGTCTATAGTATTAGTTGTATTGCAGACTTCTTTTGCTACAATAACAATTGGTTCTCAAGGGAGAGAGAGAAGTGGGATATGTTACCAAGTGGTAAGAAAGTTGAACAGAAGAATCTATGAACTCTTAGTTCATGAAAATTGAAAGGTGTGCTCTTGATGGAGTGGTGCGATAGTCCAACTGTTATGGAAAGCAGTTTGGAACTATACTAAGAAAGTGACAAAAATGTCCTTATTAGGCACATTTCCCTGAAGAAGTCAGTGTTAAAAAGAAAGGCCTCAGGGGCAGCTAGGTGGCCCACTGGATAGAGCAATCAGGCCTGGAGTTGAGAGGACCTGAATTCAATTGTGGCCTTAGATACATTCTACTAGTGTGACCCTGGGCTAGTCACATAACTCTATTTGCTTAGCCTTTGCTTTTCTTAGAGTTGTTACTACGACAGAAAGTAAGGGTTAAGAAAAAAAGAAGGAAAAGAAAGGCCTCATATACACCAAAATATTTTTAGCAGCACTTTTTTCTAGTAGCAAAGAACTTGGAAACAAAATTCCTTCAATTGGAGGAATGCTAAACAAATTATGTTCTGAATATGATAGAATTTGCTGTAAGGAACAGTGAATATGATAAATACAGAGAAACATGGGAAGATACAACTCTTGAAAAATGAAGTAGAACCAGGAAAACAATATATAAATTTATTAGAACATTACAAATGGAAAGAATAGTGATTGAAACTGAATACTGTGAAATGGTATTGACTAAGCTTTGTCCTAAAGAAAAGAGATATAAGGAATCATCTGCTTTTTTGCAGACATTTGAGACTGAGTATGGAGCATTGCATACAATATTAGACTTTTTTGATGCATTGGTTAATTTTCCCCCCTTTTAAATTCTTTGTTATAAACCACGATTTCTGGGGGCAGCTGGGTAGCTCAGTGGATTGAGCTAGGTCAATCATAGGTTCAAATCTGACCTTAGACACTTCCCAGCTGTGTGACCCTGGGCAGGTCAAAGGACGACTTTCTGTGAGCAGGAGAGAGAATAGATATACTGGGGAATATAGATGATATAAAAACAAAAGATAGCAATAAAACTTCATTTAAATAATGAAAAGTATCAAAGTGTACTTTGCTTTTTGAGAAACTAAAGAGGTCTGAATAGAGTTGAATTGATATTCAACAAGTTAAACTTTGTTAAGTGCGTGTATTTATGTTTATTATCAATACTTAGCATGATCAAAAAAGTTACTGAATTTAAAAAATTGGTCCCTGTTTTGACATTTTATTTTTAAATTAATTTTTGTTTTCATTATTCTGACCTTGATAAATGTCAATAAACATCAACATTTCCTTAGAAAGTAAAACATTTATAAAAGAGGATTCTCTATGAAACCAGTGATTCTTCCAAAAACATTAGTCTTCACCTATAGTTTTATCAACTCTGTCAAAAGGTAGATAACAATGCTTCATCAAAGGTCCTTTGGTGAAGTGCTTTTTCTTTGCTTTGATCAGAGTTCATACATCTTTCAAAACTTTTTTTATATTTGTGCTCATCTCAGTTTGCATCAGGTATTAAATGTTTTCCCAAGATTTTCTGAAATGGTCTCTTTCATTATTTCTTTTGGTGAAGTTGTACTCCATTCTATTCAGATTTGTTCAGCTATTTCTTAATTGATGAATATCACCTTAGTTAAGAAAATGGGGAAAATAAGATTGATTTGATCTTGTTATTGATTCCATTTTGTATCACTGCAAACATTTTTGTAACTGCCAGAGTCAGGTTTCATTTATCTCAGAGTTAAATTTGGAAATTCAGCTTTCCTGTAAATCACTTATTCTCTCTGAGCTAAGTTTAGAAGTTCAGATCTGCCAATCTGTTCTGTTCTTATGTCAAGGAAATCTGTTATCTTTGAAGGATGCAGGTGAACACTAGGAGTCTGATCTGTTATCTGTGATCTGAGGTTGTTTGGTTCACTTTGGTTAGATTGCCTTTGCAGTTGAACATTTCTTAGTGACTGAATTTAAGTAGAGATTTCCAGTTAGTCACATTGTTCTTTATGTCTATGATGCTGCAAGCTTTGTAACTAATCATAATGTTTTCCCTATTCATGATGCTATGAGCTTTGTAACCAGTTATACTGTTTTTCCTATCTCTGATGTTGCCTTCTATTTTGGATGCTCCTCCTTTTGTATATAAAAATTCAGTTGTCTTCGTTTGGGATCTTAGCTTTGTTGAGGAGACCAAGACCTGTTTATTAGCAAATTCATGTTTTTTCAATAAATTATCTTTGGAACTTTGTGCCTCAGTTTACTTTGATTTAAATCATAACAATTGCCAGTTCTCTCCTTTTATCTTTTCAGACCTATCTTCTGAAGATGAAGTTTGTTTTCCCAGTTACTATTGCTTCCTCAAAATTATCTTCCCACTCCCCTTCTTTTTCACCCAACCCCTCCATCTATTTCCTGTTGAGTTGAATATGTCTCTGTACCAAATTATTTGTGTATTCAGCTGTGACCCTTTTGCTTGGTTCATATGAGAGTGAGGTTCTCCTGATGCCTTCTTTTCTCTGTGTTTTGCAAACTCTTGTTTCACATCTCTATTATGAGAAAAGATAAATTCCATCCCATTCTTTATTCTTTTGACCCTAGTATATTTTACTCATCGTTCTTTTTCCTCTTTTCAACCTTATAGCATAGAGCCAGTCTTTTCCCAGGTCCCCTTTGCTTGTCTTACTTAATATTCTCAGTACCCTTTGAGGACATTAAGGTTCTGAAGGAACACTTATTTCTTCTCTCCCCAGTATTGTGTTATCATTTATTTAATCATTGTATAGCTCTATTGTTCATATAAATTGATTTTTCTCAGTTTCTCTTTATAAGACTTCTGTTTGCATTTTAGAGTTCTTACTCAGTGTTAGTCTTTTCATCAGGAATGTTTTATTTCAAAAAGTAATAATTCTTGGCTATTAGACTTTGGAATAATGTAAGAATTAATATTTCAAGATTTCCCCCATCATTTATGGTAGAAGCTGCTAGATTTTGTGTGAGTTTGACTGTAATTCCTTCTTTATACTTGAACTCTTTATTTCTGGCTGCTTGCATCTTTTCTTTGACCTGGAAGCTTAGAGAATTTTGTATGTGACTTTCCTGGACTTTTCCTTGTAAGGTTTCTTTCATGAGGTGATGGTAAATTATTTCTATTTTTGTTTTGCTCACTAGTTTTGATTTCAGAAGTTTTCATTTATGATTTTTTTTTTTTTGCAAATAAGGAATGCAGGGTTTTGTTTTGTTTTTTGGTTGTTGTGATAAGGTTTTCTAGGAGTGTGATTATTTTCAAATTATCTTTCCTTGACCTCTTTTTCATTTTCGTTGTTTTTCATAGCTGATACTTTTTTCTTCTTTTTTTTCCCCTTCATTTTCAAAACTTTTTTTGATTGTGTTCCAATATTTCTTCTAGTCTCATGAAGTCATTGGTTTCACTTGGTCTTTTTTAATTTGTTGGGAGTTTTTTTACTTATTTAAGATTTTCCAGCTTATGTTCTAAGATATTTATTGTTTGTCCAATTCTTTTCTCCAGAGCTCTTACCTCATTTACAGTTTCATTTTTTTATCTCATTTCATTTCTTCCAAATATTCTTATAAGAGTCTTTTAGCCAAGCCATTTTGTTTTCTCTGAGCTTGAAAAGTTGTGGTGGAGTGACTGACTTTCTTATTTTGATTGTATCTCTTGGTCATCTTTTGAACGATGAAATTTCTTCACTGTGTTACATAGTGTTGTCTTCTGTTGACTCATATCCAGCCTCAGCTCCTCATGTGGGACTTGGGAGATTCTTTACCTTCCTTTGTTCTTGGAAGTATTAATTTCATTATAAATAATCAGTCTTGGCATATAATTGGGGAAAATAGTTTCCAGGTATTTATTTCCTAAATGTTATGAATGTTTTCTTTTGTTTTTTTTTTTGATGCCATTTGATTTGAAGAGTATTTTGTAATCATATTCATGTAATATGTGTGTTTTGGAAGGTAGACTTCCAACTATTTTATGCTGTCTATAGGTTATTTCAAGTGGAATGTCTTTCTGCTGCATTTTATTGGTGATAAAGAGAAATATTAATGATTTGTGTGGGTTTATTTAATCTTGCAACTTTGCTGAAGTTAATTGCTTTTATTAGTTTTTTGGTTGACTCTCTAGGGTTCTTTTAAATCATCCTATTCGCAAAAAGTTATAGTTTTGTTTCTTCATTGCTTATATCTATTCCTTAACTTCTTTTTCTTGTCAAATTATTATAGCTAGTATTTCTAGTACAATATTGAATCCTTGCTTCATCCCAGTCTTATTGGAAATTCTTCTAGCTTATCCCCATTACAGATTTTGTTAATGAAAGCATTTAGAGATACAGATTTGCCACCAGAAGACTGATTTACTTGCATTCTTTAAGTTTTGTTTTGTTTTGTTTAAACCTTTACCTTCTGTCTTAGAATTGATATATCAATTCCAAGGCAGAAGAGGAGCAAGGGCCAAGTATTTGGGGTTAAGTGACAAGTTTTAATAAGTTGTTTCCTTGTTATAATTTTCTTTGGAAATTTTCTGTGGTTTCTTTAATTTGTTCTTTGACTTATTAGTTCATTAGGATTTGCTTGTCAATCTTGATGTCTCAAATATTGTTCTCATGAACATCATATTGCCAGATTCTGTATTTTAATCCATTCTGCTATCCTTTTCTATTTTATGAGTGAGTTCATTCATGTTTATGATTAATTGTGTATTTCTCTACATCTTTTCCTCTTATACTTTTTTCTCTCCATTTCTGACTCCCTTCTCCCCATATATATCCCTTTACACAGAAGAAAGTGGTAAAGGAGGGGGTTTGCTTAATTAATACTTGTCTTCACTTAGTTTTTTCCCCCCAATTACATGTAAAAAGTTTCCAGCGTTTTTCAAAGTCTTGAATTCTCTCACTGCCTTCTTTCCCCCTGACCTCCCATCCCCTTTGAGAAGGTAAGCCATTTCATATAGATTTTACTTGCCTTCTGCACTTATTGATAGAATGTTAAAACTCTGTTTGGTCCTGATCTTCTTGGACTTCTGCCACTGTCTTTCACTTCCTCAAATGTCCTTAGAGTGTTGATAGGTTTTATACTTTGTTGGATTGTCTGAGGCTGTGGTCTTCAGGACCTTCTGTTGAACCTCTCTATAGTCAGAGTGCTGGGTATATTCCTTACCCTACTTCTATACCCTTTCAATACTGAACACTACAACATTTTGTGTCCTTGGAGCGTCTCTCATTTGAACATTTGGCAACCTCTTTTTTTTAAATACCTTGTACTCTTTTCTATGGTAGATAACTTTCAGTGAGCTTCTGGCTCTTTATGCATTTTGATGCTAGATGAAGGCATTTACTTTATTTTCTCAATAAATTTTTTGGTCTTTATTCAATCTGGTGTTATTTTTAGGTAATTGAGTATATTTAGTAGAGATAGGATCATCTGTTGACCTTTCATGCTGCCATCATTAGTTTATCCATTACTTTCTCAACTATTCTCCCTCTTCTCCATGGTATCTTCCCATTTAAATTATTTCAGCACAGCTAACCAATATGTATCTATAATGGACTTATTTGATTATAACTAAAAGCATGTATTATTTTCAAATTTTGTAATGATTTGACTTAAACAATTTGGAATTATCATTGTCCTTGTTATTGGATGTGAGTTTTGTTGTTTTTTAAGTAGTTTATCATTTATATTTCCGTTGTCTGTGTATATTCTGTTTTACTTTCCTCAGAAGCTTATATGTTGCTTATATTTTCCTGAATTCATAGATATAGAGGTGGAAGGGATTTTCAGAGTCCCCTAATTTAACTTCCTCATTTTGTATTTGAGCAAACTGTGGCTCAGTGAGGTTAAGTGAATTGCTTAGAATTTGAATGAATTCTAAATCCAAATTCAGCATATTTTCCTCTGAACAAAACTGCCTAAAATTTATCATTCCTTTTGGTAGAATAACTTTATATTCATATAACACAGTTTGTGCACTTCATTTCCCAAACCTTTGGTAGAATGTTTGAAAACATATTCTGAAGAATATTTTGGTACATGTGGAACTTTCCTTTTATTATTGACCTTCTTTGGATGTACAGTAGTATGATTATTACAGCAAAAGGTATAAACATTTTAACAATCAAGCATTGTCTTAGTGAATTCTAAATTACTTTTCTAGAAGGTTGAACCAATTAATAGCTTCATCAGCATCAGATTGTTGTATTTGAGTTTTCCTACCCTTTTTCTTTTTCTCCTTAAAAAAAAACAAAACAAAACCCCCCAAAAAGCCTTTATTTTCTGTCTTAGTACAAACTTTTAAGAAGGAAGAAGGGCAAGGGCTATTAGGCAAATGGAGTTAAATTACTTGCCCAGGATCGCATAGCTAGGAGGTGTTTGAGGCCATGTTTGAAACCAGATCCTTCCAGAACTGGTGCTCTATCCACTGTGCTACCTAGTTGCGGTAAACATTGCCTTTTTCTGTCTTTTCCAATATTTTTTCAATCTGAACCTAAGGCAATAACCTTAGACTTTTAATTTTGCCATTCTCAAAAATGCAAAATACTACTCATTTCTTTGTTGAAAAAGATATTAGCATTTGATGGTAAAAAATATGAAAAAATGTGAACAGTCTCTTCAAGTGAGCAGTGCATCAAAAAGCAGGAGATTAGGCTCTAGATTGTCTTTGGGAAATTGCAGAGGTCTTATAAAATAACCTCAACCTTTTCTCTGAAACACAGACCCATCTTCTAATATCAACTGTCTTCCAGTATTGATTCATATCTTGTAGAAATAGAATTCTACTGTCTCTGAAGAATTAAAATGTTCATCACTCAGAGCATTGATGAAGCGATGAAGCGCATGATAGATATGAACAGACTGCAACATGGTATAAAAAGGGAATTATGCTAGAGAACATCATCAAAGAAACGTGTGAAAGGGAAAAAATGGCCTGGTCATGATGTCAAAGGAAAGTGAGAAACCTTAACAGCATATTAGGTGGGTACCCCTGTGGTAAACTTGAAGATAGGTCATGGACGGGAGTCTCAATCAACAAGCATCTGTTAGGTATCTCCTATTTCTGAGATATTCCAATAGGTGTTGGGGATTCGGAGACAAAAGGAAAATAATTTCTGCCCTCAAGGAACTTGGAGTTTAATGTTGGAGAAAATGTATACACATAGGTATATGCTATAAGTTTTAAAGCTCTTCTCCAAAATGTGGTGCTTAACTCTAGTTTGGAGAGAAACCAGCTGGGTTTCTAAGAGGTGGAGAAGAGAAGAAAATGCCTTCCACAATTGGTGGGGTTCCTTTTCCAAAGATACTGAGAAAGGAGATGGCAGGAAGATAGCCAAATCAACTGAACCAAAGTTTGTGGAGGGAGTTATTTAGTTTTTAATTTCATTTTTGTTTAAAGAAATTTACTTAAAGAAATAAAGATTGTTGTTTGCAATAAGTTGTTGGTTAGTAGGAATTTCCAGTGATTTCTAATTTTCTTTTGGTTTCAACTGGTGATTTTGTTAGGGTAGGAAACTTCTTGGTGTGAAAGCTCCCTACAACAATGCTTATCAACATCTTTACATTGTAAAGTCTTAGGGAGGTTCTTGGGGCACTGAGAGATTAAGAAACTTTTCTACTTCTCCTACTTACTTGTTCTAGAGGAAAGACTTACACCAATGATGGACAACCTTTTGAACTTGGTGTGTCATAATTTGCCCCCAAACCAAGCATAACTCAAGTGGTGTGTCACTTTGAGAAAAAACCCCATAATTTTGCGATATTTATAGTTTAAATAACAAAAATATATAATTGTAATATATAACTATTTAATAAACCAAAAACTAATTATTTAACTTTACCTGCTTAGTGACTTCTTTGTTCATCTGTCAGTTGGTTTCTTTTTTGGTCATGATATTATTTAACTTGTGTGGGGTGCCGTAAACTAAGATAAGTGGGGGGAGGGGGGGGGGAGAATTCTTTAACTAACCTGCCTATTAGTGCCTTTTTTGTTGCTGAATTTCATTGGCTAAATCTTCAATTGAGGGCTGGTATTTTGTACACTTCAAGCCCAAGCAAGTGCTATTAACTTCATCTGTCAATCTGTTTCTTTTGTTGGTTTTGATATTATTTAATGCTGAGAATAAGATCTCACAAAAGTACGAGGAGGGAAAAATTGTGAGTAAGGCCATTGCTGTATTTTTTCAGGGTGCTAAAAGTGTCTGGTAATCGGTTCCAGGCACTCCTCCATTGCAAGTGGTCTGGAGCCCGGCCCAGTTCTTCCTCAGGCCCGGCCCTGCCCTGCCCCAGGCTGCAGCTGCCATCTACCTGCCCACCCCCATGCTTCTCTCAGGAGCTCCTCTAACAAACTACTCCTTTCTTCCCTGCCGGAGCCCCATGAGCCCCAGCTGCCTGACATGTGCTGTTTCCCCCCTACCACTTCCCTCCTCACCATGGCTCCAAGGTGTGCTGAGCCCGCATGCCACTGCATGTCATAGAAAATGGCTACACGTGTCATAGGTTCGCCATCATGGACTTAAACCCTGGTCTCCTTGATGGCAAGGTGTATGTGTGTGAGCAAAAATCAACATAATCCATTTTTTATATCATCAACTTAAAATATCAAAACCTTTGTCACAAATATACATAGTCCCAACTTCCTTGACTTTCTTTAAGACCCAGTTTCTACAATCTTCTACCAATCTTCTACAAGAAGCCTTTCCTGATCTTCCTAAATGTTAGGGCTTGAACTTACCTTGTTAGAATGTAGTTGTTTGTATGTTGTCTTCCCCGTTAGACTGTGAACTTCTTTCTTGAGAGAAGGGACTATCTTTTGTCTTTTCTTTGTATCCTCAGCACTTAGCTCAGTATCTGACACATCTTAGGCCCTTAATAAATGAATAAATGTTTGTTGATTAAATAACTTCATCCCTGATCTTATTGGAAAGTCCTCTAGCTTAATTCCCTATTTACATAGAATTTATATTGACACTTGATCTTAGATAAGGAAAGGCCAACCCCTCTTTGTTTTCTAGAGTTTTTAACAGGAATGGATATTTTATCTTTTCAAAAGCTTTTCTTTTTTTACATCTATCGATTATATTATTTTTAATTTTGTTATTATCATTGTCATTTAGGTTGATAATTTTCCTAATATCAAGCCAACTCTTCATTCTTGAAATAAATCCAATTTGGTCCTAGTGCATACATGTTGCTATAGTCTGATAATATATTATTTGAAAGTTTTTCATTTGAGCTCATTTAAGATACTGATTTGTAGTTTTCTTTCTCTCTTGTTTTGATTCTCCTTGATAATATGTATCAGGAGTCGTATTATAGAAGGGATTTAGGATTTATTTGCAAAGCTAGTATGGAACTGTCTTGTAAAGAACTTCAAATTCCAAACAAAAGAAGTTTCTATGTGGTCCCATTGGAATTTATTGATTAAATGGCTGACATGGATAGTCAAACTTCTTTAGTGTTTCTGTGATTATAGAGATTGTATCTTGTGGAGAAACGCTTGAAAGTCACAAGAATATTGCAGTAGTCCAGATGAGAGATGATGACATAAATGAGGGTTGGTCTCCTTTATTAGCAATATTACTAGTATTAATGTTACTAATTTGACTGAGTATTTCATTTATTGTGATATTTTGATAACTTTTACTAATGGCTTACAGTTTTAAAAGAAGAAATAGAACTATTTGTTCACATCTACATAGATGTGTTTAGATTTCCTATAATCAAAGATGCTTGATGGATTTTTTCCCCCTCACTCCATAAATTTTCTTTTTTTATTTTATTTGTGCCAAATCTTTTTTATTTGTAATTTATAGTTTTTATTAAATTAAAATTTTTATTTATAATTGAATAAGATGGTAGAGTGAAAACTAATGCTAGATTTGGTGTTAGGGAACTGGAATTCAAATCTTGTTTCTGCTCCTTACTACTTGGATGTCCTTGGGCAAAGTAATTTAAGCTCTCCAGACCTTAGTTTTCTCATTGATAAAATTATAGTGTTGAACTAGATGGCCCTTTCAGCTCTAAATTTCAATTCCCTTGTCCTTACCCTCTCTGTTCCAGTGATTTTGAATCCCTTGGTGTCATCAATCTTTATTTTCCCAAACCCCACTACTCCTTTCCCTTATTCTCATTCCCTGAAACCTACCCCTCCTAATTCTAGTTCTCTTTGGACACTAAGTAATGTCTTACTTAAATGCTATCCACCTCTTCCTTTTCTCTCTGGGATGCTTCCTGTCCCACTAGTCACAAACTTGCAATTTCATCTTAAATCTTTTCCTTTCCCAATCCTTCCATCTTTTGACTCTCACTGAAACCTGGCTTCCCTGGTGACATAGCCTTCTTTTATACCACTGGATGTATTTTCATTCTTCTCCAACCCCTCTTCCCACCAATGGCTACTTGGTTTAGTTGAAATACTCCTTGTTTCTCATGGGTATTTATGGTCTTATATCCTTCCAGGATATTAACTCCTGCCTTCATATTTCAACTTTCTTATTGATGCTCCTTGAGCACCTTTATACTCATTACATGTGACTATTTCTTTCTTTTTTTTTTTTAATCCTTACCTTCTGTCAGTACTGTGTATTGGTTCCAAGGCAGAAGAATGGTAAGGGCTAGGCAATGGGGGTTAAGTGACGTGCCCAGCGTCACACAGTTAGGAAATCTCTGAAGTCACATTTGAACCTAGGACCTCCTGTTTCCAGGCTTGGCTTTCTATCCACAAAGCTACCTAGCTGCTTGACTTGTTTTTTCATCCTACAAAGGTAGTCATACTCTTGATTTTTCTGTTTCTCAAAAATGTGCCATTTCCATGTTCATTAACTCTGAAATTTCCTGATCTGATCATGAAACACTCTGCCCAGACCCATTACAAATTTATCACGTATTTGCACTTATACTCTCACTACTGCTTGACCATCCTTTTATACATTCTGAATTAACTCACTATCCTGCTCAGGTCAGCAACTCTTCCAAACCTTTTCATCTCTCCACAAATGTCCTATGACTGCCCCATCCACACCCTCTCAATTGAGAACCTTGCTTTATTTTACTATAAGAACTGAGGCTATTGGCCTCAGTTTCCTCTTCCTCATCATCCTGAATCATTCAGATGCCTTCTGCTGCTATCTCAACTATACCAGTCTCACAGAGTGGTCTTTCTCTTTGCCAAGAAAATCCCTCTGTATGCACAACAAATGTTCTCCAATAGATTGTTTCTTCTGTTTTCCTCACTTTCTCACTTTTTCAATCTCTCCCTGTCTACTGGCTTTCTCCCTACTGTCTATAAACATATTCGTATGTTTTCCATCCTCAAAAACCTTTCCTTAATCCTTCTGACTTTCATAGCATTCTCTTTTTGTATCTAAACCACTTCAGGGCTAGTGTTTCTACTTATTCTCTTCTTAACTCTCTAGTCTGGCTTCCAACATCATCATTCAACTGAAATTACTCTTTCCAAAATTACCAATCTCTCTTAATTACTAAATCTAATGACTTCCCCATCACATTCCACTTTTTTACTTTTCTCTGAAGCTTTTGCATTATTGTTATTATTTTTTCTAGTTCTATAAAATAACTATTTGGTAGTTTGATTGGTTACTTAGTAAACTTTTGTGACTCCTTATAATTTCTAAATTAAATATAAAATACCATGTTGGTGTTCAATGCCCTTCATAACCTAATTCCTTCTTACTTTTCAAGTCTTTTTATATTACACTCAGCCCCCCCCCCCATCCAACTCTCATATTTTTTATTAGAAATACTTGAAAGTCTTAAGGTCCCTCTTTCCCCTTTTAGTATTATACTCAGTTTTTGTAGGACAAGTTTTTTTGTTTTGTTTTAAGTCTTTATCTTTTTTTTTTTTGCATTGTATTTCAAGATCTCTGATATTTAGGAGAAGCTGCCAAGTCTTATGTGGATATTGAGCATAGTTCCATTGTACATCATTGTCATCATAATAGCTTGCATTTATATAAATGCTCTAAGGTTTGCAAAGCACTTCACAAATATTTCATTTGATTCTCACAACAGTCCTGGTAGTTAGTTTTATTGCCCCCATTTTAGATTTGGGGAAACTGAGGCAGACAAAGATTAAGTTACTTGCTTTGAGTCTTAACTGGTCTAGTACTGAATTGAATTTGATTGACGAACCAGTACTCTATCCACTTTACCTACTCATGGGTCTCTAAAACCTATAAACTTCTTTTTGGATGCCTGAAATGTTTTTTTTTTTTTTGCCACAGGATTTTGACTGTGACTTTTCTGGGATGGGGGAGGGGGAGTCTTCCTTTCCCGAGGTAATTCATGCATTCTTTTTGTCTTTATTGTGTCCTCTGGGTCTGATAGATTGGAGCAGTTTTCACTTATTATTTCTTGAAATATTTTGTCCATACTTTTTTTCATTTTCCCATTTTTCAAAGAATGTGATTATTCTTAATTGTCTTTCTATCTGTTTTCCAGGTCAGTTTCTGATAGCAAGATAACTTCCTTCTATTTTTTTCAATCTTCTAATTTTGTTTCAGTATTTTTTCTTGTCTCATAGTCATTGAATTTGATTTTCTCAATTCTAGTTTTCAGAGTCCATATCGTGCCTATGATTTACTATATTTTCTTCGAAGCTACTTATTATCCTTTTAATTCTTTTATTTCTTGCTTCACTTCTTCTAAATCAGGGGTCTCCAAACATTTTACACAGGTGACCAATTCACTGTCCCTCAGACCGTTGGGGGGCCGGACTATAAAAACCTAAATAGTCTGTGGAAAATGTTTTTTTTTTCTTTTGAGGATCTTAAGAGTCAGATTTGCAATAATTTTTAATGCTGGTCATAATCTAATGTTGATTTACTAATTTCTCCAGTTTTAGTCCATGAATTAGAGCTTTAGGGGCATGGCCAAACTTTGTTCTGTGCTACACTTTTTAGTTTTGAGTGTTGGGCCTTGTTTGGTCTTACCAAGGAGTACCCTGTGTTTTTGTGCTACCAATTTTTCCTTCTTTCTTCACCTTCCACTTTTGAGTTTCAGAGTGCTGAATCTCCAGAATTCTCTATTCTTTGTATTATTTAGACCATGGAGCTCTAGGGTCCAGACCTTTTTTTTTTTTATCATTCAGTCTGGTGTGAACTTCCAAGTTTTGCTGCATTGGTATGTGAGAACTGATAAGTGTTGTTTCCTGTTCAGGCTGCCATCTTGGCAAGACATTCTAAACCTGTTTGTTGGTTTTTTGTTTTTTTTTTTTATGGGAGTTTTCAAACTACATTGACAGGATACAGTCAAGCTTGGGAAAGGAATCATAGCTAGAGGCTAAGCTGTAAGAGAAGGGGCTACTTACAATGGGTCTAAAGGATGGTTCCTGCCCTGGTGTGGACTTCCTGCCCTGGTGTGGACTTCTTGGGAAAGGGTCTGATACAATAGGGGAGACTACCTAAAACAAAGAGGGTCCTTAGCATATGCTCAGTCTTGCCCTACTAGGATTGTCATTCTCCTGAGGGTCTCCCTCTCAGTCTGGAACTGCCAGCCTGGGATTCCCTTCAGGGTAGATTCCCATGGGAACAGGGAACAAGTACAACTTTCGGGTTTCCAACCTATAAGTTAGTCCTAAAACTTGGGGTTCATCAGATCCCACTAGACCACAAATTTGAGATTCCTAGATTCCATGTTGACAGGTTGCAGAAAATACATCACAGGTCTTGGTTGAGTTTAGAGATTCATTAGGAATAAAACCCTCATTTGCATTTATATATTTTTCTTGAAAACTTTCCAAGGCTCCCATCCATCTCTTATCTCTGATGAGTCTTCCAACTGCCCATAGAGTAAGGCTGAGCAGAGAATGTTATCCTCATTTGAAAGGCTGTCCTGGGGAAAGGAATAGCATTTTGCCCTTCTTGATTCTAGAAGGCCCATCTAGGAGAAATGGATGGAAGTTTCCTTGAAGCCTTTTGAGTCTAGATGGAAGGTAGGTTGCTCCTTACCAAAGGACACCTGGAGGTATTCAAATAGAGAGGGGAGGCCCAGCTGCTTGCTTTTACTGGGCTGTTGGTGGGATCAATTGCCCTCTTGGGTCCCTTTTGCTTTTGAGATTCTTTAACTCTGTGACCATTGATGAGATGGAAACACCTGTGAGAGAGGCCTGTGACTCACCTAAAGATTTTTTTTTAATCATATTTATCATTTTATAAAATAGGTCAAAGTAGAAAAAAAGGCATTTAAGTTCAGGTTGACATGATGGATTGTTCAGTGACAGATAAGCATGAAAATTCTTCCCTCTATCTATTTTGTTTACATCAGCTTTACTTAGAAGTTAATTTTGAAGTATTATAGCCTCCCAAACCATTAAACTACATTGGGTGACAAGAACTTTCTTGATTTGACATTCTTTTATGCTGTCTTCAGTGTTTTTGGTGACCTGAGGTGCTGTCTATATTCAGAAGGACAAGAAATAGATGATGAAGAAAAAAACCCAGCTTCCTTTTAGTGATCTTTTTCTTTTGTTATGTTTCTTAACATAGCTCTTCTCCACTACAGAGTAAGCTGTCTTTTGTGACAGAAATCTGAAAAGGAAAAGAAAGCAGTTCAGAAAACTCATCTATACTTCTGTTTTTGACAATGTATACAACATTCCATATCCATAGTCCCTCACCTCTTCAATGAAGAGAGAGGGAAGTATGTTTTCTTAACTCTTCTCCATGACTGAGCTCTGTCAACATAATTATTCAATTCTCAGATGTTCATTTTTGTTTTTGTTCTGTTTATATTGTGGTGGTTTCTGTGGTTCAGTTTATATGTCATCCCATGCTTCTCCAACTCCTCCATGCTTTTTGTTTTTCTCAACTTCTTTCATTTTAGAATTTTTTCATGTAGATTCGCTTTTCTTCTACTCTGTTCTTTGTGTTTTAAAATTCTGCTTGTAGAGCTCTGATCTTTGTCTTTCTGAAGATTTCCTCCTAATCTTTTATTTCCCCATTGGACCAGTCTGGAAGTTCTTACTGTTCCATGAACCCTGGGGAATTGAGAAGATTCTCTTTTTCATTGGGTGGTTTTCCTTCAGAATGTAATATTTGTTCATGGAACTCTTCCAGAGGGTTTTCTTTATGAAGCTTTCCATTGGTTTATGTGCTGCTGAGCCAGGTCACCAAATATAGGCTTTCTGTGTTACTCACATCTATTCCATGTGATTCCCTCCTTATTCCTCAGTATCTCCCTTCTCTACTGCTATAACATTGATCTTCTCAGCCTCTTTGCATTTTGATGTGTTGAAGGTCCTTCTAGTTTGAGGCTCTGGGAGGATGAGTCCAGGTGCCCTTTGGGGTGCTAGCCCTCTTTCCTTCTGTCTTGCCTTCATGACTTTCTGGTCTTGGACTTTGAGTATAGCTTGTGTCTTTCATTCTCCAATTGTTTTTCTTTTTCTTCCCCTCTGTTGGTTTTTAAAAAAAATCATATCACTTTGATTTTCTGGAAAAAAATTTATGTCTAATTTATATGCTTGATATTATTGGATAAGCAGCTATGTACTTGTGTAAGCAGTCTTCTACTGCTTGTTGAATGGTTTGTTTTTTCTAATATACTTTTTAGTTTTTTAAAACTGGTATCAGATTGCTTGGATTATTACCATTTAATCATATATTTTAAAATATAATAGACCCCCTTAGGTATGAAGTATTTTAGAAATGTTTGTCCCAAAGGAATAAGAATATATAAAAAAGTAGCTGGCAATTATATGGAACTTTAAAGTTTGTAAAACATTTTATGTATTTTATATGAGGGTAGGTACTATCATCCCTATTTTACAGATAGGGGAAAATATAAAAGATACATAGAAACATTTGCATCTCTATAATCATTTGTCTTTTTTTGTTGTTTGTTTAGAAGTTTCTTGATAGTGTATTCTTTTCCTTCATGATACACTGTTGCACATTTGCATCTTTCCTGATCTTTATATTTAAACTTATTTCATTACTGAATGAGAGACTTGCTTACAAAGTGAGCACACCTCCTTACCACAAGTATTTTACTTTTAATCTTGGAGAGTATCTTGCAACTTTGAAAGAGTCAGAAAGCACTTAGAATGAATTTGAATGAAATATTTCTTCAACTAGAATTTATCTTGCTATTTATTTATAATCAATAGCACATCTCTGCCTGTGAACCCATCAATTTGACTGAACCTTGGCCTGTTGATTTGAAAAAAATATATAAGTTCAGAAGCTGAAAATGTAAGGATCCAGATCTGAGATCATCAATAGGATTTCCCCACTGTTAACTATTTGCTTTATTGTGTCTTTGTATTTGTTGTACCACTGATTTTGTAAGAGAATCATCAATTTAAGGTTGCCAGCTGGCTCTTTTCTTCTCAAAGTATATTAGACAGTTCCATATAAAATTTGTCAGAACCTTGGTTATTTTTATGCTAGCAAAGTCTTAAGTTTTCTCAGATCAAATCAGTTATAAGATAAAGTGTCTTTGCATAATATTGATAGGGAATGCTTAAGTTTAATTTAGAGACCTTTGGAGGGCAGAATGCAAAGTAAAGAAGTTAGTTAATAAAATTCCATGTTTATTTCAAACTTAAGGTAGACTCAAACACAGTAGTACAAGTTAAACAGTTGCCACAGTAATGTATAGGAAATAACACTGAGGCATCAAAACATTGAATAATGTAGTACTATGTTGTGATTTTATTTTTTTCCTTTGATTTTTTCATTTTTTCATTTTATTTAGTTAATTTAGAATATTTTCCCATGGTTACAAGATTCATGTTCTTTCCCTCCCCTCCCACCAATCCCCTCCCTTAGCTGATGTGCAATTTCACTGTGTTTTACATGTGTCATTGATCAAGACCTATTTCCATATTATTGATATTTGCACTAGGGTGATCATTTAAGAGTCTACATCCCTAATCATATCCCCATGACCCATGTCATCAAGCAGTTGTTTTTCTTCTGTGTTTCTACTCCCACAATTTTTCCTCTAAACGTGAATAGCATTTTTGCTCATAAGTCCCTCTGAATTGTTCTGGATAGATTCACATTCAATCACATTGCTCTGTGTTGTGATTTTAGAGGAATAATGATAAAACATAACTTTCCTCTTCATAGAAAGGTGATGGACTAGGGGTATTTATAAAGATTTACTTTGGCCAGGTAATTGTGTATACCTTGGCATGATAATTGTGATGTTTCACTTAACTAATTATACTCCTTTGTTACAAGGAAGAACTTTATTAGAAGAGGTCTATTAGGAAATGATAACTCTTTGCAAAACAGAAAACTTCAATAAAATATTTGATTAGTTATATGAGAACATTTAAAAATATAAAGATCTTTGATGTTCCCAAACATAAATCAGTGATAAGTAGATTGATCACAAATCTAAATTTCACATATGAAGTGGTCTGTTGCTTGAGGCTAACTCTAGTAATAGACCAGAATGTAAACTCTGGCACACTAGATTTAAAAGAAAGGTCACCTAAAGAAATAAAAAAAAGGAGCACAAATAAAAGATAAAATGATAATATAATTATAGCTGAAGACTATTAAAATTAGTTGTTCTGACTATGACTGAATGGACTATATGACCTCACACTTAAACCTTCCTCTTTATCAGAAATATAGAGAATCCCATCTATTGCTTTGTGGTTTCCAAGAGGCCAGCAATTTTGGACTGGCAGTATAGCTAGAGAAATTAACTCCAAATTCTTTATGTTGAAATATTCCCTACATAGCATAGTGACTCAGTGTTTAAATCTGACTAAAAAACACTAATTTATAAAAGCAAGAGAGGGGTAAGAGACCAAAGGTCTCAGATTATATATTACTTTATTACGAGTCAAATTAAGAACCATCAATTTCATTCACAAATAAGAGGATAACTATAGTGCTGAATGGGACTTCAGGTTTATACTCCCAATATATAGCCTCCTTAAATAGGCTATCACATGTAGCAACTCCTAAAGTTTCCAAAAATCTTAAAACCCATAGGAAATAAATTGTAATTGTTTAATAGAAGACACTGTCTTGATGGTTTTGGTATGATTTAGGTACTTAAAAGTCAGTCAACAAACATTAAATATTTACTGTGTGTCTGACACTGTGCTAAGTGCTGAGATTACAAAGAAAAGCAAGAAATCACTGGGCAAAACTAGGGCTTTCAGAAATTAATTTTTAGTCAAAGTTTCATTAGTGTAGTGACTAAAAATTTTAGCTTTATCAGTTATTTTGTCATCAGCCTCAAAAGCTGATCCTTAAAAAAATAACAACTTCCTTTTTAAATACTGTGGATTGACAGAATTTTTACCTTTCTTTTCTTAAAGATTGAATCCAAGCATGGAACTAACCTTGATATAAAGGTTAGTAATAGTAATGTATATTGAAGAGCTTTGAACTCTAATATATGTGTGTGTGTGTGTGTGTGTATATGTGTAGTAATAAATGTATGTGTGTGTGTATATATATATATATTTGATTCTGGAGGTGATAGAGAATCATTATAGGGCTTATTGAATGGAGAGGAGGATGACCTGCAGTTTGTCAGAAGATCACTTTAACAGTTAAGTTGAGGTAATATAATTTGTTAGTTATTCCCCCAAAATGTGGGTACTTTCTTTGTTTCCAGTTTTTTGCGACTACAAAAAGAGCTGTTATAAATATTTTTGTACTTCCAAGGTTCCCCCCTCTCTTTTTTAACTCTTTGGAGGAATATGCTTCATAATTCCTATCTCTGAGTCAAAGAATCTGCAGTTTGGTGCATAACAGTGTAAATAGTAAAGTAACAAAGTCACAATTACAGAATAATTTAGTTGAAAGGGACCCCCAAAGGTCATTTAATTTTCTTATTTAAAAAAAACCAAAAGCAAAACAAAAATTTCCATAAAAATAGAATAGATTGTACATGAAGCTGAAGGTGTTATGTTTAACTTCATTTTCTTTTAAATTACTTTATAAATTTAGTATATAACTTTATGTTTCTTGTGATTTTTTTCCTGGCCTTTCCTTCTTAAAAAATGCTTTGATGGCTTTTTTTTTTCAGCCCTGTACTTGCCCACTTTTCTCTGTATTAATTCATACAAGTCTTCCCAATTTTCTCTGAATTTGTTCCTTTTGTCATTTTTTATGTATTATGATAATATTCTATTAGATGAATATATAATCATTTGTTCAGACATTCTCTAATAGGGCATTCCCTAAAAATGACTCCTGTAACCATTTTTGTTGCATCTTTTTTCATTTTCCTTAATCTCTTTGAGGTGTATGTTCATTGGCAGTACTGAGTCAAAAAGGTGTTTAATTTAGCTAATTTATGATTTTATTACAAATTTCTTTTCAGAATGGCTGAACCAATTCATAGCTCCAACAACAATATATTAATGTGTGTGCCTATTTTCATTCTGTTCTTTCAACAGTTGTAATTTTCTTTTTCTTTTGGTTATCTTTGCCAGTCTGATAGATATGAAGTATAACTTAAGAGTTAATTTACATTTCTCTATTTGTAGTTTGGAGTACAGTCTCATTTAATTGTTGATAGCTTGGAATTTTTCCTTTGACAACTGTGTGTTCATATCCTTTGGCTATTTACATTTTTAGGAATAGCTCTTGTTCTTATAAATTTGACTCTTAATTCTTTATGTATTTTTTTTTAAGCCTTACTTTCTGTCCCAGAATCAATACTGTGTACTGGTTGTAAAGCAGAAGAGTGTTTAGGGCAGTGGTTCTCAACCTTTCTAATGCCACAATACAGTTCCTCAGGTTGCGGTGACCCCAAACCAAAAAATTATTTTGGTGGCTACTTCAAAAAACTGTAATTTTGCTACAGTTATGATTTGGGATGTAAATATCTGATATGCATTAAGTATTCTCATTGCTACAAATCAAACATAATTTAAACATAGTGATTAATCACAAAAACAATATTTAGTTATATATTGAGAAATATTAATCCAGCAGAAGGCAGCCTGAGCGCTGGGGTAGGAGGTAAGTCCTGCCTGGGGAGGTGGTCCGAAGACACTGCCTTCTTCTTCCTGTCGTCTCCCTCCAGCTCAAGCTGAGGCTTCACTTTGCTGAGGTTACTTGGCTCTGTTATCTGCTCCAGGAATTATCTGCTCCAGGAGTTATCTGCTCCAGGACTCCTTCTTAACTCCTCCGGAGCCAGTGCCCCTTGCTCTCTCTGGGTCTCTGTTTGAGTCCGGTCTCCAGGCAACATTGCCCCTCATAGGGGGAGGGCTGCTGATAGGTAACTAATATTAGTACAATGTGCGGGCAGCAGGGTCCCTATTTTTTCCGAGATCTTGCTGTAAAGTAGCATCTCAGCGGCTAAAGCCATTGGAAATATGTATTTTCTGATGGCTTTAGGAGACCCCTGTGTTTTGGTCCAGATCCACAGGTTGAGAACCTCTGGGTTAGGGCTAGGCAAGTTGCCCCAGGTCACACAGCTAGGCTTTATGTTTTGTTTTGTTTTGTTTTTTAAAGCTGTATTTATTTATTCATTCATTCACTTATTTATTTATTTGTTTTTCTTCCTTGGTGTTTTAACCTCCCCCCCCCCCCCTTACATGCAGAAATAATTTTTGGCATTCATCTTTTAACATCTTGAGTTCCACATTCTCTCCTTCCCCTCGCCTATTCCAAGATGGTAAGCAATTTGATATTGGTAATACATGTATGGTTGTGCAAAACATTTCCATATTCATCGTGTATGTTGTGGATGAAACATTTAAAAAATGAAGAAAATAAAGTAAAATATGGTATACTTTGATCTGCATTCAAACTCCATCATTTATTTCTCCAAAGGTGAGAGTCCTTTAATATTCTCACTCTTTAAAGATTGTCTTGGAGCATTTTATTGCTGAGAATAGCTAAGCCATTCATAGTTGATTATTGCTGTTACTGTTCTTCTGGTTCTACTTGCATTGCATCAGTTCAAGTAACCCAGAAACTATCCTAGATGCATCTTCTTCACAATAGTATTCTATCATAATCATATACAATTTGTTCAGCTATTCCCCAATTGATTGGCATTCCTTCAGTTTCAGATTGTTTTCCACCACAAAAACAAACAAACAAACAAAACAAACTACTATGAATATTTTTGTGTAAATAGGTCCTTTTTTTCTTTTTGGGGATTTATATTGGATATAGATGTAGTGTTATTTCTGGATTAAAGAGTATGCTTAATTTTATAGCCCTTTGAGCATAGTTCATCATTGCTCTTCAGAATGGTTGGATCAGTTCATAATTCCCCAAATAGTGCATTAGTGCACCAATTTTCCCACATTTACTCCAACATTTATCGTTTACATTTTCTATCATAATAGTCCTGTAGTTGTAAGGTAGTATCTCAGTTGTTTCAATTTGAGTTTCTTTTATCAATAGTAATGTCTAGAGCATTCTTTCACATTTCTAATTTGTCTTTAAATTGCTTGTTGACAACCTTTCATCATTCAATCAATTGGGGAATGACTTGTATTCTTAAAAATTTGACTCAATTCTCTATATATTAAAGAAATTGTAAGAATTTAAATTTCGGTTTTATGCTAAATATGATAGTTGTAAAGTAATATTGCAGTCACCTGTGTAATTAGAAATCTTGACTACTTGGACTTCATCTCCCAGAATCCTTTTCCCTTCATCCAAATATGTCCTAAGGTTTGGTAAGTAGTTATATATAACTCCACCCTTTCTCTCTCTTCTGAGGGTGCTCTGAGCTCTCAGGGCTCTGTGTGGAGTTCCAGGAAGCATTCTTTCTTTACTGAGGTTATTATTTTCTTTATGCTTCAAGTATTTATTAGTAAACTTTATAAAATATAATACTTGGAGTATTTGGATATTAATTTTCTAATCTTACATTGCCGAATTTAAAATATTATAGCTTAAGTCAAAATGAACAGCTTCATTTACAAAGAGGTGGAAAGTGTGAAAGTGGAAAAATGTAGCTAAAGAGACAGATTTTAACAAGTCTACCAGTCCTTTTCTGGTGAAGTGAGGCTCAGCCGAGCAGAGGCTTCCCCACATCCCTTGTCCTCACATGGATTTCCTGATAATCTTCAGACAGAAGTGAGCTGAAACAGGATCCAGGGAAAAAGTCTCCTCCAAGCTAAGGCAGGGATCTCTGGAGCCAATTTCTCCAAACCCAAAAAGGGAATGAATGCTAGACCATGTTGGTCTCTTTTTATATCCCCCCTTTTCCACGGCACTTCCTATCAGTTCCTGTCACTCCTTCACAGAAACCAATGGCAGTCTTTCAATTTTCCTAACAGTGCCCAAAGGGGGAAGGGACAGTGGCCTTTGGAGTTGTCATTTACTCTAGTAAGTGACTTGTGATCTCTCATACTTAATAGTAAGTAGGGATACTTTAAGTTCTTGATTTTATTAGCTAAAAATAGACAAGGAGAGAGTTAATCTTTACATTTCCCCTGACTCCCCCTTTGATTCTTTGGGAGACTAGTCGCCCTAATGAATCATTTAGTATAACTAGCTTATATCTCTAAAGATCTTCTAGCTAAAGGTGCATACAATATTGCACATTCTAAGAGGAAAGTTAGAGATAAGAGTGAAATAGAAGAGAGAGCAAAACCAATGTTTGCTAGGTACATTGACAAAAAGCCAATTGAGGGCAATCCCCTTTGGCATAAGAGTTTACATTCAGAAAAAATATGTTCAACCCCCTTCAGTTCAATAGATTATATCCCAAAGTTCATTCTGGATCTTCTGATGCAATGTAGGTTTCTTTATGGCACTTTCTCCAAACAGTTCACTTTCTTGATTTGAGAAATTAGTGAGCTTTTTTTTCCTGAAATTTCTCTCAAAAATTTTAAAATCTTGGATTTTAGAAAAATTATACAGAATGAAGCTTTTCTCGGTGATACTTGATATTAACCCCCCCCCCCCCAGTTTTTTGTTTCTTTAGTTACATTGGTTTTGTTTGTGTAAAACCTTTTTAATTCAGTGTAAAACCTTTTTAATTCAGTGTAAAGAAAGTGTTAACCATTTTATATATCATGTAATACTCTATCTCATATGGGTATACATTCTTTCCTGATTCATAGATCTGTGAGGTAAACTATTCCATGCTTCCTTAATTTGCTTATGTCTTTATGTCTAAATTATGTGCTCATTTTGACTTTATATAAAGTGTAAGGTATTGCTCTATACCAGTAATGGTGAACCTATGTTATGGGTGCCAAAGATGGCACGCAAAACACTCCCTATAGGCAGTTGCCTCCTTTCCCCCCACTAATTAATTACTAGAAAAGTAGAGGGACTCTTAAGTAGAGGGGCAGAGCTACTCTCCTCCTCCACTGTGCTTGATGACATTGTTTCAAACCCCCGACCCAGCTGCCTAGCAGCCCAATGGGATAACATAGGCAGTTAGGTGGGTGGCTCATAGTTGGCAAAACTGAAGGTGGAGCAGAATGCTCAGGCCACTCCCTTCCCACTCTTTAAAAAAAATTTTTTTTAAACTCTTACCTTCTGCCTTAGAATCAGTACTGTGTATTGGTTCCAAGACAGAAGAGCTGTCTGAGGTCAGGTTTTGCCTAGACCTGGTTCTCAATCCACTGAGCCACCCAGATGCCCCTCCCCTTCCCCCTCTTCTCCTGTGCTGAGGACATTTCTCACATGACCTGCCCCTCTGCCCAGTAGTCCAATGGGAACACTTCCTCCCTCTCCTGTGCGCACTTGCTCTGGGGGTTGGGGCCCAGCTCTCCATCTCTAAAAGGTTTGCCATCACTACTCTATACCAAGTTTCTGCCATAATGTTTTGCAGTTTTTGTCAAAAAGTGAGTTTTTGTCATATGTGGAAGTTTAATGCTAGCTTTCTCTCCTTTTTTTGGCATTCCAAGATGGATCATTGGATTTAAAAGAGAAAAAAAGTTTAATTTTTAAATTGAAGCTACAACTAGATTCTTCCCCCACCCTTTTGTTGAATTACAGAGGGAGATAAAGCTTTTTGTTTATCCATTAACTAGCCTCTTAAAATAATGTGATAGAGAAAAGTGAACACTGTGTAGCCACTCTAAAGGTGTAGTGACTTCTGACATCTAGAAGACCTTTTGCCCCATGTGGCTACTGGCATCAGGAAGACCCACCTGTTGCCCAGAATTAAGTGTGAGTGCCCCAATGAAAGAAGCTTGGGAAAGGGACATTATGAAGAACATAAATTGGCCTACTGGGAGGAAATGGGAGCTTTTTCTTCCCTGGGAATCCAGGGAGGATGTATATGGTCTTAGCTCTTGAAAGGGAACATCTAGCCACATAATAATTATAAATTAAGATATATTCTCCAGAATTTTAATCATAACATTCAAAAGCCTGGATTTTGGAGCTTGTCAACATTAGATTACGATGGGCATTTTCTGCTGTATATTTTATACTCATCTATTCCACTATCCACCACTATTTCTTAGCCAGTACCAGATTGTTTTGATGATTACTGCTTTGTAGTATGGTTTGAGGTTTGGTATGGCGAGGTGTCCCTTTCCTTTATATATATATTTTTTGTTATTTCCCTTGATATTCTTGACCTTTTGTTTTTCTAGATGAATTTTATTATTTTTTTTTCTAGCTCTGAAATAATTTTTGGTAGTTTTATTGGAATTTCACTGAATAAGTCAATTTATGTAGAATTGTCATTTTATATTGGTTCAGCCTATTCACAAGCATTAATGTTTTTCAGTTTTTTAGATCTATCTTTATTTGTGTAAAAAGCTTTTGTAATTGTTTTATAAAACGTTGTAAAGTGTTTTGTGATCCTGTTCATATAGTTCCTGGGTTTGTCTTAACAGCTATGTACTCTCAGGTACATTATATTGTAATGTTATTTTAAATGGAATTTATTTGTTTTTTCTCGCTGCTGGACTTTGTTCATAGCATGTAGAAATGCTGATGATTTATTTAGTTTTATTTTATGTCCTGCAGTGTTGCTAACATTGTAAATTATTTTGATATTTTTAGTTGATTCTCTAAATATACCACTATATCATTTGCAAAGAGTGATAATTTTGTTTCCTCATTGTCTATTCTTTTTTTTTTTAATTTGGTCAATTTCAGACATTATTCCTTGGTTATAAAAATCATATTCTATTCCTTTCTCCCCTCCCCCCACCGTTCCCATTGTGGACCGCAATTCTACTGGTGTCCTTGATCCACATGTGTCCTTGATCAGAACCTATTTCCATGCTATTGATGTTTGCACTAGGATGTTCTTTTAGTGACTATATCCCCAATCATATCCCCCTTGACCCATGTAATCAAGCAGTTGTTTTTTTTTCTTTGTTTCTACTCCCACAGTTTTTCCTCTGAATGTGGATGGATAGTGTTCTTTCTCATAGATCCCTCCGGGTTGTTCAGGATCACTGCATTGCCAATAATTTGTACCACAGTGTATCGGTCTCTGTGTGCAATGTTCTCCTGGTTCTGCTCCTTTCTCTGCATCACTTCCTGGAGGTTGTTCCAGTTCCCATGGAATTCATCCACTTTATTATTCCTTTGAGCACAATAGTATTCCATCACTAACATATACTACAATTTGTTCAGCCATTCCCCAATTGAAGGACATCCCCTCATTTTCCAGTTTTTTGCCACCACAAAGAGCACAGCTCTCATTGCTTGTTCTAACTCCAATTTCTTTTCAAGCTATTGCTAGCATTTTTAGTATAATATTGAATAATAATGGTGACCATGAACATCCTTGCTTTACACCCTGATCATAATTATTGGGAAGGCTTCTAGCTTATCTCCATTATAGATTATAATATCAGATAGATACTACATTTAACGGAAAGTTTCATTTATTCCCATGTTCTCTATTATTTTTAAATTTTTATTTAAACGTGTTGTCTCCCCTCCCTTCCTTCCCTCCTCCTCCAGGAGTTGACAAGTAAGTCGTCTGGGTTATATATATGTTTTCTATTTTTTTAATAGGAATAATATTTAGTAGAATTTGTAGGAATATAATAGGAATTGTATTTTGTCAAGCTTTTTTTTACATCAGTTGAGTTAATCTTATGATTTTTGTTGGTTTTGTTATTAATATGGTCAATCATACAGGTAGTTTTCCCAATATTGAACTAGCTCTGCGTTCTTAGTGTAAATCCCAGCTGGTCACAGTTTATGATTCTTTGATATATTGTTGTAATCTTCTTATATTAGTATTTAACAGTTTTACATCAATATTTTAGTTTTCTTTCTCTCTTTTTGTTCTTTCTGGTTTAGGTATCAGCATCATATTTGTGTTGTAAAAGGAATTTGTTAGAACTTCTTCAGATATTTTCCCCAAATAGTTTATATAGTATTGGACATCATTATTTTTTAAATGAATTAATTTGTGAATCCATCTGGCCCTGGACATTTTTCTTAGGGAGTTCATTGATGGCTTGTTCAGTTACTTTCTCTGAGATGAGGTTATTTAAATAATCTGTTTCCTCTTATGTTAATCTGGGCTGTTTACATTTTTGAAAATATTCAATTCACTTGGTGTGTCAGATTTATTAGCATGTAAATGGACAAAATATTTTATAATCATTACTTTAATATACTTTTCATTAGTGGTAAATTCTCTTTTCGTTTTTGATACCATTTGGTTTTTTCCTTTCTTTTTTAAAATCAAATTAACCAATGGTTTATTTTTGTTTTCCTCTAACAAAACCAGCTTCTTGTCTTATGTATTAGTTCAATGGATTTCTTTCAGTTTTATTTATTTCCTCTTTTGGATTTTAGAATTTTCAATTTGAGGTTTTTAGATTTGTTCTTTCTCAAGCTTTTTTAGTTAAATTCCTAATTCGTTGTTCTCTACTCTTTGTTTTATTGATGTTTAGAGATATAAATTTTCCCCTAAGTATTGCTTTGACTGAATTCCATGGATTTTGTTATGTTATCTCATTGTTGTCATTCTCTTCAGTGAATTATTGATTGTTTCTATGGTTTCGTCTTTGATTCACTCATTCTTTAGGATTAGATAATTTAGTTTTCAATTGTAGTGCTTGGAATTTTAACCAATAAATAAAATGTTGTTATTTCTCTTGAGTATCACATCATTTATTAATAAAGGGCATGTGTATTTATTAATAAAAGATAGCTCACTTACATGTGGCTCTGCTTGGAACGACCCTGGAACAGGAAATTGGCAGTCTGATGAGAGTTGCATCTCTTTTTGGATTGGCCTGATTATTATGCATCATTTGGACCTCCTCTAGCAGTCCCAATTGGTGGATATTTTAATAAGGAGGTAGACTTAGATTTCTCAACCTTTCCCTCATTACTTCATCATAGGTAGGAAAAGAATTACTTTTCAGGTGAAGAGATCCCTACAGCTTCACTAAGTTAAGGACCTATGGCAGACCCACTCTCTGGTTTTTAAAGAGATAACATGTCAACTATTTTATGAAACTCAGCTTTCTCTAGTTATCTGGCTAGAAAGATACAGGTTGTCTCAGGTTTTCATTATTTTCCCTGTCATAGGACAGGTCAACTTAAAGGTATGAATTAGGGTAAGATAGAATTCTCTACCTGAGTGTGGATGTTATTTTTCCTCTTTGAGCCAATTCTGATGAGAATGAGAGTAAGGTTCAAAGCATTGCCCATCACCCATGTTCTCCCCCCTCAATGGTCCTCTCCAGTGCCTTAACCCTTTTGAACATCCTCATATAAAGTAATTTACCCTCTTTCTCTCCTTCTTCTCTTTTCTCTTAGTGTATTCCTTTTTCTCTACTCTTAATTTTGGTTTTTGGATATTATCCCATCATATACAATTTATTCCCATGCCCTCTGCCTATGTATAATCCTTTTCACTGCCCTAATGGTGATAAAGTGCTAAGAATTACAAGTACCATATAGGAATGTAAACCATTTAATCTTTTTTTTTTTAACCCATACCTTTTGTTTTAGAATCAATACTGTGTATTGGTTCCAAGGCACAAGAGTGGTAAGGGCTAGGCAATGGGGGTTAAGTGACTTGCTCAGGGTCACACAGCTGGGAAGTTTCCGAGGCCAGATTTCAGATTTGAACCTAGGACCTCCTGTCTCTAGGCTTGGCTCTAAATTCAGACTTACTCAGCTGCCCCTAAACCATTTAATATTTCTTACTTAAGTTTTCTTACGCCTGTTTACTGTTTTATGTTTCTCTCTAGTCTTATATTTGAATGTCAGGTTTTGTTTGATTGTAGTCTTTCATGAGGAATCCTTAAAAGTTCTTTATTTCATTATATGACCATTTTGTCCCCATTCAGTTTTGCTGGGTAGGTGGGTCTTGGTTGTGATTCTAAGCTCCTTTTCCTTTCAGAATATCATATTTCAGGCCCTCTGATTTAAAGATAGAAGCTAAGTTCTGTGTAATCATGACTGTGGCTCTATGATATTTGAATTTTTTTTTTTTGCCTGAGGACTTTGGAGCTTGACTATAATATTCTTGGGAGTTTTTGTTTTGGGATTTATTTTTTTGTTTTCTTTTTTATTTTTTTTAACCCATACCTTTTGTCTTAGAATCAGTACTATACATTAGTTCCAAGGCATGAGAGTGGTAAGGGCTAGACAGTGGGAGTTAGGTGACTTGCTCAGGATCACACAACTAGGAAATGTTTGAACCCAAGACTTTAGGCCTGTCTTTCCATCTACTAAGCCACCTACCTGCCCTCTTGGATTTCTTTTAGGAGGTAGTCAGTGGATTCTTTTTAATTTCTATTTTACCCTCTGGCTCTAGAATAGCACAGCAGTTTTCCTTGAAAATTTCTAGGCTCCTTTTTTGATCATGACTTTCAGGTAGTCCATTAATTCTTAGATTAGCTTTCCTGGAAATACTTTTCAGTTGTTTTTCCAATGAGATATTTCACATTTTCTTCTATTTTTTCAGTCTTGATTTTCTTTTATTGTTTCTTAGTGTCTTGTGGTGTCATTAGCTTTCACTTGCCCAATTCTAATTTTTTAGTGAATTGTTTTCTTCATAGATCTTCTGTACCTCCTATTCCATCTGATGAATTCTATTCGTAAAGGGATTGTTTTCTTCATTGGATTTCTGTGTCTCCCTTTCTATTTGACCATCTTTTTTTTAAGGAGGAGTTTTCCTCAATGAATTTCTCCTGACTCCTTTTCTATTTGGTGAATTCTGGTTTGGGGGGTTGGAGTTGTTTCAGCTAATTTTTGTGTATATCTTTTACCAAGCTATTGAGTTTTTTCATTGCGCTCTTGTATGACTTTCATTTCTTTTCCCAATTTTCTTATTTCTCTTATCTCATTTGTTTTTTAAATTCCTTTTTGAACTTCAGGAGTTCTTTTTGGATCTGACCCTGTTTCATATTTTCCTTTGAGGCTTCACCCAAGGCCATTTTAACATTATTGTTCTATTCTCTCTTTGATCATCCTTGTCACAATAGTAACTTTATATGCTCAGGTTTTTTCTTTGTATTTTGCTCATTTTACTGGCCTATTTTGTGAACTTTTCCTATATGCTAAAATTAGGCTTTATTCCTGGGGCAAAGAGGGCACTGTTTCAGTCTTGTGCTTAGCCCTTCTCTGGTTTATGGGAATGGCCTGGCCTCCTTGAGATGGTGATCTTTGTGTCTTGCATGCCTGCAGTGTGTGAGGATGGCCTAATTTCCTTGCCTGCCTACTGTGTGTGTGACTGTATCTTGACTGGCTTGGTGTGGGTAAGCTTATAACTGTTTTGCCTGGGCACTGCCTTTTTTTTTTTTTTGGTATATTGCCTTGGATTATGCTTCTTTCCACTGCTCCCCACTTGCCCAGACACCACCTGCACTGGATTGTATTCCCATTTTATTTGAGAGAGACCAGTCATTTTTGCAGTTCTTTTATGTTATCTTGGGATGGAAAACTATTTTACCTTGTCTTTTATTGAATCTGCTGCGCCAGAATTAATTTTGACACATTATTTATAGTTCTTTAGAGGGGAATTTCAGCTAGCTTAGTGTTTCTTCAACAATATACCATCTTGGCTCCCAGAAGTGCCTATTTCTTGCTGTATTTTGCATTTGAGTCCTTTTATGTAATTAGATTTGTGCATTTTATTTTCTGTGATCCTATTTATCCCTCATCTGTCCATAGATCAGAAAGGTAAATTTTTTCTTCCTATTGTAATTATTTATGAAGTGATCTTTTATAACTATGTCATATCTGTTCATTTCTTATCTTGGTATATATTGCAAAATCTTGATCTATACCGAATTGGTCCAACTGTTTTTAGTTTTCCCAGCAATATTTGTTGAATAATGAGTTTTTAGCCTAGTACTTGAGATCGTTGGGTTTATCAAACACTGTGCTGCTTTTTTTTTTCCCTGTAGCATGTGTGTCAAATATTTTCAACTGATTCACCTTTCTATTTTTTTCAAACCAATCCCAGGTTGTTTTGATGATTACAGTATAGCTTTAATTTTGTTACTTCTAGGCCTTGTTCCTTCCCAGTTTTCTTTCATTATTTCTCCTGAGGGCATTTACTTGGTTTTTATCTAGTTGGTTCAGTCTCTGAGCTAGAGCCATAACAAATTAGGCATTTATGGCATATTTTGTTTTAAAATCTTTTTAATGAAAAATTTCATACTCCCAGTTTTTTGCCAGCATTTGATAACCTTCACTAACAAGAAGGTGTTCTTCATATCCAGATTAACCCCTTCCCTTTCTATTCCAACATGCACTGATAGTACAGTTCATATAGGTCTGTACACATTCACTGGGTACAGACTTATATGAACTGTACTAGCAGTATATTGAAAACACAGTTATTAAATTGTATTTTTAAAAGGTTTCTTAGTTTTACCAACAGTAATAAGTCAACTTCATTAGATTTTGATGTTTAGAGCTGGCATATATACACATATGAATACATACTTAGACGTATATGTATTTTGTAACTTTATAATATTGTAAAATTTATTTCTGTGAAAATTACTATTTTTTTTCACTATGATTTCTTAACATTTAAAGATAAATATTTTGGAGCGATAATAAAAATTTTTTAAACCCTTCCCTTCCCTCTTAGAGTTAATGTTATATATTTGTTCCAAGGTAGAAAAGTTATAAGAGTTAGATAATAGGGATTAAATGACTTGCCCAGGGTCATATAGCTAGGAAGTATCTGAGGTCATATTTGAACCCCAGACCTAGGGTTGACACTCAATCCATTGAGGCATCTAGCTGCCCCTAAAATAATTAATAATTATTAAATTTAAGTACAAAACCAAATTTATAATATTATTAATAATAAAACTTAATGTGAATGAATATATCTTCATTGGACATAGGTATTTTAAATGTTAAGATATAGTTAGCTGTAGTCACTGTGCCAACTGAATAAGAAAATCCAGTTTACAACATCTAGCTTTATAATATATAGAGAAGCCTCACACTTCATATTTTGCTTGCAGTGGTTTATGGCCTTCATAATTTTAGAATTTACCTTTTATATATTTTCAATGATTAATTTCAATATCATAAATCCAAATAATTGTTCTTTTTTATCTTACAAATCAGTCAGAGTCAGAGATTACTGGACTAACCCAACCAGTTATTTTTGTCTGTCAGTAATAATAGCACAGAGCCACAAGGCTTTAGACTCATTATTTGCCATTTTAATTTTATTACTTAAATGTATCTAAATTTTTCTCCTTAAGAATGCTTCTATAGAACCTTTAGCTTCAGAAGATCACAGTAGCTTTTGGTAAACAAAGATTGTACTCATTCAGAGGTAGTATGATTTGGAGTGAAAAAAGTCATGGACATGTAAATCAGAACACTGATGATAGTATGTCGGTGTGTGTCTATGTGTCTATATATCCATCTTGGCACTTCCATTTCTTGTGATATGTTCTTGGAAAAGTTGCTTAATCCATACAAGTGTTCATTTTAAAATTAATACTTGCTTCACAGAGTTCTTTTAAAGTTTAAATGAGATAAGGAATATGAAAATTTCTTTTAAGTTGTAAAGCACCATATAAGTGCTCCATATTGTTTACTGTGTATTATAATGCTTTATAACAAAAGTAATCTTGAAAAAAAATTGAGCATTTCCATGTGTATAGTAGAACAGAAAAAGGATTGTGCATGAAACTTTAAATCACTATTGGGTATAGCTTGTTAAATTGTGTAACTTCTTTCCTGCTTAAAATGCGATCACTTCAGGCACAAAAGTACTGTTTCCAACTGGTTTATGTTTTTAGTTTTTTTGAGCAAATTATGTGGTAATATTTATAGCACTTAATTTCAGTTTTATTCACTAGTATTGGTAGCATCCCATATGACAAAGACCAAAATGATAAAGAAAAAGCCAACAGTTCAGTAAAACTAACCAATTTATCAAAAAAAGAAAACATCTTAGCATTTGTGTTATTCCAAACCCTTAAATTCCTACATTCACAATGGAGAGAATACCTTTTCTTGTCTATTCTTTTCAGCCAAGTTTTGCCATTATGATTTTACATTATTCAGTTTTGATCCTTTTCTTGTTCTATATTGTAGTCTTTATTTCATATGCCTTGTTCAGGTTTATGTATCAATAAGTGTCTGAGCCTAGGTTTGAAATAAGATTTTCCTGACTTCCTCAGTTCATTTTGTTTTATTCAGGGTTCTACCTAGCTGCCTCTGACTCTAAGGTGTGCTTTTAGCTTAGATTTTGAGTATAATAGATCTCATTTCAACTCTAAATTAGGGGGGGCAGACAAGTAGTTTTAGTCTGTAATCCATAAGTTTTATATACATTATTCCATTAAAAAACCCATTAATTACATGAGTATTGTTTATATACTTTTATAATATCCCTTTACATTAGTCTCTAGACTTTATTCTTCAAATATCTGCAGATATATTCCTTTCTCAAATATTTAAATATAATTGTGATCTCCTAACTTTGTATATTTATTTTATTTGTATTTGCATTTATTTATTTATTTTTATTTAAGTCCTTACCTTAATGCAGAAGAGTGGTAAGGGCTAAGCAATGGGGGTGTTAAGTGACTTGTCCAGGGTCACACAGCTGGGAAGTATCTGAGGTCACATTTGAACCTAGGACCTCCCAGTCTCTTGGCCTGACTCTCAATCCACTGAACCACCCAGCTGCCCCCGTTTATTTGTTTTAGCAGTAATTTGTAATCTTTCAGTGCCAGAGATTCTTCATTGAGGCCGCTGATCAGATCAACAGAAGGGGTCTATCCAGTGCATTATAGGCTTTTCTTTCTTTCTCCAGATATTTTGAAGATATCAGTAGCCCATTTGAACTATGGACCTGTCCTTTTGCCCTTCTCATATGTCTAGCACGTCTTATCTTTTTAGCATCCATGTCCTTGATGACAGCTCTATTCTTCTTTTTGGTTTTATATTGCATCCTGTTCACATCCCTACATACTTCTTTATTGTTTTCTTTGTTTTAATCATTTTTAATTCTTCAGAGATAGTTGTGTTTCATATCTCAAATAAAACCATTATTATATGTGTTAAAAAGGTAGACCTTAAGTTTAATCATTTTAAATTATTCAAGCATTTTCTTGCATCATTATCACTTTTTTTCCCAATTTTTCTTCCACCTCTCTTCTTTGATTTTAAAAATCCTTTCGGAGTTCTTTTAAGAATTCTTTTTGGGACTGAGGCCAATTCACTTTTTTCTTTGAGTCTTTGGATGTAGCAGTTTTGACTTTGTTGATGTCTTATAAGATTAGGATTTAATCTTACATGTCTCGGTAATTTCTGGGGTAAATTTATTTTTTGTTGTTTTTTTGCTCATTTTTTCAGTCTTTTTCTTGACTTTTAACTTAGAAAACTGTTGGGCTCTGTTCCTGTGTAGGAGACACTATTCCAACCTTAAGATTTTTTGTGTAGCTACTTTCAGAACTAGTTTTGATGATTTATAAGTTTTCAGTTCTTCCAGTGTGGTATAATCTAAGAAATATACTTACTAATTCTCCTGTTCTGGACTCTGGTTTATCAGAACCCTAAGTACTCTTTTTCTGTTCCGAACTCTGACCGGAGTTCCAGTTCTCCTGAGGCTGCAAGTAGAGTACTAGTTCTCTTCCTTGTCCTTGGACTATGTCCTAGGACTGCAACCTAAATCTGGATATGGTCAATGCACTAGAATCCTGCCCCCTGTGCCAACAGAGGGACCCTTGTAATTGTCTTATGATCAGTTATTAGACTCCTCCTCCCCTTATTGTCTGTAGGTTGAGTGCTCCAGAAGCACTGTCTTTGTATTCTTTCTGTCTTTCCAGGCTTCAACTTTATTTCCCTCCATTTATTTTTTGATTCAGTGACAACTTTCCATAAGACATTACACCTTCTGACACTGTGTCCTTTCTCTATCTCTCTCCCAGGCCTTGAATGCTCTCCTTTCCTTTCTCTGCCTCCTGGCTTTCCAGATAAAATCTTAGTTTCAGCAAGAAGCTTTTCCAGGACTACTTTAATGCTAACCCCTTGGGGTATTGTAAGCATCTTTTTTGTCAATTGTTTGGATGTTGTTTTTTTTCCCATTGGCATTTGAGTTCCTCAGCGGCAGAGACTTTATTTTTTTATTTTTTGCTATTTTACCCCCCCTCCTCCCATCTCTAGTACTTGGCATAGTGTATGGCACAGAATAAGTGCTTAATAAATGCTTATTGACTTTAGGTTAGGAAGCCTCAGTTCAGGTTCCATTTCTGACATTAAGGGCACAATCTTTTTTTTTAAAGCTTATTTAATCTAGGATATTTTTCCATGTTTACATGAATCATGTTCTTTCCCTCCCATCCTCCCACCTCCCTCCCAAAGCCAACGAGCAATTCCACTGGGTTTTTACATGTGTCATTGATCAAGACCCATTTCCATATTATTAATATTTGTACTAGTGTGATTGTTTTGAGTCTATATCCCCAATCATATCCCCATTGAACCATGTGATCAAGCAGTTGTTTTTCCTCTGTGTTTCTACTTCCACAGTTCTTTCTCTGAATGTGGATAGCATTCTTTCTCATAAATCCCTCAGAATTGTCCTGGATCATTGCATTGCTGCCAGTAGAGAAGTCCATTACATTTGATTGTGCCACAGTGTATCAATCTCTGTGTACAATGTTCTCCTGGTTCTGCTCCTTTCACTCTGCATCAATTCCTGAGTCATTCCAGTTCACATGGAATTACTCCAGTTCATTTTTCCTTTTAGCACAATAGTATTCCATCACTAATAGATACCACAGTTTGTTCAACCATTCCCCAATCGAAGGGTATCCCCTCATTTTCCAATTTTTTTCTACCACAAAAGGTGCAGCTATAAATATTTTTGTGCAAGTCTTTTTCCTTATTATCTCTTTGTGGTATAGACCCAGTAGTGGTATGGCTGGATCAAAGGGCTGGCAATCTTTTAAAGCCCTTTAGGCACGGTTCCAAATTGCCTTCTAGAATGGTTGCATCAATTCACAACTACCAGCAGTGCATTAATATCCCAATTTTGAAGGGCACATTCCTTAACATCTATGAATCTAAGTTTTTTTAATATGTAAAATATAGATAATACTTCTACTACATACTTTAGAGTATAGTTTAATGAAAACTGTAAAATGCAAGTTAACTTTGATCTCTTGAATGTCTTTGTTAACTGTGTTTTCTGTACCAATTTGAGATTGATCCTTACATAAGAAAGCCTTTGCTTCTACCAGATACTGATTTAAGAGTCTTACACATTGATTTTAAACACCTTTAATTAATATTAAACTTTGTCATGTACGTTAACTATTCTTAGAGAAATTTAGCTTATATTTGTTTATTTGTTTGTTTTTTGATTTAGCTCCTAAGAAAATAACCTGTCAGCTTCTTTATGTCATAATGGAAGAACAGAAAAATGTAGGTGAAAAAAATTGGATTGCTTTAGAAAAAGTTGAGTGTGAATGGAATGTAAATTTTTATTAGGAGAAGACTGTTGACAAAGTAGTGAGAGTAGAAACCAATTCATATAATTATTAAACAGTGAAAAGAACATTTTTCTAGGTGGTAGGGGGACAAGCATAAAAGGATTTTAAAGTAGTTGTTTAATATTCTCTGGATTCTTAGGGTCATCATAGTTTTAAAACTATAAAAGGCATTATAGAGATCAACTATCCCAATTCATTTCATTTTACAGATTAGGAAAATAAGGCCAAGGTCATCTAGCCAATCTCTTTCATTTTACAAATGACGTAAATAAGTTCCAGATCAATTTTTATGGATAGAAAGAAAAGAATGGGGCAGAAGAGTGTGTGTGTATATGTGTGTGTGTAAGGATGAAAAATACATAGGGCTGGAATGAGTAATGAATAGTTGATAAAAGAAAGCTCTCTCTTTTCCTCTACAGAGGAGGAAGAGACTCTTAATGATTAAAGATGAGAAGATGGACTTGCCCCCAGAGTAGGTACAGGACTAGATGGAAGATCAAAGACCTTGTACCAGTCAAGAACTTAGTTTGACTTGAACATCTAGGCTCAAGGTAATTCTTTAGAGCTCATATTTTGTGGGATTGCTTTGGAAAATAGAATCGATAATGAGCCTTCATCCATAAAGACATAATTAATATATTTCTTTGGGGCTTCCACATTGTTGGAAGGCCATGTCAATGTCTTGCTGTGGTGGTAGGAAGTAGTAGAGAAGATTCATTCTTGTCCTTCTTAATCTATATTATAGTTTGATTTCAGTAATTTAAAAAGTATCTCCACAAATTAGTGAATTCAACGGACTTCATTTGTAAGTATGTAGCTGTAAGGAATTATTGAAAATATTTGTGTACCATGTTCAGAGAGCTGAGACAGGTATCACTTTTCCAAGCAGAGAGAGTATATCTCATTACACTACCACAGAAATTATTTTTCATGCAAATAGTTCTTAATGAAAATTCATGGTTACTTACCAGCTTATGTGATAGAAAGGATATATTTACTGGTTGGAAGTCTTTTTATTTTTTGTTATATTTGATATCAGATGAGGAGGAGTCTTTCCAATGGTAATTTATTTCATTTTATTTTTAAGAGTGTAGTTAGCAATACCGTACAGATTGATGGCAAAGCGGAACTATTTGTTTTCTCTAGGTTTTAACAGTATTTTTGTCAGTACTGATTTTGAACACACATCATAGATTCTTTGCTGGTTAGATTTATAACATATACTTTATGGTTCATATGCCAGCCTGCAAATATAGAGCTATTGGGCTATGTTGGCTTGACCTAAAAGAAAGATAAACTGCTTTTTAAATGGGAATCAGTTTCCTCTGAGATATTTGCTTGGGATATCTTGGTTCTTTATTTTATAAATAAGAGTACTTTATCTTACACTGTGATTATATAATTTTCAAATGAGTCACCTATTTTTAAAAATTTGAATATAGATTAACATGGTTGTTTATCTTTTGGAAGAGAAAGGGAGTCATGAATGGAAAAAAATTTAAGATTTTGGAGTTACTATCCCAGAGATTGTGGTAAAACACTTTGGATCACATTTCTTTTCACATATGTCAAATAACTTTTTTGTTCATTTTCCAAAAACTTCCAAAGTACTTTAGGACCGCAATACTTGGAAGTGACAATATTTGTTTGACCTTTTAATGACTGGTAATTTTATAACCAGTTTATTCATTAGCTGTAGTGATTTAAATGATGAATGGCCATATTTCTGCAGTACTGTCAATTTCTTCTGTTAAGTTTGGTCTAGGAAGCTTCTTAGGCTAGGTCTGTGGTGTCAGAACAAAATAAGCTGCTTGATACCTAATCAGAATTGCATTGTATTGAGTGTTGATTTTATCATTTGAGGGGGAGGTTCTTCCATGACATGTTGTAGTTTAGGATTGTTGAACAAGCCATTCGTCAAGCATTAGGGATAGAAGGAAAAAAGTGAAATAGTTCTTTCTCTTCAAGAGATAACATTATTCACAGGAAGAGTATAAGCATATGTAGGTATATTAAAGAGAAATATAAAGTAGATGATAGGTTACCATAAAGTGGAAGTTACTAACAGGTATATCAGGATAGTCGTGGAATTGATCCATGTCTTTAAGGATATTAAGAGGTGAGGCAGGAATGCATTCTAGATATGAGAGACAAGACACAGGGACGAAACATAGAGCGTCTTGTATGAGGAACAATAAAATAGGTTGGGTAATAGAGTATGCAGAAAGGAGTAATATGCAAAAAGACTAGAAAGGTAGGGAAAGGCCCAGGCTGTGGAAAGCTTTAAATTGTCAAAAAGGAAAATTATATTTTGATCCTAAATGTAACAGGGAACCATTAGAGCTTACTGAATGGGGCAATGGTTCTCAAAGTGTAGGTTGATGATTCCTAGCAATCCCTGTGATCCTTTCAAGGGACCCACAAGGTCAAAACTGTTTTCATGATAGTAAGACATTATTTGATTCTTAAAAAATACTCCTCCCTTTTCGAACTACATTTCTATATAATTCTTCATATTCTTCAACCAAAATAGTTTTATAAAAAAGTGAATGTAGAAGTGGATAGGAATATCCTGCTATCTTTTGTAAAATGATATATTAAAGATATTTGCAAAAATATGTAGAATGATAGCTAAATTATAATATTAACTATTTTTGTTTTGGAAAATTATTTTTCATGTAAATACTATTTAATAAAATGAGTATTATGATTTTAAATGAATTAATAAAAAATGGTCAATTTTTATTTCCAGTATGGAAGTTATCATATATATCTACAGAAACAAAAACTCTTTGAGGTACTTAAGAATTTTAAAGAATGCAAAGTGGTTCTGAGGCCAAAATGTTTGAGAACTTTTGATTTATGGGGACCATGAATAGGAGTGGAGAGAGAGAGTTAAAGTAGGAAGTTATTGCAATAATCTCAGGCCATAAATAATCAGAACCCTGAACCTAGGGCTCTAATATCTTGAATATAAACATATATTCAAGAGATGTGGAAATAGGTAGGATTTGACAACTGATGGTATATTTGAGGTGAGTCAGAGTGAGGTGGTAAGATTAATGTGATTATGTATCTGGTGACTGAAAGAATGTTGGTACTTATAATAAAAATTAGGAAGTATGAAAGAGGGGCAGATTTTAGAGGAATGATAATTCCATTTTAGGTATGTTGAGCTTGAGGTACCTACAGGACATTCAATTTAAAGTGTCTAGAATAGGGAGGTGGTGATGTGGATGGAACTAGAAACTATGGAGAATGAAATAAGCCTGAATATATGAATCTTGGAGCCCGCTAGATAGAGGTGATAATTGAAGCTATGGAAATTGATGAAATTACTAGATTAGAGTTTATACAGAGAGAAAAAGAGAAAGGTCATGGAAAACTTGGGGTGAGAGTGGAAGTAAAATAGTGAAGATTCTGTAAAGGAGAAAGAAGGGTGGTCGGCCACAGGAGAACTAAAAGAGAATAGGGTCCTAAGAACCTAGCGAGAAGAGAGTGTCAAGGAAAACAAGAGTTGATCAACAGTGTCAAATGTACGATGCAGGCAGGATTAGGATTGAGAAAAGGCCATAGCAATTAAATATTATTGATGACAGAGAAAATCGTTTTGAGTGGTGACATCAGAAACCAGATTACAGAAATCACAGAAGTGAGTGAAAGGAGAGAAAATGGATGCCAAAAGTATTTTTCTAGGAATTTTGCTGTGAAAGAGACATAAAAGATAGCTTGAGGAGATGATAAGAGCTAGTAAGGGTTTTTTCCCCACTCAGAATGGGGGAGATTTTGTTATATTTTTAGGTAGCAGGGGAGGAAGAGCCTTTGAGTAGGGAGAGATTAAAGATTAGAAGGAAAAACAGGGGATTATATCATAGTGTAATCTACTGAAGAAGATGAGTGGTATGGGATCCAAGGGTACAGAATAGATGGTTGACCTGTGCAGGGTTAGAAGAACCATGCTTTTTATCAGAACAGGAGGAAAGAAAGAAGTAATTAGGGATAATGTCATTTGAATGTGTGGTTAAGAAAAGAAGCAAATTCATAATGAATGGATTTAATTTTGTATTAGATCACGCCCTCAACTGAGAAGGTCTGCCTCTTTTTGTAATCCCCAGTGTTTAGGACAATACCTTGAAATATAAATAGGTGTTAGAGAGGGCATGAGGGTGGAAGAGAAAGTTTAAACAGTTGCTTTGGTGAATAGGAGAGCCTTAGGGTCACATATTTACTTATTTGTTAAAAGGATATTAAAGGAAGAGGGAATCGTAGTAATAGTGGATGCCAAAAAAAAAAAAAGTCCATTGAAATATGTATTCTCTGGAGAAGCAGAATTTATACCTCTTTCAAAATTTATTTTCTTTATTCTATTATTATATCAGTTGTTCTTGTGATTGTCCTAATTTCACTCCACATTAGTTGAATCATGCCTTCACAAGATTCTCCATTCCCTCAAAATTATCTTGTAACCCACTTCCTTTCTTTTCCTATTTAAAAAAATGGGTGAGAAATTAGAAAATATTAATTAATATATCCAACTGGGCCCTCATTTCTGTTAGGCAGTTTCTCTCCTTAGTGACTCTTCAAACTTCTCATAGCTTTTCTTCCTTGTACCTTCTCTGCTGAAAAATTTAACTCGTATGTTACAGAAAAAAGTGAAGCCATTCCCTATGAACTCTTTCTCTTCCCCTTTCCTCATCAATGATCACTTTGGTGCCATCTGCCAGCATCTCCTCCTCTACCACTGTCTCATCTGATGAAATGGCTCTACTCCTTGCCAAGGCAAACTCTTCTGTTTACAGAAGTGATTCCATTCCATACCATCTCCTTCAACGAATTGCTTCCTCTGTTATCTCCACTTTTACTTGGTTTTAGAGTCAATACTGTATTATTCCAAAGCAGAAGAGTGGTAAGAGCTTGGCAATGGTAAGTGACTTGCCCAGGGTAACACAGCCAAGAAGTATCTGAGGTCTGATCTGAACCCAGAACTTTTTTAGGCCTGGCTCTCAAATCACTCAACCACCTAGTGGCCCCCACATAGTAAACATTTAATGCTTATTGAATTGAATTTAACTGAGGAGAAGTAAAGGCATCTGTTGTAGATGTACCTGTCAAGGAATTTAGCCACAAAGGGCAGAAGAGATTTATGATGATAATTAGGTGAGATGGAAGGATAAAATGAGTATTTTTTGAGGATAGAAGAGACATGGTTATGTTTGTAGAAGGTAGAGAAGGAGCCAACAGACAAATAATTCTAAGACCAAAGGTAAGAGTTCATTTAAAAAAAAAAAGTCTGCTCTGAGCCAAGCACTGTGTTAAATTACACCAAGAATTTAAAAAAAAAAGGCGAGAAACATTCTCAGCCCTCAAGAAGCTTATAGTCAAATGGAGGGGCCAACTTGCAAACATCTATGAAAAATAAGCTAGATACAGGATAAATAGGGAATACTTAACAGAGGGAAGACTGGAATTAAGAAGTGTTAGTAAAGACTTTCTTATAGGATGGTAGGGTTTTATTTGGGACTTAAAAGGAAGCCAGGGAGGCCAATAGCATGAAACAGCCAAGATGCTAGTGTTACTGAATCAAAGTTTCATGAACACACACACACACACATACACACACACACACACACACACACACACACACAAACAGGTATGTGGGGGATTGTGGGTATTTTTATGTATTTAACAAATTCTCATAAATATTTGTAATTATGACATCTTAGGGGAAATTAATTTTGATCTTTCATAAGGTGCCATGACCCAAAATTTTCACTGTTAGAGTAGCTCTATACAATGATTGTCCATCTAGTTTGAAGTTGTTATTCTGTATATAGTGAAATAGCAGTCTGCTGCCATTCTTAGGTGTGATGCTGTTCATGAAACAGACAAGATGCTAGTGTTACTGGATCAAAGGGTACATGTTGGGGAGTAAGATATAAGAAGTCTGGAAAGATAAGGAGGGGGTTAGGAAGGACTTAGGAATGTCAATCAGAGCATTTTGTTTACATTTGTAAAGGCAATAGGAAGCAACTAGAGTTTGAGTGTGCATTGGGGTGGGGTGATTGAAGGATAACCACTTTAGTTTCTGAATAGAGAATGGGTTAAAATGGGGCAAGACTTGAGGCAGGTAGACCTGCAGACTATTGTAGTAATCAAAGTATGAGGTAATCTGGGTGTGATACATAAAGTAGTGGTAGTGTCAGAGGAGAAAAAGAGGTGTTTGCCAGAGATGTTACAAAAGTGAAATTGATAGACCTTGTGATAGGGTGGGTGGTGATGGTAAGAGATAATGATGAATCTGGAACTATTCCTATGTTGCCAGCATGAGGGGCTAGGAAGATGGTGTTGCCCTCTATTGTAATATAGAAATTAGGAATGAAGAAGGGTTCAGAGGAATGATAAGTTTTGTACATTTTTGAGTTTAACATGTCTGCTGAACATCCAATTTTGAGATGTCTGAAAGGCAATTAAATATACAAAATTGGAGGTCTGCAGAGATTGAGGTAGGAAAGGTACATTTGAGAATCATTAGCATAAAGATGGTAATTATTGTTATTATTTAAAAAACCCTTTTCGTTTGTCTTAGAATCAATACTATGTATTGGATCCAAGGCAGAAGAACGGTAAGGGGTAGGCAAAAGTGATTTACCCAGGGTTACACAGCTAGGAAGTATCTGAGGTCAAATTTGAACTCAGGACCTCTGGCCTTCAGACTTGATTCCCTATCTGCTAGGCCATCTACCTGCCCTGATACGGTAATTAAATCCATGGGAGCTGATGAAGTGTTTTAGAGCATTGAGTATTATAGAAGAAGAGAAAAGGGCCCAAGACAGCACCCTGAGGGACCCTTATAGTTAGATGGTGTGATCTGGAGAAGGTAGCAAAGGAGATAGAGAAGGAAATGTCAAGGAGGAGGAAAATCAGTTTAGAGTGGTATCCCAAAAACCTAGAGAGAAGAGGAAGGAAAGTATGATCATCAGTGTCAAAGACTGCTGAGAGATGAGGATGAGGATTAAGGATTAAGAATTAAGAAAAAGCCATTGAATTTAGGAATTAAAGAGATCAGGAATAATTTTGGAGAGAACAGATTCAGTTATGTGATAATACATGTTTACTACATTGTGCCTTTTATGTTTAGGTGCTAAGAATAAGGGATACAATGAGTAAAACACAAGGCATTTCCTGCCCTCTAGGAGCTTACTCTGTAATGGAAGGGGAGAGGACACACAAAAATATAGGAAAGTGGGGGAAGGTGTGGCTTACACCAGTGGTTACCTAGCATGAAAGTGTCTTGTTCAGTGGAGTTGAAACCAGAGCAGTAGCTGTGGAGTGGAGTGATTTCAGAGCCCAGTTTCTACCCTGTATAAAGGAAGGCATTGGGAGCAGTTTGGTAAATCTCTTCTAGAGAGGAGAAAAAACTGAGTCCTCTGATGTCAGTTAAGGCTTGAATTGGTGGTGAGTTAAGTTTTGTTCAGGAGTTAAAAAGTAGAGAGAGTAACAAATGTAGAGTGGATGATAAGGTTGGATCCCAAATTGTTGTAAGGTGTTAAGAAGAGAATAAGAGTAGAGAAAATCGAGGACCTTATTGTAGACAGACTTTTCAAGGATTTTAGCTAAAGGTCAAAAGAGATGATATTTAGTAGGGGTGGAAGGAGATAGGGAGATATGGGAATGAGCGAGGAGAGAGAGAGAGAGAGATTGAAAATCAGTGAAAGAGTATGAAAGAAGGGAATGGGAAGAGAGGGCAGTCTGTTGGAGGAAAGAGTAGAATAGATCACTTGAATAAGTAGAAGGGTTAGTGTTGGTAGGGAGTTCACAGTGATTGACCTAATTTTTCCCCATAAAATATGAGACAAGGTTTTTAGTTGAGTGAATACAGGGAGGAAGAGCCCTGGGAAATATGAAGGATGAAAAGGTTTGGAAGAGACAATATGGAGAGTGGGATAGTGAATTGTTAAGGGATGTATTGTAGGATTGCCTAGCAGTAGTGACAGTCCAGTTGAGGGTATGTAATATAAATTTGCATGTGATGTAGAGGTATTACCAGGTGTGAGAATGTTTGTTCATCATGGAGTGGAGGGCACCACTCCTCTACTTCAGAGGACAGGTGAAGTAGGATATAGGAGGCCTGAAGTTAAAGGGAGAGAGGAACTCTTCTTTCCACTAGAGATTCTTCACTTTCCAAGCAACAGTCAATTACTTTCTCTTCCTTAATACTTTCCTTTTTCCTATGCTTTTGGGACCCTACTCTCCTTGTTCTACCTATTTGATCTTTCCTCAGCCTCCTTTCTTGGATCCTCATCCAGGTCATGTCCGCTAATCATGATTGTCCCTCAGGGCTTAGGCTCTTCTTTTCTTTCTCTATGCTACTTCCATTTGGTGATCTCATCAGCTCCCATAGATTTAAGTATTATATCTATGCTGATGATTCCCAAATCTACGTCTCCTGTCTTAACCCCTCTAAGCTCTTGAATTTCCAAATGTCTTCCAGAACTCATCATTGTTCCCCCTTAAAAACTCTTATCTTCCAAATTTCTTTATTACTGTCAAGGATATATCTCTCTCCTCCCAGTCCCTCAGGCTGGATGGAATCTAAGAATCATTCTTCAGTCTTCACAATCCTTCTCCTATTCCCAGCTATATTTAATCTAATACCGATAGATTGATTCATTCTTTGTAATATGGCTTGAATATTGTCCCCTCCCCTCCAGTCTCTTCCTTGATATTACTATCACTCTGGAGGTTCAGAACTTCATTTATCACCCTTCCTACTCTTTGGCCTGGACTATTGAAATAGCCTCTTTGGTTGGTTTATCAGAAGACTTCTCACTGCATTCTATCTTTCAGTCAACCACCAAAGTGATTTTGGCTCAAGTATATAGGTCTAATCAAATCATTCTCATACTCTAGTGGCTTCCTGTCACCTCCCTAATAAAATACAAAGTCTTCTGATGTTTAAAATCCTTCATAATCTTGCAACACCTCCCCCTGCCAACACAACCCACAACAAACCCCAAACCTTTTGCAGTCTTCTTAAACCCAGTGACACTGGCCTCCTTGTTATTACCCTCCCAAATTTCTAAGCTCTGAGCATTTTCTGTGGTTGTCCCTTTTATATGAATGTTCTCCCTCCTCATCTTTGGCTCTTGGCTTCCTTGACTTCAAGTCCCAACTAAAATCTTACCTTCTATAAGAAATCTTTCCCAAACCAACTTAATTCTAGTGCTTTCCTTCTATTATTTCCTGTTTCGCCTATATTTACAGACAGGCATCTGTGCATATTTGTTTACTTATTGTCTTTCATTAAATTGTGAGCTCCTTGAGGGATGGGACTCTCTTTTACCTTTCTTCCATCTCTTTGGGGTAGAAATTTAATAGAAGTTTTGATGGGTCAATAGGTTTAGTTTAGTATTATTTTGGGCATAGTTCCAAATTGCTTTCCATAGTGGCTAAACCAGTTCACAGTTCCACCAACGCTACATTCATATTCCTTTTTCCTCACAGTTCTCCCAGAGTTTGTCAGTTTTCTTTTATGACATTACCAAATGTGAAGTTTTACTTGAGTTTTTAATTTTTTTTCTCCAATTATTAATAATTTTAAAAACTCCTTACCTGCTGTCTTAGACTCAATACGATGTATTGGTTCCAAGGCAGAAAGAAGGGGGATTAAATGACTTGCCCAGGGCCACACAACTACGAAATGTCTGAGGCCACATTTGAACCCAGGACCTCCTGGCTCTACGTCTAGCTCTGTATCCATTGTCATCTAGCCTGTCCCACTAGGTGATTTTTAAAATGATTATTGGTAGGTTCTGATTTCTTCTCTGAAAACTGCCTTTTTCACCTCCTTGGACCATTTTTCACAAATTTGACTCAGTTTCCTATATATCTCAGAAATGACACCTATATTAGAGAAACTTGCGGTAAAGTTTTCTGCTTTTTAAAATTTAGACAAATTGGTTTTGCTTGTGTATATTAGCATTATAAATTAAGGAATAGGTGAAAATTGCTAAGATAGTAAGGGGATTTTCTTGCATTTATTACTATGTGCCTGACACTGTGCTAAGTGCTCATGATTCAAAGAAAAATCCATTAGTCTTTGCCCTTAAAGAGCTTCTGTTTTGCAAAGGGAAGATAGCATATATAGTTATTTGCAGTGTATGCACAAAGTAGATACAAGGCTAATAGAAACCTGTTTATATGCTATAATTAATAAAATTTGTCAAAATAAATAAAATGTAATATTGCCTATTAAAATAAAGGGACTCCTTATCTAGTTGGTTTGCCTGAAATAATAAATATAAATTAAATATGTAAAATTTTAACCCATAATCCCTAAAAACAGATTGAAATGAAGATTTATTCAGTTTGAAAAGTGATGGTAATAATCCTTTTTATTATATACACCATGCATAATACCTTGCTTATAGTAGGTACTTTTTGGTATCACAAGTTGAATAAGGTACATTAATGATCAGCCAGTTCCGTTCACCTCCCATTTTATAGATGAGGGCCTGAAAAGTTGGAGAGGTAAAGTAACTTGACTTGCTTCCAGTCATATAGGGTAGATAAGTAGCAGAGAAAAGGATTCCAGCCTATGCTATATGGATATGTTTACACATTTCTCTTTATTTTCACATACATAGTATCCTTTTTACCCTTTCTTTTAAATGTTTATTTAATTGAATATTGGATAAGGGATCTCAAGGATGAAAGGCATCTTCAAATAGTGAAAGAAATACCACATCAAAAAAGGATTATATTTATTCAGTCTAGCAGAGATTCAATGAATGAATTACAGGGAGGCAGATCTTAGTTCATCATAAAGAAGAACTTTCAGTGAAATTTAGCATTTATTTATTTTTAATTATCTGTAGAGCACTGTATCTCAGTGTTTGGTATTGAGAGGTGAAAATAATTTTAACTCCTAAGGAACTTCTATTTTATTAGGCATAGTTGGATAGGGTTATAACATGTACCCAAATAAATAAACACAAAATATATATTAGGTAAATCCCAAAATAAGCTCTGTGGAGAGCTTTAACAGATGGATGGAAGCAAGTCTGAAAAGACTATGCCTTGATGGGAGCTAGGAATTATAAGAGGTGGAGAACAAGAGGGAAAGCATTCTAGGCATGGGGGACAGCCTGTGCATATTAATGGAGCTGGCAGATGGAACATTTTGTGTGGAACATAGAGTACGTAAGGGACAATAAACTGGAATTAGCCTGTAATGATAGTTTGGAACTAGATTATAAAGAGTTAAAAATCCCAACAGTGGCATATTTGTATTTGATCTTATAGTAGTAGTTCAAATTTGGGGTCCATTAACTTTTTTGGGTTTGTTTTAGTAATTAGTGCTAATTTAGCATATTATTAGTATTTCAATAAGATTAGTTCTCTTTGTTGTACTATGTATTTTATTTTATGCATTTAAAAAGATTTTGATAAGGAGTCCATTGGCTTTAAATGATTGCCCATGGGTTCTAGGATACAAGAAAAACTCATGAAACTTTGTCCTAGAGACAATTAAGAGCTATTGGAAATCAGTAAGTAGAAGGATGTAATATCATACCTGTTCTTTAGGAATATCAGCTTGTTGATTGTTGAGTAGTGGAGAATGGAGTAAAGAGAGATTAGAAGAGGAAAAAAAGAAGTTATTCAAGTGAAAGATGTTGAAAACCTGAAGTTGGGAGATGAATTCAAAGAAGGGGACCAATTTGGGGGGTGACTGTGGAGGTAGCATTAATAAGCCTTGGAAACTGATTTGATAGTGGGGGAAAGTGAAGAGTTGAGGGTGACCCTGAGGTTGAAAACTTGGGTGACTACAAAATTTAAAATGGGGAAGGGGAGATTTGAGGGGAAAGCTAATTAGTTTTGTTTTGGATCTCTTGAGTTTGAGTTTGAGATGCCTATAGGAGCTTTTGTTAGAATGTCCAGCACACAAGTTGACATGGAATTCTAGTTCTCACAAGGAGAGAATGGGGATGATGACATTTAATAATCAGAGCTATCTGAAAGTGGAATAAACTGCTTTATGAGTTTAGTGAGAGTTCCTTGTTATTGAAGATAAACATACATGCTTTGTATATAGAAAGAAGTTGGACTAAATTGCTTTTAAAAGAGACAGGTAAAAGAGACTCACTGGCTAGAATGTGAAGCCTGGAGTCAAGAGAACCTGAGTTCAAATTTTGCTTCAGACACTTCCTAGCTCTGTGACTCTGGACAGGTCACTTGACTTCAGTTGCCTAGCCTTGCCACTCTTAGAACTGATACTAAGACAGAAGATGACAGTTTCTTTAAAAATTGCTTGCTTTTAAGGACTTTTCCAACTGTTGAGTTGAGTTCTCAAGTAATTTGAGATATAAAGCAGTCAATCAGTAAACATGCATTTAAATTTATACACACCTGATATATACACATGGCTGTTGCTAGACATTGTAGAAATTGGTTTGGAAGGATAATCAGATCTGTTTCGACTTTAGCTGTTACTAAGCTGCCATCTTGGCCCTGCCTCCCTCTAGATGTTGTAGAGTAGCAGTTTTCAACTTTCTGGTCTCAGATCTCCTTTACTCTCTTAAATTATTGAGACCCTTCCAAAAAACATTTGTTTATATGGGTTATAGCTATTGATATTTTCCACATTAGAAATTAAGATGTGCTAGCATTATTGCAAAAAACAATTTTAACCTAGTATGGTACTTGGAACTTAGTAGGTACTTAATAAATAGTTGTTAATTTATTGACTGATCTCTTAACTGCTATAGTACTTTGTATCTCTTTGTGTACTCTTTATAATCTTATATACTACTACATTTCTAAGAGGTAGTATGTCTTAGTGGATAGAGTGCTGGCCTAGAAAGCATAAATATACATAGGATAAATGGGAATTTACTTTGAGTGTCCCTGAGACTCTTTCATGGCATCCTTAAGGTTAAAACTTTTCATGATACCACTAAATTGTTTTATTTTTTAAAAGGGTAGAAATTGATAGATATAACCTACATAAGCAAAAGCTCTTTGAAGAGTCTTCAATAATTTTTAAGAGTGTAAAGAGGTCCTGAGACCAAAAAGTTTGAGAATTGCTGTTGCACAGTATCTGCTGTGTCTATACACATGTCCACTTGTTCAATGATTGCTTTAGATTAATCTCTAATAGTACAAGTTGCCACTAATGTATTTATTGAATGACACATTTGGGGAATAGGAGTATTTTTAAGACTGCATTTTTTTCCCTTTCTCTCTTTTTTAAAACTCTTACCTCTTAGAATCCTTTAGATTCTTAGAATCATTACTGAATCAGGACAATTTTTCTACCCTGTGTTTTTAAAATACCTTTGATGAGAAAGGAATCTTGATGTTGATAGTTATTTTGGATGAGGCTTCTGACTGATCATTTTAGAATTCCTACTGGCTTGTTTTAAAATCCAGAAATAAACTACTTCCTACTAAGTAGAGAGTTTACCTTTAAAGTTAGGTGACCAGTGGCAGTTTTGATATTTCTTTTTAAAAATCTGAACATTTGCAATTTAGATTACTGAAGATTGAAAGAAAAATAATTAGCTTTTTTTCTGATAATTTAAAAATTCTGTTTGTCCTACAGAGATGCTGGTTGCAAGTTTTGGAGAACAGCCATTTCTGTTTAAAACAGTTTTGTAAATCTTCCACAAGATTCCTTGGAAATAGCGTGCACTTGTGATGGACCATAGGAATACTGCTATGTTAGGAGTGGGTTCTGACTCCGAAGGATTTTCAAGAAAGAGTCCGTCAGCCATCAATACTGGAACACTGGTTAGTAAGAGAGAAGTGGAACTAGAGAATAGCACTAAAGAGGAAGAAGACCTTTGGAGGCGAAATCGGGACAGAAATATTGAGACAGGGAAAAATGATGGTTTGACTGATGCTCAGCAACAATTTTCTGTGAAAGAAACAAACTTTTCAGAGGGAAACTTAAAGTTGAAAATTGGCCTTCAGGCTAAGAGGACTAAAAAGCCTCCTAAAAACTTGGAGAACTATGTGTGTCGACCTGCCATAAAAACAAGTATTAAGCATCCAAGGAAAGCACTGAAAAGTGGGAAGATGACAGATGAAAAAAATGAACATTGCCCTTCAAAACGAGTAAGTAGCATTCTTCAAATTTGAATGTTTTTTGTCTTTGGTATTAATCTGTGAATTTATCTATTAATTTTTCCTAAGCCACATATTCTGTATGTTACAGAAAACATCTGAAGTTTATTAATTTTATGCAGTACTCAGGTGGCATAAGCAGTATATTCAAGATAATGACATTATGAAGAATATTATAGATTTGGGAATATAAATGTGCATATCCTATATAATTGTGGTAGATATTTAGGCATAAAGTACTCAGAGTTGTTCCGTGTGTGTGTGTGTGTGTGTGTGTGTGTGTGTGAATGAATGGAATCAGATAATGTTTCAGTTCACTCATTTTCTATTTTAGGCCACATTGGGAATATACATGCCCACATTGTAAAACAACATATGTGTTAAATATTGGAAGAGGGCAATAAAAACAGACTTAACATTTAAAATGAAATCTCAACTTTACTGACTGAATCTGTGATATGTCTAGATTATGCTCTTAATGTAAGGTTAAGCTATATTTTGCTCTTTTATGTAGAACCAGAAATCAAAAAGAAGCTAGGTGGAAAAGGCTTTGTTTTACACTTATATAGCATGGTTAGTGTAATAGAAGCCTTTTTTGTTTTTAGCAGTTATTTAACAGGAATTGTGAAACATCTCTTTTTGGAATATCTAGTCTTAAATGATTTATATAGTACTGTAAATTTTGCAAAGTGCTTTAAAATTATTTTTTAATCTTTGCAACTTAGAAGATAGATGTTATTATCCTCATTTTATAAATGGGAAAACTGAGGCACATAGAACTAAATTGATTTGCCCAGTATCACACAATAAGTGTTTGAGACTGGATTCAAATTAAAAGTCTTCCTGACTATCACTCTATTTGCTGAGTTATATATATTAAGTATGTTTATGTGTATATGTATTCAACATAATTTTACGTTAGGAAAGAGTTGAAATTATTGGCTCCTGATCAACTAATTTGTTGTATTTTCCTAAAAGCTTTGGAGGTGCTTATAACTATTTTTTCTTTCTTTTGGCAATTGATTGGTATAGTCTCGCTAATCTTACTTCTTGTGGTGTTAGAACCACACAAGATCTGATAAGTTTCATCTTCCATGATGCCTCACATAACATAGGCATGTAATAGATATTTGACTTAATTTTTTATTCCAAGATATATCATATTGAAGTTAACACTAAAATTCAAAATCAGATTAGGAATTAGAAAAACTAGATTATAATATCCAACTTGGCCTTGGAATCAGGAACATCTGAGTTCAAAATGCCTGTGACACTAAAAGTTTTGTGCCTGGACAAATCATCTAACTTCTCAGCCTGCCTTTTCTCAACTATAACATAGATAGGGGTTTAAGCACTTGATAGGACTGTTATGAGGATCAAATGAGCTTAACATAAGTGAAATGTTTTGTAAATTTAAAAACTATAAATGCTATCATCATCATCTATTCTTTGACTTATTTTCTTTATCTATAAAGGGAAGATAATATCACCTGCATCATATGAAATATAGTGAAGATGATTTGAAAACTTAGAAGGAACAGTGATAGCTTAGATTTTTGTCTCTAGGATTATATCTAGATGAATATCTATCCTCTTAAAGGGAACAATATTCTTCATTTTCCTTGATAATTCATTTAGGAGTTTTTTAACCCTATTACTTAGTGCAGACGATATGGTTTTTGTAATAAAAGAGTTTTCCCCTCTTAAGGGCTTCTCTTTCCACTTACTATAACTGTAGTGTGTATCACATCAGATTGCATCAACAGGATGCCTTCTATAATTTCCTATATGAATATACCCATATCTACAACAAAGTAGTGAATTATTGTTTAGGCATGTTCTAATTTTGAAAACAACAATTATTTGTAGTATAGTAGTATTGTCATACTTTCAAAAAACTTTTTAAGAGACTTTTTAAACTTCTTTAGAGATTGGTGTAACTTGTTAGGGCTTTAAGGAAACAAGGGAGATTTTGTTTTTGTTTAAAAGGTACTATTTTAAAATTGATTCCCAGTCTATATGGCTGGCATTTTGTTGCTTCAGATTAAAATAGAATTTTAGACTTTACAAGTAGAAAGAAATTTTGTTTATTTCCTATGTTTCCTTAAAACGTCATTATACTGGCCCCTTGCTAGAAAATAGTTATGCAAGTGCAAAATTAC